>NC_142265.1:316367-625234 GCF_052056855.1 Sturnus vulgaris | reverse complement strand
ACTGATCTTCAAGGCTTGAGCTCACAATTGCAGTCAGAGTTCATGAATCCTGTTTGGTATCACAAATACATTTCAAGTCTCGAGATCACAATTCCAGTCTTAGGCCCCAAATCCTGTCAGGAAACACTACTAAAGTTCAAGGCTCGAAGACACAATTGCAGTCTGAGGACCCAATTCCGGTTTGGTATCAAAACCGCAGCTCAAGGCTCGGGGTCACAAATCCAGTCTGAGGTCACAATTGCGGTTTGGTATCAGAACTGCAGCTCAAATCTCTAGGTCACAAATGCAGTGTGTGGTCACAAATCCCGTTTGGAATCACATTTGCAGTTCAAGGGTCGAGATCACAATTCCAGTCTGAGCCCCCAATTCCAGTCTGAGGACCCAATTCCGGTTTGGTATCACAGATGCAGCACAAGGCTCAGGGTCACAATTCCAGTCTGAGGACCCAATTCCGATTTGGAATCACAACTTAATTTCAAGGTTCGTAGTCACAGTTCCAGTTTGAGGTCCCAATTCCGGCTCTGAATCGCAACTGCTCTACATTGCTCGAGGTGACGATTCCAGTCTGAAGACTCAATTCCGGTATGGTATCACAACTGCAGCTCAAGCCTAGTTGTCACATTTCCAGTCTGAGGCCACGACTCCCGTTTGGAATCACAACTGCTATTCCTGTCTCGAGATCACAATTCCAGTCTGAGGCCCCAATTCCTGTTTGGAATCAGTACTGCAGTTCAAGGCTCGAGCTCACTATTACAGTTTGGAATCACAATAGGAGTTCATGGAATGAGGTCACAATTCCAGTCTGAGGCCCCAATTCCTGTTTGAAATCCAATTGTAGTTCAAGTCTCGAGGTCACAAATCCAGTCTGCGGTCACAATTCTTGTTTGGAATCAAAATTGCAGTTCAAGGCTCGAGATCACAATTCCAGTCTGAGGCCACAATTCCCGTTTGGAATCACAACTGCTATTCAAGGCTTGAGTTCACAATTCCAATTTGGAATCACAATTGCAGTTCAAGGCTTGAGTTCACAATTCCAGTTTCAAATCACATTTGCATTTTAAGTCATGAGGCCACAATTCCAGTATGAGGACACAATTCCTGTTTGGAATCACAATTGATGTTCAAGCCTCGAGGTCACAATTCCAGTCTGAGGCCACAATACGGCTTTGGAATCACAACTAAAATTCAAGGCTCGAAGTCACAACTGCAGTCTGAGGACGCAATAGCTGTTTGGAATCAGTACTGCAGCTCAAGGCTCCGGGGTCATAGTTCCAGTCTGAGGCCACAATTCCCGTTTGGAATCACAACTGCAATTCAAGGCTCGAGGTCACAATTACAGTTCGGAATCACAACTGCTATTCAAGGCTCGAGGTCACAATTCAAGTCTGAGGCCACAATTCCGGTTTGGAATCATATTAGCAGTTCAAGGCTTGATTTCACAATTCCGGTTTGAAATAACAATTGCATTTCAAGGCTTGAGGTCACAATTCCAGTTTGAAATCACATTTGCATTTTAAGTCTTGAGGCCACAATTCCAGTATGAGGATAGAATTCATGTTGGGAATCACGATTGATGTTCAATGCTCGAGGTCACAATTCCAGTCAGAGTTCATGAATCCTGTTTGGAATCACAATTGCATTTCAACTCTCAAGATCACAATTCCAGTCTTAGGCCCCAAATCCTGTCAGGAAACACTACTAAAGTTCAAGGCTCGAAGACACGATTCTAGTCTGATGACCCTATACTGCTTTGGAATCACAAGTGCAGCTCAAGACTCGGGGTCACAATTCCAGTCTGAGGCCACAATTCCCGTTTG
The DNA here is from genome assembly GCF_052056855.1 of Sturnus vulgaris. Lineage (NCBI taxonomy): Eukaryota > Metazoa > Chordata > Aves > Passeriformes > Sturnidae > Sturnus > Sturnus vulgaris. The sequence goes on along the minus strand of NC_142265.1, from coordinate 623,417 downwards.
GAATCACAACTGCAGTTCAAGGATCGAGGTCACAATTACAGTTTGGATTCACAATAGCAGTTCATGGAATGAAATCACAATTCCAGTCTTAGGTCAATATTCCTGTTTGGAATCACAACTGCTATTCCTGTCTCGAGATCACAATTCCAGTCTGAGGCCCCAATTCCTGTTTGGAATCAGTACTGCAGTTCAAGGCTCGAGGTCACAATTCCTGTTTGAAATCACAATAGCAGTTCATGGAATGAGGTCACAATTACTCTCTGAGGTCATAATTTCTGTTTGGAATCACAATTGCAGTTCAAAGCTCGAGGTCTCAATTCCAGTCTGAGGCCACAATTCCGGTTTGGAATCACAATTGCAGTTCAAGGCTTGAGATCACAATGCCAGACTGAGGTCACAATTCCCGTTTGGAATCACAACTGCTGCTCAATGCTCGGGGTCACAATTCCAGTCTGAGGCCACAATTCCCGTTTGGAATCACAACTGCTGATCCTGTCTCGAGGTCACGATTCCAGTCTGAGGACCCAATTCCGATTTGAAATCACAATGGCAGTTCAAGGCTCGAGATCACAATTCCAGTCTGAGACCCCAATTCCGTGTTGGAATCACAACTGATGTTCATGTCTCGAGATCACGATTCCAGTCTGAGGACCCAATTCCGGTTTGGTATCACAAATGCAGCACAAGGCTCAGGGTCACAATTCAAGTCTGAGGCCACAATTCCGCTTTGGAATCACAACTTAATTTCAAGGTTTGAAGTCACTGTTCCAGTCTGAGGTCCCAATTCCGGCTCTGAATCGTAACTGCTCTACATTGCTCGAGGTGACGATTCCAGTCTGAAGACTCAATTCCGGTATGGTATCACAACTGCAGCTCAAGCCTAGTTGTCACATTTCCAGTCTGAGGCCACGATTCCCGTTTGGAATCACAACTGCTATTCCTGTCTCGAGATCACAATTCCAGTCTGAGGCCCCAATTCCTGTTTGGAATCAGTACTGCTGATCATGGCTAGGAGTCACAATTCCAGTCTGAGGCCCCAATTCCCAGTTGGACTCACAACTGCCGGTCAAGGCTCGAGGTCACAATTCCAGTCTGAGGTCACAAGTCCTGTTTGGAATCACAACTGGAGTTCAAGGCTCGAGGTCACAATTACAGTTTGGAATCACAATAGCAGTTCATAGAATGAGGTCACAATTACTCTCTGAGGTCAAAGTTTCTGTTTGGAATCACAATTGCAGTTCAAAGTTCGAGGTCTCAATTCCAGTCTGCCGTCACAATTCCGGTTTGGAATCAGAAGTGCTGTTCAAGTCTCGGGGTCACCATTCCAGTCTGAGGCCACAATTCCCGTTTGGAATCACAACTGCTGATCCTGTCTCGAGGTCACAATTCCAGTCTTAGGTCACAATTCCAGTTTGGAATCACAATTGCAGTACAAGCCTGGAGAACACAATTCCTGTCTGAGGTCCCAATATCGGTTTGGTATCACAACTGCAGCTCAAATCTCTAGGTCACAAATTCAGTGTGTGGTCACAAATCCCGTTTGGAATCACATTTGCAGTTCTAGGGTGAATATCACAATTTCAGTCTGAGCCCCCAATTCCGTTTTGTAATCACAACTGCTGTTCATGTCTCGAGGTCACAATTCCAGTCTGAAGACCCAATTCCGGTTTGGTATCACAGATGCAGCACAAGGCTCAGGGTCACAATTCAAGTCTGAGGCCACAATTCCGATTTGGAATCACAACTTAATTTCAAGGTTCGAAGTCACTGTTCCAGTCTGAGGTCCCAATTCCGGCTCTGAATCGTAACTGCTCTACATTGCTCGAGGTGATGATTCCAGTCTGAAGACTCAATTCCGGTATGGTATCACAACTGCAGCTCAAGCCTAGTTGTCACATTTCCAGTCTGAGGCCACGACTCCCGTTTGGAATCACAACTGCTATTCCTGTCTCGAGATCACAATTCCAGTCTGAGGCCCCAATTCCTGTTTGGAATCAGTACTGCAGTTCAAGGCTCGAGCTCACTATTACAGTTTGGAATCACAATAGGAGTTCATGGAATGAGGTCACAATTACTCTCTGAGGTCATAGTTTCTGTTTGGAATCACAATTGCAGTTCAAAGCTCGAGGTCTCAATTCCAGACTGCGGTCACAATTCCGGTTTGGAATCACAATTGCAGTTCAAGGCTTGAGATCACAATGCCAGACTGAGGTCTCAATTCCCGTTTGGAATCACAACTGCTGCTCAATGCTCGGGGTCACAATTCCAGTCTGAGGCCACAATTCCCGTTTGGAATCACAACTGCTATTCAAGGCTTGAGTTTACAATTCCAGTTTGGAATCACAATTGCAGTTCAAGGCTCGAGATCACAATTCCAGTCTGAGGCCACAATTCCGGTTTGAAATCACAATTGTAGTCCAAGGCTCGAGGTCACAAATCCAGTCTGAGGCCACAATTCCTGTTTAGAATCACAATGGCAGTTCAAGGCTCGAGATCACAATTCCAGTCTGAGCCCCCAATTCCGTTTTGTAATCACAACTGCTGTTCATGTCTCGCGGTCACAATTCCAGTCTGAGGCCACAATTCCCGTTTGGAATCACAATGGCAGTTCAAGGCCCGAGATCACAATTCCAGTCTTAGGCCCCAAATCCTGTCAGGAAACACTACTAAAATTCAAGGCTCGAAGACACAATTGCAGTCTGAGGACCCAATACCGGTTTGGTATCAAAACCGCAGCTCAAGGCTCGGGGTCACAAATCCAGTCTGAGGTCACAATTGCGGTTTGGTATCAGAACTGCAGCTCAAATCTCTAAGTCACAAATGCAGTGTGTGGTCACAAATCCCGTTTGGAATCACATTTGCAGTTCAAGGGTCGAGATCACAATTCCAGTCTGAGCCCCCAATTCCAGTCTGAGGACCCAATTCCGATTTGGAATCACAACTTAATTTCAAGGTTCGTAGTCACAGTTCCAGTTTGAGGTCCCAATTCCAGCTCTGAATCGCAACTGCTCTACATTGCTCGAGGTGACGATTCCAGTCTGAAGACTCAATTCCGGTATGGTATCACAACTGCAGCTCAAGCCTAGTTGTCACATTTCCAGTCTGGGGCCACGATTCCCGTTTGGAATCACAACTGCAATTCAAGGCCCGAGGTCACAATTACAGTTCGGAATCACAACTGCTATTCAAGGCTCGAGGTCACAATTCAAGTCTGAGGCCACAATTCCGGTTTGGAATCATATTAGCAGTTCAAGGCTTGATTTCACAATTCCGGTTTGAAATAACAATTGCATTTCAAGGCTTGAGGTCACAATTCCAGTTTGAAATCACATTTGCATTTTAAGTCTTGAGGCCACAATTCCAGTATGAGGATAGAATTCATGTTGGGAATCACGATTGATGTTCAATGCTCGAGGTCACAATTCCAGTCAGAGTTCATGAATCCTGTTTGGAATCACAATTGCATTTCAACTCTCAAGATCACAATTCCAGTCTTAAGCCCCAAATCCTGTCAGGAAACACTACTAAAGTTCAAGGCTCGAAGACACGATTCTAGTCTGATGACCCTATACTGGTTTGGAATCACAAGTGCAGCTCAAGGCTCGGGGTCACAATTCCAGTCTGAGGCCACAATTCCCGTTTGGAATCACAACTGCAGTTCAAGGATCGAGGTCACAATTACAGTTTGGATTCACAATAGCAGTTCATGGAATGAAATCACAATTCCAGTGTTAGGTCAATATTCCTGTTTGGAATCACAACTGCTATTCCTGTCTCGAGATCACAATTCCAGTCTGAGGCCCCAATTCCTGTTTGGAATCAGTACTGCAGTTCAAGGCTCGAGGTCACAATTCCTGTTTGAAATCACAATAGCAGTTCATGGAATGAGGTCACAATTACTCTCTGAGGTCATAATTTCTGTTTGGAATCACAATTGCAGTTCAAAGCTCGAGGTCTCAATTCCAGTCTGAGGCCACAATTCCCGTTTGGAATCACAACTGCTGCTCAATGCTCGGGGTCACAATTCCAGTCTGAGGCCACAATTCCCGTTTGGAATCACAACTGCTATTCAAGGCTTGAGTTTACAATTCCAGTTTGGAATCACAATTGCAGTTCAAGGCTCGAGATCACAATTGCAGTCTGAGGCCACAATTCCTGTTTGAAATCCAATTGTAGTCCAAGGCTCAAGGTCACAAATCCAGTCTGAGGTCACAATTCTTGTTTGGAATCAAAATTGCAGTTCAAGGCTCGAGATCACAATTGCAGTCTGAGGCCACAATTCCTGTTTGGAATCACAATGGCAGTTCAAGGCTCGAGATCACAATTCCAGTCTGAGCCCCCAAGTCCGTTTTGTAATCACAACTGCTGTTCATGTCTCGCGGTCACAATTCCAGTCTGAGCCCCCAATTCCGGTTTGATTTCAGAGCTGCAGCTTAAGGTTCAGGGTCACAATTCCAGTCTGAGGTCCCGATATCAGTTTGGTTCCACAACTGCAGCTCAAATCTCTAGGTCACAAATTCAGTGTGTGGTCACTAATCCCGTTTGGAATCACATTTACAATTCAAGGGTCGAGATCACAATTCCAGTCTGAGGCCTCAATTCCCGTTTGGAATCACGACTGCAGTTCAAGGATCGAGGTCACAATTACAGTTTGGATTCACAATAGCAGTTCATGGAATGAAATCACAATTCCAGTGTTAGGTCAATATTCCTGTTTGGAATCACAACTGCTATTCCTGTCTCGAGATCACAATTCCAGTCTGAGGCCCCAATTCCTGTTTGGAATCAGTACTGCAGTTCAAGGCTCGAGGTCACAATTCCTGTTTGAAATCACAATAGCAGTTCATGGAATGAGGTCACAATTACTCTCTGAGGTCATAATTTCTGTTTGGAATCACAATTGCAGTTCAAAGCTCGAGGTCTCAATTCCAGTCTGAGGCCACAATTCCGGTTTGGAATCACAATTGCAGTTCAAGGCTTGAGATCACAATGCCAGACTGAGGTCTCAATTCCCGTTTGGAATCACAACTGCTGCTCAATGCTCGGGGTCACAATTCCAGTCTGAGGCCACAATTCCCGTTTGGAATCACAACTGCTGATCCTGTCCCGAGGTCACGATTCCAGTCTGAGGACCCAATTCCGATTTGAAATCACAATGGCAGTTCAAGGCTCGAGATCACAATTCCAGTCTGAGCCCCCAATTCCGTGTTGGAATCACAACTGATGTTCATGTCTCGAGATCACGATTCCAGTCTGAGGACCCAATTCCGGTTTGGTATCACAGATGCAGCACAAGGCTCAGGGTCACAATTCAAGTCTGAGGCCACAATTCCGCTTTGGAATCACAACTTAATTTCAAGGTTTGAAGTCACAGTTCCAGTCTGAGGTCCCAATTCCGGCTCTGAATCGTAACTGCTCTACATTGATCGAGGTGACGATTCCAGTCTGAAGACTCAATTCCGGTATGGTATCACAACTGCAGCTCAAGCCTAGTTGTCACATTTCCAGTCTGAGGCCACGATTCCTGTTTGGAATCACAACTGCTATTCCTGTCTCGAGATCACAATTCCAGTCTGAGGCCCCAATTCCCGTTTGGAATCAGTACTGCAGATCATGGCTAGGAGTCACAATTCCAGTCTGAGGCCCCAATTCCCAGTTGGACTCACAACTGCCGGTCAAGGCTCGAGGTCACAATTCCAGTCTGAGGTCACAAGTCCTGTTTGGAATCACAACTGGAGTTCAAGGCTCGAGGTCACAATTACAGTTTGGAATCACAATAGCAGTTCATAGAATGAGGTCACAATTACTCTCTGAGGTCAAAGTTTCTGTTTGGAATCACAATTGCAGTTCAAAGTTCGAGGTCTCAATTCCAGTCTGCCGTCACAATTCCGGTTTGGAATCAGAAGTGCTGTTCAAGTCTCGGGGTCACCATTCCAGTCTGAGGCCACAATTCCCGTTTGGAATCACAACTGCAGCTCATGTCTCGAGGTCACGATTCCAGTCTTAGGTCACAATTCCAGTTTGGAATCACAATTGCAGTATAAGCCTGGAGAACACAATTCTTGTCTGAGGTCCCAATATCGGTTTGGTATCACAACTGCAGCTCAAATCTCTAGGTCACAAATGCAGTGTGTGGTCACAAATCCCGTTTGGAATCACATTTGCAGTTCTAGGGTGAATATCACAATTTCAGTCTGAGCCCCCAATTCCGTTTTGTAATCACAACTGCTGTTCATGTCTCGAGGTCACAATTCCAGTCTGAAGACCCAATTCCGGTTTGGTATCACAGATGCAGCACAAGGCTCAGGGTCACAATTCAAGTCTGAGGCCACAATTCCGCTTTGGAATCACAACTTAATTTCAAGGTTCGAAGTCACAGTTCCAGTCTGAGGTCCCAATTCCGGCTCTGAATCGTAACTGCTCTACATTGCTCGAGGTGATGATTCCAGTCTGAAGACTCAATTCCGGTATGGTATCACAACTGCAGCTCAAGCCTAGTTGTCACATTTCCAGTCTGAGGCCACGATTCCCATTTGGAATCACAACTGCTATTCCTGTCTCGAGATCACAATTCCAGTCTGAGGCCCCATTTCCTGTTTGGAATCAGTACTGCAGTTCAAGGCTCGAGCTCACTATTACAGTTTGGAATCACAATAGGAGTTCATGGAATGAGGTCACAATTACTCTCTGAGGTCATAATTTCTGTTTGGAATCACAATTGCAGTTCAAAGCTCGAGGTCTCAATTCCAGTCTGAGGCCACAATTCCCGTTTGGAATCACAACTGCTGCTCAATGCTCGGGGTCACAATTCCAGTCTGAGGCCACAATTCCCGTTTGGAATCACAACTGCTATTCAAGGCTTGAGTTTACAATTCCAGTTTGGAATCACAATTGCAGTTCAAGTCTCGAGATCACAATTGCAGTCTGAGGCCACAATTCCTGTTTGAAATCCAATTGTAGTCCAAGGCTCAAGGTCACAAATCCAGTCTGAGGTCACAATTCTTGTTTGGAATCAAAATTGCAGTTCAAGGCTCGAGATCACAATTGCAGTCTGAGGCCACAATTCCTGTTTGGAATCACAATGGCAGTTCAAGGCTCGAGATCACAATTCCAGTCTGAGCCCCCAAGTCCGTTTTGTAATCACAACTGCTGTTCATGTCTCGCGGTCACAATTCCAGTCTGAGCCCCCAATTCCGGTTTGATTTCAGAGCTGCAGCTTAAGGTTCAGGGTCACAATTCCAGTCTGAGGTCCCGATATCAGTTTGGTTCCACAACTGCAGCTCAAATCTCTAGGTCACAAATTCAGTGTGTGGTCACTAATCCCGTTTGGAATCACATTTACAATTCAAGGGTCGAGATCACAATTCCAGTCTGAGGCCTCAATTCCCGTTTGGAATCACGACTGCAGTTCAAGGATCGAGGTCACAATTACAGTTTGGATTCACAATAGCAGTTCATGGAATGAAATCACAATTCCAGTGTTAGGTCAATATTCCTGTTTGGAATCACAACTGCTATTCCTGTCTCGAGATCACAATTCCAGTCTGAGGCCCCAATTCCTGTTTGGAATCAGTACTGCAGTTCAAGGCTCGAGGTCACAATTCCTGTTTGAAATCACAATAGCAGTTCATGGAATGAGGTCACAATTACTCTCTGAGGTCATAATTTCTGTTTGGAATCACAATTGCAGTTCAAAGCTCGAGGTCTCAATTCCAGTCTGAGGCCACAATTCCGGTTTGGAATCACAATTGCAGTTCAAGGCTTGAGATCACAATGCCAGACTGAGGTCACAATTCCCGTTTGGAATCACAACTGCTGCTCAATGCTCGGGATCACAATTCCAGTCTGAGGCCACAATTCCCGTTTGGAATCACAACTGCTGATCCTGTCTCGAGGTCACGATTCCAGTCTGAGGACCCAATTCCGATTTGAAATCACAATGGCAGTTCAAGGCTCGAGATCACAATTCCAGTCTGAGCCCCCAATTCCGTGTTGGAATCACAACTGATGTTCATGTCTCGAGATCACGATTCCAGTCTGAGGACCCAATTCCGGTTTGGTATCACAAATGCAGCACAAGGCTTAGGGTCACAATTCAAGTCTGAGGCCACAATTCCGCTTTGGAATCACAACTTAATTTCAAGGTTTGAAGTCACTGTTCCAGTCTGAGGTCCCAATTCCGGCTCTGAATCGTAACTGCTCTACATTGCTCGAGGTGACGATTCCAGTCTGAAGACTCAATTCCGGTATGGTATCACAACTGCAGCTCAAGCCTAGTTGTCACATTTCCAGTCTGAGGCCACGATTCCCGTTTGGAATCAGTACTGCAGATCATGGCTAGGAGTCACAATTCCAGTCTGAGGCCCCAATTCCCAGTTGGACTCACAACTGCCGGTCAAGGCTCGAGGTCACAATTCCAGTCTGAGGTCACAAGTCCTGTTTGGAATCACAACTGGAGTTCAAGGCTCGAGGTCACAATTACAGTTTGGAATCACAATAGCAGTTCATAGAATGAGGTCACAATTACTCTCTGAGGTCAAAGTTTCTGTTTGGAATCACAATTGCAGTTCAAAGTTCGAGGTCTCAATTCCAGTCTGCCATCACACTTCCGGTTTGGAATCAGAAGTGCTGTTCAAGTCTCGCGGTCACCATTCCAGTCTGAGGCCACAATTCCCGTTTGGAATCACAACTGCAGCTCATGTCTCGAGGTCACGATTCCAGTCTTAGGTCACAATTCCAGTTTGGAATCACAATTGCAGTACGAGGCTGGAGAACACAATTCCTGCCTGAGGTCCCAATATCGGTTTGGTATCACAACTGCAGCTCAAATCTCTAGGTCACAAATTCAGTGTGTGGTCACAAATCCCGTTTGGAATCACATTTGCAGTTCAAGGGTCGAGATCACAATTCCAGTCTGAGCCCCCAATTCCAGTCTGAAGACCCAATTCCGGTTTGGTATCACAGATGCAGCACAAGGCTCAGGGTCACAATTCCAGTCTGAGGACCCAATTCCGATTTGGAATCACAAGTTAATTTCAAGGTTCGTAGTCACAGTTCCAGTTTGAGGTCCCAATTCCGGCTCTGAATCGCAACTGCTCTACATTGCTCGAGGTGACGATTCCAGTCTGAAGACTCAATTCCGGTATGGTATCACAACTGCAGCTCAAGCCTAGTTGTCACATTTCCAGTCTGAGGCCACGATTCCCGTTTAGAATCACAACTGCTATTCCTGTCTCGAGATCACAATTCCAGTCTGAGGCCCCAATTCCTGTTTGGAATCAGTACTGCAGTTCAAGGCTCGAGCTCACTATTACAGTTTGGAATCACAATAGGAGTTCATGGAATGAGGTCACAATTACTTTCTGAGGTCATAATTTCTGTTTGGAATCACAATTGCAGTTCAAATCTCGAGGTCTCAATTCCAGTCTGCGGTCACAATTCCGGTTTGGAATCACAATTGCAGTTCAAGGCTTGAGATCACAATGCCAGACTGAGGTCTCAATTCCCGTTTGGAATCACAACTGCTGCTCAATGCTCGGGGTCACAATTCCAGTCTGAGGCCACAATTCCCGTTTGGAATCACAACTGCTATTCAAGGCTTGAGTTTACAATTCCAGTTTGGAATCACAATTGCAGTTCAAGTCTCGAGATCACAATTCCAGTCTGAGGCCCCAATTCCTGTTTGAAATCACAATTGTAGTCCAAGGCTCGAGGTCACAAATCCAGTCTGAGGTCACAATTCTTGTTTGGAATCAAAATTGCAGTTCAAGGCTCAAGATCACAATTGCAGTCTGAGGCCACAATTCCTGTTTGGAATCACAATGGCAGTTCAAGGCTCGAGATCACAATTCCAGTCTGAGCCCCCAATTCCGTTTTGTAATCACAACTGCTGTTCATGTCTCGCGGTCACAATTCCAGTCTGAGGCCACAATTCCCGTTTGGAATCACAATGGCAGTTCAAGGCCCGAGATCACAATTCCAGTCTGAGCCCCCAATTCCGGTTTGATTTCAGAGCTGCAGCTTAAGGTTCAGGGTCACAATTCCAGTCTGAGGTCCCGATATCGGTTTGGTTCCACAACTGCAGCTCAAATCTCTAGGTCACAAATTCAGTGTGTGGTCACTAATCCCGTTTGGAATCACATTTACAATTCAAGGGTCGAGATCACAATTCCAGTCTGAGGCCTCAATTCCCGTTTGGAATCACAACTGAAGCTCAAGGCTCGGAGTCACAGTTCTAGTCTGAGGCCACAATTCCCGTTTGGAATTACAACTGCTATTCAAGCCTCGAAGTCACAATTCCGGTTTGGAATCACAATTGCAGTTCAAGGCTTGATTTCACAATTCCGGTTTGGAATCACAATTGCATTTCAAGGCTGGAGAACACAATTCCAGTTTCAAATCACATTTGCATTTTAAGTCATGAGGCCACAATTCCAGTATGAGGACACAATTCCTGTTTGGAATCACAACTGATCTTCAAGGCTTGAGCTCACAATTGCAGTCAGAGTTCATGAATCCTGTTTGGTATCACAAATACATTTCAAGTCTCGAGATCACAATTCCAGTCTTAGGCCCCAAATCCTGTCAGGAAACACTACTAAAGTTCAAGGCTCGAAGACACAATTGCAGTCTGAGGACCCAATACCGGTTTGGTATCAAAACCGCAGCTCAAGGCTCGGGGTCACAAACCCAGTCTGAGGTCACAATTGCGGTTTGGTATCAGAACTGCAGCTCAAATCTCTAGGTCACAAATGCAGTGTGTGGTCACAAATCCCGTTTGGAATCACATTTGCAGTTCAAGGGTCGAGATCACAATTCCAGTCTGAGCCCCCAATTCCAGTCTGAGGACCCAATTCCGGTTTGGTATCACAGATGCAGCACAAGGCTCAGGGTCACAATTCCAGTCTGAGGACCCAATTCCGATTTGGAATCACAACTTAATTTCAAGGTTCGTAGTCACAGTTCCAGTCTGAGGCCCCAATTCCTGTTTGAAATCCAATTGTAGTTCAAGTCTCGAGGTCACAAATCCAGTCTGCGGTCACAATTCTTGTTTGGAATCAAAATTGCAGTTCAAGGCTCGAGATCACAATTCCAGTCTGAGGCCACAATTCCCGTTTGGAATCACAACTGCTATTCAAGGCTTGAGTTCACAATTCCAATTTGGAATCACAATTGCAGTTCAAGGCTTGAGTTCACAATTCCAGTTTCAAATCACATTTGCATTTTAAGTCATGAGGCCACAATTCCAGTATGAGGACACAATTCCTGTTTGGAATCACAATTGCAGTTCAAGCCTCGAGGTCACAATTCCAGTCTGAGGCCACAATACGGCTTTGGAATCACAACTAAAATTCAAGGCTCGAAGTCACAACTGCAGTCTGAGGACGCAATAGCTGTTTGGAATCAGTACTGCAGCTCAAGGCTCCGGGGTCATAGTTCCAGTCTGAGGCCACAATTCCCGTTTGGAATCACAACTGCAATTCAAGGCCCGAGGTCACAATTACAGTTCGGAATCACAACTGCTATTCAAGGCTCGAGGTCACAATTCAAGTCTGAGGCCACAATTCCGGTTTGGAATCATATTAGCAGTTCAAGGCTTGATTTCACAATTCCGGTTTGAAATAACAATTGCATTTCAAGGCTTGAGGTCACAATTCCAGTTTGAAATCACATTTGCATTTTAAGTCTTGAGGCCACAATTCCAGTATGAGGATAGAATTCATGTTGGGAATCACGATTGATGTTCAATGCTCGAGGTCACAATTCCAGTCAGAGTTCATGAATCCTGTTTGGAATCACAATTGCATTTCAACTCTCAAGATCACAATTCCAGTCTTAGGCCCCAAATCCTGTCAGGAAACACTACTAAAGTTCAAGGCTCGAAGACACGATTCTAGTCTGATGACCCTATACTGCTTTGGAATCACAAGTGCAGCTCAAGGCTCGGGGTCACAATTCCAGTCTGAGGCCACAATTCCCGTTTGGAATCACAACTGCAGTTCAAGGATCGAGGTCACAATTACAGTTTGGATTCACAATAGCAGTTCATGGAATGAAATCACAATTCCAGTCTTAGGTCAATATTCCTGTTTGGAATCACAACTGCTATTCCTGTCTCGAGATCACAATTCCAGTCTGAGGCCCCAATTCCTGTTTGGAATCAGTACTGCAGTTCAAGGCTCGAGGTCACAATTCCTGTTTGAAATCACAATAGCAGTTCATGGAATGAGGTCACAATTACTCTCTGAGGTCATAATTTCTGTTTGGAATCACAATTGCAGTTCAAAGCTCGAGGTCTCAATTCCAGTCTGAGGCCACAATTCCGGTTTGGAATCACAATTGCAGTTCAAGGCTTGAGATCACAATGCCAGACTGAGGTCACAATTCCCGTTTGGAATCACAACTGCTATTCAAGGCTTGAGTTTACAATTCCAGTTTGGAATCACAATTGCAGTTCAAGTCTCGAGATCACAATTCCAGTCTGAGGCCACAATTCCTGTTTGAAATCACAATTGTAGTCCAAGGCTCGAGATCACAATTCCAGTCTGAGACCCCAATTCCGTGTTGGAATCACAACTGATGTTCATGTCTCGAGATCACGATTCCAGTCTGAGGACCCAATTCCGGTTTGGTATCACAAATGCAGCACAAGGCTCAGGGTCACAATTCAAGTCTGAGGCCACAATTCCGCTTTGGAATCACAACTTAATTTCAAGGTTTGAAGTCACAGTTCCAGTCTGAGGTCCCAATTCCGGCTCTGAATCGTAACTGCTCTACATTGCTCGAGGTGACGATTCCAGTCTGAAGACTCAATTCCGGTATGGTATCACAACTGCAGCTCAAGCCTAGTTGTCACATTTCCAGTCTGAGGCCACGATTCCCGTTTGGAATCACAACTGCTATTCCTGTCTCGAGATCACAATTCCAGTCTGAGGCCACAATTCCCGTTTGGAATCAGTACTGCAGATCATGGCTAGGAGTCACAATTCCAGTCTGAGGCCCCAATTCCCAGTTGGACTCACAACTGCCGGTCAAGGCTCGAGGTCACAAATCCAGTCTGAGGTCACAATTCTTGTTTGGAATCAAAATTGCAGTTCAAGGCTGAAGATCACAATTGCAGTCTGAGGCCACAATTCCTGTTTGGAATCACAATGGCAGTTCAAGGCTCGAGATCACAATTCCAGTCTGAGCCCCCAATTCCGTTTTGTAATCACAACTGCTGTTCATGTCTCGCGGTCACAATTCCAGTCTGAGGCCACAATTCCCGTTTGGAATCACAATGGCAGTTCAAGGCCCGAGATCACAATTCCAGTCTGAGCCCCCAATTCCGGTTTGATTTCAGAGCTGCAGCTTAAGGTTCAGGGTCACAATTCCAGTCTGAGGTCCCGATATCGGTTTGGTTCCACAACTGCAGCTCAAATCTCTAGGTCACAAATGCAGTGTGTGGTCACTAATCCCGTTTGGAATCACATTTACAATTCAAGGGTCGAGATCACAATTCCAGTCTGAGGCCTCAATTCCCGTTTGGAATCACAACTGAAGCTCAAGGCTCGGAGTCACAGTTCTAGTCTGAGGCCACAATTCCCGTTTGGAATTACAACTGCTATTCAAGCCTCGAGGTCACAATTCCGGTTTGGAATCACAATTGCAGTTCAAGGCTGGAGAACACAATTCCAGTTTCAAATCACATTTGCATTTTAAGTCATGAGGCCACAATTCCAGTATGAGGACACAATTCCTGTTTGGAATCACAACTGATCTTCAAGGCTTGAGCTCACAATTGCAGTCAGAGTTCATGAATCCTGTTTGGTATCACAAATACATTTCAAGTCTCGAGATCACAATTCCAGTCTTAGGCCCCAAATCCTGTCAGGAAACACTACTAAAATTCAAGGCTCGAAGACACAATTGCAGTCTGAGGACCCAATTCCGGTTTGGTATCAAAACCGCAGCTCAAGGCTCGGGGTCACAAATCCAGTCTGAGGTCACAATTGCGGTTTGGTATCAGAACTGCAGCTCAAATCTCTAGGTCACAAATGCAGTGTGTGGTCACAAATCCCGTTTGGAATCACATTTGCAGTTCAAGGGTCGAGATCACAATTCCAGTCTGAGCCCCCAATTCCAGTCTGAGGACCCAATTCCGATTTGGTATCACAGATGCAGCACAAGGCTCAGGGTCACAATTCCAGTCTGAGGACCCAATTCCGATTTGGAATCACAACTTAATTTCAAGGTTCGTAGTCACAGTTCCAGTTTGAGGTCCCAATTCCGGCTCTGAATCGCAACTGCTCTACATTGCTCGAGGTGACGATTCCAGTCTGAAGACTCAATTCCGGTATGGTATCACAACTGCAGCTCAAGCCTAGTTGTCACATTTCCAGTCTGAGGCCACGACTCCCGTTTGGAATCACAACTGCTATTCCTGTCTCGAGATCACAATTCCAGTCTGAGGCCCCAATTCCTGTTTGGAATCAGTACTGCAGTTCAAGGCTCGAGCTCACTATTACAGTTTGGAATCACAATAGGAGTTCATGGAATGAGGTCACAATTCCAGTCTGAGGCCCCAATTCCTCTTTGAAATCCAATTGTAGTTCAAGTCTCGAGGTCACAAATCCAGTCTGCGGTCACAATTCTTGTTTGGAATCAAAATTGCAGTTCAAGGCTCGAGATCACAATTCCAGTCTGAGGCCACAATTCCCGTTTGGAATCACAACTGCTATTCAAGGCTTGAGTTCACAATTCCAATTTGGAATCACAATTGCAGTTCAAGGCTTGAGTTCACAATTCCAGTTTCAAATCACATTTGCATTTTAAGTCATGAGGCCACAATTCCAGTATGAGGACACAATTCCTGTTTGGAATCACAATTGATGTTCAAGCCTCGAGGTCACAATTCCAGTCTGAGGCCACAATACGGCTTTGGAATCACAACTAAAATTCAAGGCTCGAAGTCACAACTGCAGTCTGAGGACGCAATAGCTGTTTGGAATCAGTACTGCAGCTCAAGGCTCCGGGGTCATAGTTCCAGTCTGAGGCCACAATTCCCGTTTGGAATCACAACTGCAATTCAAGGCTCGAGGTCACAATTACAGTTCGGAATCACAACTGCTATTCAAGGCTCGAGGTCACAATTCAAGTCTGAGGCCACAATTCCGGTTTGGAATCATATTAGCAGTTCAAGGCTTGATTTCACAATTCCGGTTTGAAATAACAATTGCATTTCAAGGCTTGAGGTCACAATTCCAGTTTGAAATCACATTTGCATTTTAAGTCTTGAGGCCACAATTCCAGTATGAGGATAGAATTCATGTTGGGAATCACGATTGATGTTCAATGCTCGAGGTCACAATTCCAGTCAGAGTTCATGAATCCTGTTTGGAATCACAATTGCATTTCAACTCTCAAGATCACAATTCCAGTCTTAGGCCCCAAATCCTGTCAGGAAACACTACTAAAGTTCAAGGCTCGAAGACACGATTCTAGTCTGATGACCCTATACTGCTTTGGAATCACAAGTGCAGCTCAAGACTCGGGGTCACAATTCCAGTCTGAGGCCACAATTCCCGTTTGGAATCACAACTGCAGTTCAAGGATCGAGGTCACAATTACAGTTTGGATTCACAATAGCAGTTCATGGAATGAAATCACAATTCCAGTCTTAGGTCAATATTCCTGTTTGGAATCACAACTGCTATTCCTGTCTCGAGATCACAATTCCAGTCTGAGGCCCCAATTCCTGTTTGGAATCAGTACTGCAGTTCAAGGCTCGAGGTCACAATTCCTGTTTGAAATCACAATAGCAGTTCATGGAATGAGGTCACAATTACTCTCTGAGGTCATAATTTCTGTTTGGAATCACAATTGCAGTTCAAAGCTCGAGGTCTCAATTCCAGTCTGAGGCCACAATTCCGGTTTGGAATCACAATTGCAGTTCAAGGCTTGAGATCACAATGCCAGACTGAGGTCACAATTCCCGTTTGGAATCACAACTGCTGCTCAATGCTCGGGGTCACAATTCCAGTCTGAGGCCACAATTCCCGTTTGGAATCACAACTGCTGATCCTGTCTCGAGGTCACGATTCCAGTCTGAGGACCCAATTCCGATTTGAAATCACAATGGCAGTTCAAGGCTCGAGATCACAATTCCAGTCTGAGCCCCCAATTCCGTGTTGGAATCACAACTAATGTTCATGTCTCGAGATCACGATTCCAGTCTGAGGACCCAATTCCGGTTTGGTATCACAAATGCAGCACAAGGCTCAGGGTCACAATTCAAGTCTGAGGCCACAATTCCGCTTTGGAATCACAACTTAATTTCAAGGTTTGAAGTCACTGTTCCAGTCTGAGGTCCCAATTCCAGCTCTGAATCGTAACTGCTCTACATTGCTCGAGGTGACGATTCCAGTCTGAAGACTCAATTCCGGTATGGTATCACAACTGCAGCTCAAGCCTAGTTGTCACATTTCCAGTCTGAGGCCACGATTCCCGTTTGGAATCACAACTGCTATTCCTGTCTCGAGATCACAATTCCAGTCTGAGGCCCCAATTCCTGTTTGGAATCAGTACTGCAGTTCAAGGCTCGAGGTCACAATTCCTGTTTGAAATCACAATTGCAGTTCATGGAATGAGGTCACAATGACTCTCTGAGGTCATAATTTCTGTTTGGAATCACAATTGCAGTTCAAAGCTCGAGGTCTCAATTCCAGTCTGAGGCCACAATTCCGGTTTGGAATCACAATTGCAGTTCAAGGCTTGAGATCACAATGCCAGACTGAGGTCACAATTCCCGTTTGGAATCACAACTGCTGCTCAATGCTCGGGGTCACAATTCCAGTCTGAGGCCACAATTCCCGTTTGGAATCACAACTGCTGATCCTGTCTCGAGGTCACGATTCCAGTCTGAGGACCCAATTCCGATTTGAAATCACAATGGCAGTTTAAGGCTCGAGATCACAATTCCAGTCTGAGACCCCAATTCCGTGTTGGAATCACAACTGATGTTCATGTCTCGAGATCACGATTCCAGTCTGAGGACCCAATTCCGGTTTGGTATCACAAATGCAGCACAAGGCTCAGGGTCACAATTCAAGTCTGAGGCCACAATTCCGCTTTGGAATCACAACTTAATTTCAAGGTTTGAAGTCACTGTTCCAGTCTGAGGTCCCAATTCCGGCTCTGAATCGTAACTTCTCTACATTGCTCGAGGTGACGATTCCAGTCTGAAGACTCAATTCCGGTATGGTATCACAACTGCAGCTCAAGCCTAGTTGTCACATTTCCAGTCTGAGGCCACGATTCCCGTTTGGAATCACAACTGCTATTCCTGTCTCGAGATCACAATTCCAGTCTGAGGCCACAATTCCCGTTTGGAATCAGTACTGCAGATCATGGCTAGGAGTCACAATTCCAGTCTGAGGCCCCAATTCCCAGTTGGACTCACAACTGCCGGTCAAGGCTCGAGGTCACAATTCCAGTCTGAGGTCACAAGTCCTGTTTGGAATCACAACTGGAGTTCAAGGCTCGAGGTCACAATTACAGTTTGGAATCACAATAGCAGTTCATAGAATGAGGTCACAATTACTCTCTGAGGTCAAAGTTTCTGTTTGGAATCACAATTGCAGTTCAAAGTTCGAGGTCTCAATTCCAGTCTGCCATCACAATTCCGGTTTGGAATCAGAAGTGCTGTTCAAGTCTCGGGGTCACCATTCCAGTCTGAGGCCACAATTCCCGTTTGGAATCACAACTGCAGCTCATGTCTCGAGGTCACGATTCCAGTCTTAGGTCACAATTCCAGTTTGGAATCACAATTGCAGTACGAGGCTGGAGAACACAATTCCTGTCTGAGGTCCCAATATCGGTTTGGTATCACAACTGCAGCTCAAATCTCTAGGTCACAAATTCAGTGTGTGGTCACAAATCCCGTTTGGAATCACATTTGCAGTTCAAGGGTCGAGATCACAATTCCAGTCTGAGCCCCCAATTCCAGTCTGAGGACCCAATTCCTGTTTGGTATCACAGATGCAGCACAAGGCTCTGGGTCACAATTCCAGTCTGAGGACCCAATTCCGATTTGGAATCACAAGTTAATTTCAAGGTTCGTAGTCACAGTTCCAGTTTGAGGTCCCAATTCCAGCTCTGAATCGCAACTGCTCTACATTGCTCGAGGTGACGATTCCAGTCTGAAGACTCAATTCCGGTATGGTATCACAACTGCAGCTCAAGCCTAGTTGTCACATTTCCAGTCTGAGGCCACGATTCCCGTTTAGAATCACAACTGCTATTCCTGTCTCGAGATCACAATTCCAGTCTGAGGCCCCAATTCCTGTTTGGAATCAGTACTGCAGTTCAAGGCTCGAGCTCACTATTACAGTTTGGAATCACAATAGCAGTTCATGGAATGAGGTCACAATTACTTTCTGAGGTCATAATTTCTGTTTGGAATCACAACTGCTGCTCAATGCTCGGGGTCACAATTCCAGTCTGAGGCCACAATTCCCGTTTGGAATCACAACTGCTATTCAAGGCTTGAGTTTACAATTCCAGTTTGGAATCACAATTGCAGTTCAAGTCTCGAGATGACAATTCCAGTCTGAGGCCACAATTCCTGTTTGAAATCACAATTGTAGTCCAAGGCTCGAGGTCACAAATCCAGTCTGAGGTCACAATTCTTGTTTGGAATCAAAATTGCAGTTCAAGGCTCAAGATCACAATTGCAGTCTGAGGCCACAATTCCTGTTTGGAATCACAATGGCAGTTCAAGGCTCGAGATCACAATTCCAGTCTGAGCCCCCAATTCCGTTTTGTAATCACAACTGCTGTTCATGTCTCGCGGTCACAATTCCAGTCTGAGGCCACAATTCCCGTTTGGAATCACAATGGCAGTTCAAGGCCCGAGATCACAATTCCAGTCTGAGCCCCCAATACCGGTTTGATTTCAGAGCTGCAGCTTAAGGTTCAGGGTCACAATTCCAGTCTGAGGTCCCGATATCGGTTTGGTTCCACAACTGCAGCTCAAATCTCTAGGTCACAAATTCAGTGTGTGGTCACTAATCCCGTTTGGAATCACATTTACAATTCAAGGGTCGAGATCACAATTCCAGTCTGAGGCCTCAATTCCCGTTTGGAATCACAACTGAAGCTCAAGGCTCGGAGTCACAGTTCTAGTCTGAGGCCACAATTCCCGTTTGGAATTACAACTGCTATTCAAGCCTCGAGGTCACAATTCCGGTTTGGAATCACAATTGCAGTTCAAGGCTTGATTTCACAATTCCGGTTTGGAATCACAATTGCAGTTCAAGGCTGGAGAACACAATTCCAGTTTCAAATCACATTTGCATTTTAAGTCATGAGGCCACAATTCCAGTATGAGGACACAATTCCTGTTTGGAATCACAACTGATCTTCAAGGCTTGAGCTCACAATTGCAGTCAGAGTTCATGAATCCTGTTTGGTATCACAAATACATTTCAAGTCTCGAGATCACAATTCCAGTCTTAGGCCCCAAATCCTGTCAGGAAACACTACTAAAGTTCAAGGCTCGAAGACACAATTGCAGTCTGAGGACCCAATACCGGTTTGGTATCAAAACCGCAGCTCAAGGCTCGGGGTCACAAACCCAGTCTGAGGTCACAATTGCGGTTTGGTATCAGAACTGCAGCTCAAATCTCTAGGTCACAAATGCAGTGTGTGGTCACAAATCCCGTTTGGAATCACATTTGCAGTTCAAGGGTCGAGATCACAATTCCAGTCTGAGCCCCCAATTCCAGTCTGAGGACCCAATTCCGGTTTGGTATCACAGATGCAGCACAAGGCTCAGGGTCACAATTCCAGTCTGAGGACCCAATTCCGATTTGGAATCACAAGTTAATTTCAAGGTTCGTAGTCACAGTTCCAGTTTGAGGTCCCAATTCCGGCTCTGAATCGCAACTGCTCTACATTGCTCGAGGTGACGATTCCAGTCTGAAGACTCAATTCCGGTATGGTATCACAACTGCAGCTCAAGCCTAGTTGTCACATTTCCAGTCTGAGGCCACGATTCCCGTTTGGAATCACAACTGCTATTCCTGTCTCGAGATCACAATTCCAGTCTGAGGCCCCAATTCCTGTTTGGAATCAGTACTGCAGTTCAAGGCTCGAGATCACTATTACAGTTTGGAATCACAATAGGAGTTCATGGAATGAGGTCACAATTACTCTCTGAGGTCATAATTTCTGTTTGGAATCACAATTGCAGTTCAAAGCTCGAGGTCTCAATTCCAGTCTGCGGTCACAATTCCGGTTTGGAATCACAATTGCAGTTCAAGGCTTGAGATCGCAATGCCAGACTGAGGTCACAATTCCCGTTTGGAATCACAACTGCTGCTCAAAGCTCGGGGTCACAATTCCAGTCTGAGGCCACAATTCCCGTTTGGAATCACAACTGCTATTCAAGGCTTGAGTTTACAATTCCAGTTTGGAATCACAATTGCAGTTCAAGTCTCGAGATCACAATTCCAGTCTGAGGCCACAATTCCTGTTTGAAATCACAATTGTAGTCCAAGGCTCGAGGTCACAAATCCAGTCTGAGGTCACAATTCTTGTTTGGAATCAAAATTGCAGTTCATGGCTCAAGATCACAATTGCAGTCTGAGGCCACAATTCCTGTTTGGAATCACAATGGCAGTTCAAGGCTCGAGATCACAATTCCAGTCTGAGCCCCCAATTCCGTTTTGTAATCACAACTGCTGTTCATGTCTCGCGGTCACAATTCCAGTCTGAGGCCACAATTCCCGTTTGGAATCACAATGGCAGTTCAAGGCCCGAGATCACAATTCCAGTCTGAGCCCCCAATTCCGGTTTGATTTCAGAGCTGCAGCTTAAGGTTCAGGGTCACAATTCCAGTCTGAGGTCCCGATATCGGTTTGGTTCCACAACTGCAGCTCAAATCTCTAGGTCACAAATTCAGTGTGTGGTCACTAATCCCGTTTGGAATCACATTTACAATTCAAGGGTCGAGATCACAATTCCAGTCTGAGGCCTCAATTCCCGTTTGGAATCACAACTGAAGCTCAAGGCTCGGAGTCACAGTTCTAGTCTGAGGCCACAATTCCCGTTTGGAATTACAACTGCTATTCAAGCCTCGAGGTCACAATTCCGGTTTGGAATCACAATTGCAGTTCAAGGCTTGATTTCACAATTCCGGTTTGGAATCACAATTGCATTTCAAGGCTGGAGAACACAATTCCAGTTTCAAATCACATTTGCATTTTAAGTCATGAGGCCACAATTCCAGTATGAGGACACAATTCCTGTTTGGAATCACAACTGATCTTCAAGGCTTGAGCTCACAATTGCAGTCAGAGTTCATGAATCCTGTTTGGTATCACAAATACATTTCAAGTCTCGAGATCACAATTCCAGTCTTAGGCCCCAAATCCTGTCAGGAAACACTACTAAAGTTCAAGGCTCGAAGACACAATTGCAGTCTGAGGACCCAATACCGGTTTGGTATCAAAACCGCAGCTCAAGGCTCGGGGTCACAAACCCAGTCTGAGGTCACAATTGCGGTTTGGTATCAGAACTGCAGCTCAGATCTCTAGGTCACAAATGCAGTGTGTGGTCACAAATCCCGTTTGGAATCACATTTGCAGTTCAAGGGTCGAGATCACAATTCCAGTCTGAGCCCCCAATTCCAGTCTGAGGACCCAATTCCGGTTTGGTATCACAGATGCAGCACAAGGCTCAGGGTCACAATTCCAGTCTGAGGACCCAATTCCGATTTGGAATCACAACTTAATTTCAAGGTTCGTAGTCACAGTTCCAGTTTGAGGTCCCAATTCCGGCTCTGAATCGCAACTGCTCTACATTGCTCGAGGTGACGATTCCAGTCTGAAGACTCAATTCCGGTATGGTATCACAACTGCAGCTCAAGCCTAGTTGTCACATTTCCAGTCTGAGGCCACGACTCCCGTTTGGAATCACAACTGCTATTCCTGTCTCGAGATCACAATTCCAGTCTGAGGCCCCAATTCCTGTTTGGAATCAGTACTGCAGTTCAAGGCTCGAGCTCACTATTACAGTTTGGAATCACAATAGGAGTTCATGGAATGAGGTCACAATTACTCTCTGAGGTCATAGTTTCTGTTTGGAATCACAATTGCAGTTCAAAGCTCGAGGTCTCAATTCCAGACTGCGGTCACAATTCCGGTTTGGAATCACAATTGCAGTTCAAGGCTTGAGATCACAATGCCAGACTGAGGTCACAATTGTGGTTTGGTATCAGAACTGCAGCTCAAATCTCTAGGTCACAAATGCAGTGTGTGGTCACAAATCCCGTTTGGAATCACATTTGCAGTTCAAGGGTCGAGATCACAATTCCAGTCTGAGCCCCCAATTCCAGTCTGAGGACCCAATTCCGGTTTGGTATCACAGATGCAGCACAAGGCTCAGGGTCACAATTCCAGTCTGAGGACCCAATTCCGATTTGGAATCACAACTTAATTTCAAGGTTCGTAGTCACAGTTCCAGTTTGAGGTCCCAATTCCAGCTCTGAATCGCAACTGCTCTACATTGCTCGAGGTGACGATTCCAGTCTGAAGACTCAATTCCGGTATGGTATCACAACTGCAGCTCAAGCCTAGTTGTCACATTTCCAGTCTGAGGCCACGATTCCTGTTTGGAATCACAACTGCTATTCCTGTCTCGAGATCACAATTCCAGTCTGAGGCCCCAATTCCTGTTTGGAATCAGTACTGCAGTTCAAGGCTCGAGCTCACTATTACAGTTTGGAATCACAATAGGAGTTCATGGAATGAGGTCACAATTACTCTCTGAGGTCATAATTTCTGTTTGGAATCACAATTGTAGTTCAAGTCTCGAGGTCTCAATTCCAGACTGCGGTCACAATTCCGGTTTGGAATCACAATTGCAGTTCAAGGCTTGAGATCACAATGCCAGACTGAGGTCTCAATTCCCGTTTGGAATCACAACTGCTGCTCAATGCTCGGGGTCACAATTCCAGTCTGAGGCCACAATTCCCGTTTGGAATCACAACTGCTATTCAAGTCTTGAGTTTACAATTCCAGTTTGGAATCACAATTGCAGTTCAAGTCTCGAGATCACAATTCCAGTCTGAGGCCCCAATTCCTGTTTGAAATCACAATTGTAGTCCAAGGCTCGAGGTCACAAATCCAGTCTGAGGTCACAATTCTTGTTTGGAATCAAAATTGCAGTTCAAGGCTCAAGATCACAATTGCAGTCTGAGGCCACAATTCCTGTTTGGAATCACAATGGCAGTTCAAGGCTCGAGATCACAATTCCAGTCTGAGCCCCCAATTCCGTTTTGTAATCACAACTGCTGTTCATGTCTCGCGGTCACAATTCCAGTCTGAGGCCACAATTCCCGTTTGGAATCACAATGGCAGTTCAAGGCCCGAGATCACAATTCCAGTCTGAGCCCCCAATTCCGGTTTGATTTCAGAGCTGCAGCTTAAGGTTCAGGGTCACAATTCCAGTCTGAGGTCCCGATATCGGTTTGGTTCCACAACTGCAGCTCAAATCTCTAGGTCACAAATTCAGTGTGTGGTCACTAATCCCGTTTGGAATCACATTTACAATTCAAGGGTCGAGATCACAATTCCAGTCTGAGGCCTCAATTCCCGTTTGGAATCACAACTGAAGCTCAAGGCTCGGAGTCACAGTTCTAGTCTGAGGCCACAATTCCCGTTTGGAATTACAACTGCTATTCAAGCCTCGAGGTCACAATTCCGGTTTGGAATCACAATTGCAATTCAAGGCTTGATTTCACAATTCCGGTTTGGAATCACAATTGCATTTCAAGGCTGGAGAACACAATTCCAGTTTCAAATCACATTTGCATTTTAAGTCATGAGGCCACAATTCCAGTATGAGGACACAATTCCTGTTTGGAATCACAACTGATCTTCAAGGCTTGAGCTCACAATTGCAGTCAGAGTTCATGAATCCTGTTTGGTATCACAAATACATTTCAAGTCTCGAGATCACAATTCCAGTCTTAGGCCCCAAATCCTGTCAGGAAACACTACTAAAGTTCAAGGCTCGAAGACACAATTGCAGTCTGAGGACCCAATACCGGTTTGGTATCAAAACCGCAGCTCAAGGCTCGGGGTCACAAACCCAGTCTGAGGTCACAATTGCGGTTTGGTATCAGAACTGCAGCTCAAATCTCTAGGTCACAAATGCAGTGTGTGGTCACAAATCCCGTTTGGAATCACATTTGCAGTTCAAGGGTCGAGATCACAATTCCAGTCTGAGCCCCCAATTCCAGTCTGAGGACCCAATTCCGGTTTGGTATCACAGATGCAGCACAAGGCTCAGGGTCACAATTCCAGTCTGAGGACCCAATTCCGATTTGTAATCACAACTTAATTTCAAGGTTCGTAGTCACAGTTCCAGTTTGAGGTCCCAATTCCGGCTCTGAATCGCAACTGCTCTACATTGCTCGAGGTGACGATTCCAGTCTGAAGACTCAATTCCGGTATGGTATCACAACTGCAGCTCAAGCCTAGTTGTCACATTTCCAGTCTGAGGCCACGACTCCCGTTTGGAATCACAACTGCTATTCCTGTCTCGAGATCACAATTCCAGTCTGAGGCCCCAATTCCTGTTTGGAATCAGTACTGCAGTTCAAGGCTCGAGCTCACTATTACAGTTTGGAATCACAATAGGAGTTCATGGAATGAGGTCACAATTCCAGTCTGAGGCCCCAATTCCTGTTTGAAATCCAATTGTAGTTCAAGTCTCGAGGTCACAAATCCAGTCTGCGGTCACAATTCTTGTTTGGAATCAAAATTGCAGTTCAAGGCTCGAGATCACAATTCCAGTCTGAGGCCACAATTCCCGTTTGGAATCACAACTGCTATTCAAGGCTTGAGTTTACAATTCCAGTTTGGAATCACAATTGCAGTTCAAGTCTCGAGATCACAATTCCAGTCTGAGGCCCCAATTCCTGTTTGAAATCACAATTGTAGTCCAAGGCTCGAGGTCACAAATCCAGTCTGAGTTCACAATTCTTGTTTGGAATCAAAATTGCAGTTCAAGGCTCAAGATCACAATTGCAGTCTGAGGCCACAATTCCTGTTTGTAATCACAACTGCTGTTCATGTCTCGAGGTCACAATTCCAGTCTGAAGACCCAATTCCGTTTTGTAATCACAACTGCTGTTCATGTCTCGCGGTCACAATTCCAGTCTGAGGCCACAATTCCCGTTTGGAATCACAATGGCAGTTCAAGGCCCGAGATCACAATTCCAGTCTGAGCCCCCAATTCCGGTTTGATTTCAGAGCTGCAGCTTAAGGTTCAGGGTCACAATTCCAGTCTGAGGTCCCGATATCGGTTTGGTTCCACAACTGCAGCTCAAATCTCTAGGTCACAAATTCAGTGTGTGGTCACTAATCCCGTTTGGAATCACATTTACAATTCAAGGGTCGAGATCACAATTCCAGTCTGAGGCCTCAATTCCCGTTTGGAATCACAACTGAAGCTCAAGGCTCGGAGTCACAGTTCTAGTCTGAGGCCACAATTCCCGTTTGGAATTACAACTGCTATTCAAGCCTCGAGGTCACAATTCCGGTTTGGAATCACAATTGCAGTTCAAGGCTTGATTTCACAATTCCGGTTTGGAATCACAATTGCATTTCAAGGCTGGAGAACACAATTCCAGTTTCAAATCACATTTGCATTTTAAGTCATGAGGCCACAATTCCAGTATGAGGACACAATTCCTGTTTGGAATCACAACTGATCTTCAAGGCTTGAGCTCACAATTGCAGTCAGAGTTCATGAATCCTGTTTGGTATCACAAATACATTTCAAGTCTCGAGATCACAATTCCAGTCTTAGGCCCCAAATCCTGTCAGGAAACACTACTAAAGTTCAAGGCTCGAAGACACAATTGCAGTCTGAGGACCCAATACCGGTTTGGTATCAAAACCGCAGCTCAAGGCTCGGGGTCACAAACCCAGTCTGAGGTCACAATTGCGGTTTGGTATCAGAACTGCAGCTCAAATCTCTAGGTCACAAATGCAGTGTGTGGTCACAAATCCCGTTTGGAATCACATTTGCAGTTCAAGGGTCGAGATCACAATTCCAGTCTGAGCCCCCAATTCCAGTCTGAGGACCCAATTCCGGTTTGGTATCACAGATGCAGCACAAGGCTCAGGGTCACAATTCCAGTCTGAGGACCCAATTCCGATTTGTAATCACAACTTAATTTCAAGGTTCGTAGTCACAGTTCCAGTTTGAGGTCCCAATTCCGGCTCTGAATCGCAACTGCTCTACATTGCTCGAGGTGACGATTCCAGTCTGAAGACTCAATTCCGGTATGGTATCACAACTGCAGCTCAAGCCTAGTTGTCACATTTCCAGTCTGAGGCCACGACTCCCGTTTGGAATCACAACTGCTATTCCTGTCTCGAGATCACAATTCCAGTCTGAGGCCCCAATTCCTGTTTGGAATCAGTACTGCAGTTCAAGGCTCGAGCTCACTATTACAGTTTGGAATCACAATAGGAGTTCATGGAATGAGGTCACAATTCCAGTCTGAGGCCCCAATTCCTGTTTGAAATCCAATTGTAGTTCAAGTCTCGAGGTCACAAATCCAGTCTGCGGTCACAATTCTTGTTTGGAATCAAAATTGCAGTTCAAGGCTCGAGATCACAATTCCAGTCTGAGGCCACAATTCCCGTTTGGAATCACAACTGCTATTCAAGGCTTGAGTTTACAATTCCAGTTTGGAATCACAATTGCAGTTCAAGTCTCGAGATCACAATTCCAGTCTGAGGCCCCAATTCCTGTTTGAAATCACAATTGTAGTCCAAGGCTCGAGGTCACAAATCCAGTCTGAGTTCACAATTCTTGTTTGGAATCAAAATTGCAGTTCAAGGCTCAAGATCACAATTGCAGTCTGAGGCCACAATTCCTGTTTGTAATCACAACTGCTGTTCATGTCTCGAGGTCACAATTCCAGTCTGAAGACCCAATTCCGTTTTGTAATCACAACTGCTGTTCATGTCTCGCGGTCACAATTCCAGTCTGAGGCCACAATTCCCGTTTGGAATCACAATGGCAGTTCAAGGCCCGAGATCACAATTCCAGTCTGAGCCCCCAATTCCGGTTTGATTTCAGAGCTGCAGCTTAAGGTTCAGGGTCACAATTCCAGTCTGAGGTCCCGATATCGGTTTGGTTCCACAACTGCAGCTCAAATCTCTAGGTCACAAATTCAGTGTGTGGTCACTAATCCCGTTTGGAATCACATTTACAATTCAAGGGTCGAGATCACAATTCCAGTCTGAGGCCTCAATTCCCGTTTGGAATCACAACTGAAGCTCAAGGCTCGAAGTCACAGTTCTAGTCTGAGGCCACAATTCCCGTTTGGAATTACAACTGCTATTCAAGCCTCGAGGTCACAATTCCGGTTTGGAATCACAATTGCAGTTCAAGGCTTGATTTCACAATTCCGGTTTGGAATCACAATTGCATTTCAAGGCTGGAGAACACAATTCCAGTTTCAAATCACATTTGCATTTTAAGTCATGAGGCCACAATTCCAGTATGAGGACACAATTCCTGTTTGGAATCACAACTGATCTTCAAGGCTTGAGCTCACAATTGCAGTCAGAGTTCATGAATCCTGTTTGGTATCACAAATACATTTCAAGTCTCGAGATCACAATTCCAGTCTTAGGCCCCAAATCCTGTCAGGAAACACTACTAAAGTTCAAGGCTCGAAGACACAATTGCAGTCTGAGGACCCAATACCGGTTTGGTATCAAAACCGCAGCTCAAGGCTCGGGGTCACAAACCCAGTCTGAGGTCACAATTGCGGTTTGGTATCAGAACTGCAGCTCAAATCTCTAGGTCACAAATGCAGTGTGTGGTCACAAATCCCGTTTGGAATCACATTTGCAGTTCAAGGGTCGAGATCACAATTCCAGCCTGAGCCCCCAATTCCAGTCTGAGGACCCAATTCCGGTTTGGTATCACAGATGCAGCACAAGGCTCAGGGTCACAATTCCAGTCTGAGGACCCAATTCCGATTTGTAATCACAACTTAATTTCAAGGTTCGTAGTCACAGTTCCAGTCTGAGGCCCCAATTCCTCTTTGAAATCCAATTGTAGTTCAAGTCTCGAGGTCACAAATCCAGTCTGCGGTCACAATTCTTGTTTGGAATCAAAATTGCAGTTCAAGGCTCGAGATCACAATTCCAGTCTGAGGCCACAATTCCCGTTTGGAATCACAACTGCTATTCAAGGCTTGAGTTCACAATTCCAATTTGGAATCACAATTGCAGTTCAAGGCTTGAGTTCACAATTCCAGTTTCAAATCACATTTGCATTTTAAGTCATGAGGCCACAATTCCAGTATGAGGACACAATTCCTGTTTGGAATCACAATTGATGTTCAAGCCTCGAGGTCACAATTCCAGTCTGAGGCCACAATACCGCTTTGGAATCACAACTAAAATTCAAGGCTCGAAGTCACAACTGCAGTCTGAGGACGCAATAGCTGTTTGGAATCAGTACTGCAGCTCAAGGCTCCGGGGTCATAGTTCCAGTCTGAGGCCACAATTCCCGTTTGGAATCACAACTGCAATTCAAGGCCCGAGGTCACAATTACAGTTCGGAATCACAACTGCTATTCAAGGCTCGAGGTCACAATTCAAGTCTGAGGCCACAATTCCGCTTTGGAATCACAACTTAATTTCAAGGTTTGAAGTCACTGTTCCAGTCTGAGGTCCCAATTCCGGCTCTGAATCGTAACTGCTCTACATTGCTCGAGGTGACGATTCCAGTCTGAAGACTCAATTCCGGTATGGTATCACAACTGCAGCTCAAGCCTAGTTGTCACATTTCCAGTCTGAGGCCACGATTCCTGTTTGGAATCACAACTGCTATTCCTGTCTCGAGATCACAATTCCAGTCTGAGGCCACAATTCCCGTTTGGAATCAGTACTGCAGATCATGGCTAGGAGTCACAATTCCAGTCTGAGGCCCCAATTCCCAGTTGGACTCACAACTGCCGGTCAAGGCTCGAGGTCACAATTCCAGTCTGAGGTCACAAGTCCTGTTTGGAATCACAACTGGAGTTCAAGGCTCGAGGTCACAATTACAGTTTGGAATCACAATAGCAGTTCATAGAATGAGGTCACAATTACTCTCTGAGGTCAAAGTTTCTGTTTGGAATCACAATTGCAGTTCAAAGTTCGAGGTCTCAATTCCAGTCTGCCGTCACAATTCCGGTTTGGAATCAGAAGTGCTGTTCAAGTCTCGGGGTCACCATTCCAGTCTGAGGCCACAATTCCCGTTTGGAATCACAACTGCTGATCCTGTCTCGAGGTCACGATTCCAGTCTTAGGTCACAATTCCAGTTTGGAATCACAATTGCAGTACAAGCCTGGAGAACACAATTCCTGTCTGAGGTCCCAATATCGGTTTGGTATCACAACTGCAGCTCAAATCTCTAGGTCACAAATTCAGTGTGTGGTCACAAATCCCGTTTGGAATCACATTTGCAGTTCAAGGGTCGAGATCACAATTCCAGTCTGAGCCCCCAATTCCAGTCTGAGGACCCAATTCCGGTTTGGTATCACAGATGCAGCACAAGGCTCAGGGTCACAATTCAAGTCTGAGGCCACAATTCCGCTTTGGAATCACAACTTAATTTCAAGGTTCGAAGTCACAGTTCCAGTCTGAGGTCCCAATTCCGGCTCTGAATCGTAACTTCTCTACATTGCTCGAGGTGATGATTCCAGTCTGAAGACTCAATTCCGGTATGGTATCACAACTGCAGCTCAAGCCTAGTTGTCACATTTCCAGTCTGAGGCCACGATTCCCGTTTAGAATCACAACTGCTATTCCTGTCTCGAGATCACAATTCCAGTCTGAGGCCCCAATTCCTGTTTGGAATCAGTACTGCAGTTCAAGGCTCGAGCTCACTATTACAGTTTGGAATCACAATAGGAGTTCATGGAATGAGGTCACAATTACTCTCTGAGGTCATAATTTCTGTTTGGAATCACAATTGCAGTTCAAAGCTCGAGGTCTCAATTCCAGTCTGCGGTCACAATTCCGGTTTGGAATCACAATTGCAGTTCAAGGCTTGAGATCACAATGCCAGACTGAGGTCTCAATTCCCGTTTGGAATCACAACTGCTGCTCAATGCTCGGGGTCACAATTCCAGTCTGAGGCCACAATTCCCGTTTGGAATCACAACTGCTATTCAAGGCTTGAGTTTACAATTCCAGTTTGGAATCACAATTGCAGTTCAAGTCTCGAGATGACAATTCCAGTCTGAGGCCCCAATTCCTGTTTGAAATCACAATTGTAGTCCAAGGCTCGAGGTCAAAAATCCAGTCTGAGGTCACAATTCCTGTTTGGAATCACAATGGCAGTTCAAGGCTCGAGATCACAATTCCAGTCTGAGCCCCCAATTCCGTTTTGTAATCACAACTGCTGTTCATGTCTCGCGGTCACAATTCCAGTCTGAGGCCACAATTCCCGTTTGGAATCACAATGGCAGTTCAAGGCCCGAGATCACAATTCCAGTCTGAGCCCCCAATACCGGTTTGATTTCAGAGCTGCAGCTTAAGGTTCAGGGTCACAATTCCAGTCTGAGGTCCCGATATCGGTTTGGTTCCACAACTGCAGCTCAAATCTCTAGGTCACAAATTCAGTGTGTGGTCACTAATCCCGTTTGGAATCACATTTACAATTCAAGGGTCGAGATCACAATTCCAGTCTGAGGCCTCAATTCCCGTTTGGAATCACAACTGAAGCTCAAGGCTCGGAGTCACAGTTCTAGTCTGAGGCCACAATTCCCGTTTGGAATTACAACTGCTATTCAAGCCTCGAGGTCACAATTCCGGTTTGGAATCACAATTGCAGTTCAAGGCTTGATTTCACAATTCCGGTTTGGAATCACAATTGCAGTTCAAGGCTGGAGAACACAATTCCAGTTTCAAATCACATTTGCATTTTAAGTCATGAGGCCACAATTCCAGTATGAGGACACAATTCCTGTTTGGAATCACAACTGATCTTCAAGGCTTGAGCTCACAATTGCAGTCAGAGTTCATGAATCCTGTTTGGTATCACAAATACATTTCAAGTCTCGAGATCACAATTCCAGTCTTAGGCCCCAAATCCTGTCAGGAAACACTACTAAAGTTCAAGGCTCGAAGACACAATTGCAGTCTGAGGACCCAATACCGGTTTGGTATCAAAACCGCAGCTCAAGGCTCGGGGTCACAAACCCAGTCTGAGGTCACAATTGCGGTTTGGTATCAGAACTGCAGCTCAAATCTCTAGGTCACAAATGCAGTGTGTGGTCACAAATCCCGTTTGGAATCACATTTGCAGTTCAAGGGTCGAGATCACAATTCCAGTCTGAGCCCCCAATTCCAGTCTGAGGACCCAATTCCGGTTTGGTATCACAGATGCAGCACAAGGCTCAGGGTCACAATTCCAGTCTGAGGACCCAATTCCGATTTGTAATCACAACTTAATTTCAAGGTTCGTAGTCACAGTTCCAGTTTGAGGTCCCAATTCCGGCTCTGAATCGCAACTGCTCTACATTGCTCGAGGTGACGATTCCAGTCTGAAGACTCAATTCCGGTATGGTATCACAACTGCAGCTCAAGCCTAGTTGTCACATTTCCAGTCTGAGGCCACGACTCCCGTTTGGAATCACAACTGCTATTCCTGTCTCGAGATCACAATTCCAGTCTGAGGCCCCAATTCCTGTTTGGAATCAGTACTGCAGTTCAAGGCTCGAGCTCACTATTACAGTTTGGAATCACAATAGGAGTTCATGGAATGAGGTCACAATTCCAGTCTGAGGCCCCAATTCCTGTTTGAAATCCAATTGTAGTTCAAGTCTCGAGGTCACAAATCCAGTCTGCGGTCACAATTCTTGTTTGGAATCAAAATTGCAGTTCAAGGCTCGAGATCACAATTCCAGTCTGAGGCCACAATTCCCGTTTGGAATCACAACTGCTATTCAAGGCTTGAGTTTACAATTCCAGTTTGGAATCACAATTGCAGTTCAAGTCTCGAGATCACAATTCCAGTCTGAGGCCCCAATTCCTGTTTGAAATCACAATTGTAGTCCAAGGCTCGAGGTCACAAATCCAGTCTGAGTTCACAATTCTTGTTTGGAATCAAAATTGCAGTTCAAGGCTCAAGATCACAATTGCAGTCTGAGGCCACAATTCCTGTTTGTAATCACAACTGCTGTTCATGTCTCGAGGTCACAATTCCAGTCTGAAGACCCAATTCCGTTTTGTAATCACAACTGCTGTTCATGTCTCGCGGTCACAATTCCAGTCTGAGGCCACAATTCCCGTTTGGAATCACAATGGCAGTTCAAGGCCCGAGATCACAATTCCAGTCTGAGCCCCCAATTCCGGTTTGATTTCAGAGCTGCAGCTTAAGGTTCAGGGTCACAATTCCAGTCTGAGGTCCCGATATCGGTTTGGTTCCACAACTGCAGCTCAAATCTCTAGGTCACAAATTCAGTGTGTGGTCACTAATCCCGTTTGGAATCACATTTACAATTCAAGGGTCGAGATCACAATTCCAGTCTGAGGCCTCAATTCCCGTTTGGAATCACAACTGAAGCTCAAGGCTCGAAGTCACAGTTCTAGTCTGAGGCCACAATTCCCGTTTGGAATTACAACTGCTATTCAAGCCTCGAGGTCACAATTCCGGTTTGGAATCACAATTGCAGTTCAAGGCTTGATTTCACAATTCCGGTTTGGAATCACAATTGCATTTCAAGGCTGGAGAACACAATTCCAGTTTCAAATCACATTTGCATTTTAAGTCATGAGGCCACAATTCCAGTATGAGGACACAATTCCTGTTTGGAATCACAACTGATCTTCAAGGCTTGAGCTCACAATTGCAGTCAGAGTTCATGAATCCTGTTTGGTATCACAAATACATTTCAAGTCTCGAGATCACAATTCCAGTCTTAGGCCCCAAATCCTGTCAGGAAACACTACTAAAGTTCAAGGCTCGAAGACACAATTGCAGTCTGAGGACCCAATACCGGTTTGGTATCAAAACCGCAGCTCAAGGCTCGGGGTCACAAACCCAGTCTGAGGTCACAATTGCGGTTTGGTATCAGAACTGCAGCTCAAATCTCTAGGTCACAAATGCAGTGTGTGGTCACAAATCCCGTTTGGAATCACATTTGCAGTTCAAGGGTCGAGATCACAATTCCAGCCTGAGCCCCCAATTCCAGTCTGAGGACCCAATTCCGGTTTGGTATCACAGATGCAGCACAAGGCTCAGGGTCACAATTCCAGTCTGAGGACCCAATTCCGATTTGTAATCACAACTTAATTTCAAGGTTCGTAGTCACAGTTCCAGTCTGAGGCCCCAATTCCTCTTTGAAATCCAATTGTAGTTCAAGTCTCGAGGTCACAAATCCAGTCTGCGGTCACAATTCTTGTTTGGAATCAAAATTGCAGTTCAAGGCTCGAGATCACAATTCCAGTCTGAGGCCACAATTCCCGTTTGGAATCACAACTGCTATTCAAGGCTTGAGTTCACAATTCCAATTTGGAATCACAATTGCAGTTCAAGGCTTGAGTTCACAATTCCAGTTTCAAATCACATTTGCATTTTAAGTCATGAGGCCACAATTCCAGTATGAGGACACAATTCCTGTTTGGAATCACAATTGATGTTCAAGCCTCGAGGTCACAATTCCAGTCTGAGGCCACAATACCGCTTTGGAATCACAACTAAAATTCAAGGCTCGAAGTCACAACTGCAGTCTGAGGACGCAATAGCTGTTTGGAATCAGTACTGCAGCTCAAGGCTCCGGGGTCATAGTTCCAGTCTGAGGCCACAATTCCCGTTTGGAATCACAACTGCAATTCAAGGCCCGAGGTCACAATTACAGTTCGGAATCACAACTGCTATTCAAGGCTCGAGGTCACAATTCAAGTCTGAGGCCACAATTCCGCTTTGGAATCACAACTTAATTTCAAGGTTTGAAGTCACTGTTCCAGTCTGAGGTCCCAATTCCGGCTCTGAATCGTAACTGCTCTACATTGCTCGAGGTGACGATTCCAGTCTG
Organism: Sturnus vulgaris; assembly: GCF_052056855.1. Taxonomy (NCBI): domain Eukaryota; kingdom Metazoa; phylum Chordata; class Aves; order Passeriformes; family Sturnidae; genus Sturnus; species Sturnus vulgaris. Next base: position 589,308 of record NC_142265.1, on the reverse strand, counting down.
AAGACTCAATTCCGGTATGGTATCACAACTGCAGCTCAAGCCTAGTTGTCACATTTCCAGTCTGAGGCCACGATTCCTGTTTGGAATCACAACTGCTATTCCTGTCTCGAGATCACAATTCCAGTCTGAGGCCACAATTCCCGTTTGGAATCAGTACTGCAGATCATGGCTAGGAGTCACAATTCCAGTCTGAGGCCCCAATTCCCAGTTGGACTCACAACTGCCGGTCAAGGCTCGAGGTCACAATTCCAGTCTGAGGTCACAAGTCCTGTTTGGAATCACAACTGGAGTTCAAGGCTCGAGGTCACAATTACAGTTTGGAATCACAATAGCAGTTCATAGAATGAGGTCACAATTACTCTCTGAGGTCAAAGTTTCTGTTTGGAATCACAATTGCAGTTCAAAGTTCGAGGTCTCAATTCCAGTCTGCCGTCACAATTCCGGTTTGGAATCAGAAGTGCTGTTCAAGTCTCGGGGTCACCATTCCAGTCTGAGGCCACAATTCCCGTTTGGAATCACAACTGCAGCTCATGTCTCGAGGTCACGATTCCAGTCTTAGGTCACAATTCCAGTTTGGAATCACAATTGCAGTACAAGCCTGGAGAACACAATTCCTGTCTGAGGTCCCAATATCGGTTTGGTATCACAACTGCAGCTCAAATCTCTAGGTCACAAATTCAGTGTGTGGTCACAAATCCCGTTTGGAATCACATTTGCAGTTCAAGGGTCGAGATCACAATTCCAGTCTGAGCCCCCAATTCCAGTCTGAGGACCCAATTCCGGTTTGGTATCACAGATGCAGCACAAGGCTCAGGGTCACAATTCAAGTCTGAGGCCACAATTCCGCTTTGGAATCACAACTTAATTTCAAGGTTCGAAGTCACAGTTCCAGTCTGAGGTCCCAATTCCGGCTCTGAATCGTAACTTCTCTACATTGCTCGAGGTGATGATTCCAGTCTGAAGACTCAATTCCGGTATGGTATCACAACTGCAGCTCAAGCCTAGTTGTCACATTTCCAGTCTGAGGCCACGATTCCCGTTTAGAATCACAACTGCTATTCCTGTCTCGAGATCACAATTCCAGTCTGAGGCCCCAATTCCTGTTTGGAATCAGTACTGCAGTTCAAGGCTCGAGCTCACTATTACAGTTTGGAATCACAATAGGAGTTCATGGAATGAGGTCACAATTACTCTCTGAGGTCATAATTTCTGTTTGGAATCACAATTGCAGTTCAAAGCTCGAGGTCTCAATTCCAGTCTGCGGTCACAATTCCGGTTTGGAATCACAATTGCAGTTCAAGGCTTGAGATCACAATGCCAGACTGAGGTCTCAATTCCCGTTTGGAATCACAACTGCTGCTCAATGCTCGGGATCACAATTCCAGTCTGAGGCCACAATTCCCGTTTGGAATCACAACTGCTATTCAAGGCTTGAGTTTACAATTCCAGTTTGGAATCACAATTGCAGTTCAAGTCTCGAGATGACAATTCCAGTCTGAGGCCCCAATTCCTGTTTGAAATCACAATTGTAGTCCAAGGCTCGAGGTCAAAAATCCAGTCTGAGGTCACAATTCCTGTTTGGAATCACAATGGCAGTTCAAGGCTCGAGATCACAATTCCAGTCTGAGCCCCCAATTCCGTTTTGTAATCACAACTGCTGTTCATGTCTCGCGGTCACAATTCCAGTCTGAGGCCACAATTCCCGTTTGGAATCACAATGGCAGTTCAAGGCCCGAGATCACAATTCCAGTCTGAGCCCCCAATACCGGTTTGATTTCAGAGCTGCAGCTTAAGGTTCAGGGTCACAATTCCAGTCTGAGGTCCCGATATCGGTTTGGTTCCACAACTGCAGCTCAAATCTCTAGGTCACAAATTCAGTGTGTGGTCACTAATCCCGTTTGGAATCACATTTACAATTCAAGGGTCGAGATCACAATTCCAGTCTGAGGCCTCAATTCCCGTTTGGAATCACAACTGAAGCTCAAGGCTCGAAGTCACAGTTCTAGTCTGAGGCCACAATTCCCGTTTGGAATTACAACTGCTATTCAAGCCTCGAGGTCACAATTCCGGTTTGGAATCACAATTGCAGTTCAAGGCTTGATTTCACAATTCCGGTTTGGAATCACAATTGCATTTCAAGGCTGGAGAACACAATTCCAGTTTCAAATCACATTTGCATTTTAAGTCATGAGGCCACAATTCCAGTATGAGGACACAATTCCTGTTTGGAATCACAACTGATCTTCAAGGCTTGAGCTCACAATTGCAGTCAGAGTTCATGAATCCTGTTTGGTATCACAAATACATTTCAAGTCTCGAGATCACAATTCCAGTCTTAGGCCCCAAATCCTGTCAGGAAACACTACTAAAGTTCAAGGCTCGAAGACACAATTGCAGTCTGAGGACCCAATTCCGGTTTGGTATCAAAACCGCAGCTCAAGGCTCGGGGTCACAAACCCAGTCTGAGGTCACAATTGCGGTTTGGTATCAGAACTGCAGCTCAAATCTCTAGGTCACAAATGCAGTGTGTGGTCACAAATCCCGTTTGGAATCACATTTGCAGTTCAAGGGTCGAGATCACAATTCCAGCCTGAGCCCCCAATTCCAGTCTGAGGACCCAATTCCGGTTTGGTATCACAGATGCAGCACAAGGCTCAGGGTCACAATTCCAGTCTGAGGACCCAATTCCGATTTGTAATCACAACTTAATTTCAAGGTTCGTAGTCACAGTTCCAGTCTGAGGCCCCAATTCCTCTTTGAAATCCAATTGTAGTTCAAGTCTCGAGGTCACAAATCCAGTCTGCGGTCACAATTCTTGTTTGGAATCAAAATTGCAGTTCAAGGCTCGAGATCACAATTCCAGTCTGAGGCCACAATTCCCGTTTGGAATCACAACTGCTATTCAAGGCTTGAGTTCACAATTCCAATTTGGAATCACAATTGCAGTTCAAGGCTTGAGTTCACAATTCCAGTTTCAAATCACATTTGCATTTTAAGTCATGAGGCCACAATTCCAGTATGAGGACACAATTCCTGTTTGGAATCACAATTGATGTTCAAGCCTCGAGGTCACAATTCCAGTCTGAGGCCACAATACCGCTTTGGAATCACAACTAAAATTCAAGGCTCGAAGTCACAACTGCAGTCTGAGGACGCAATAGCTGTTTGGAATCAGTACTGCAGCTCAAGGCTCCGGGGTCATAGTTCCAGTCTGAGGCCACAATTCCCGTTTGGAATCACAACTGCAATTCAAGGCCCGAGGTCACAATTACAGTTCGGAATCACAACTGCTATTCAAGGCTCGAGGTCACAATTCAAGTCTGAGGCCACAATTCCGCTTTGGAATCACAACTTAATTTCAAGGTTTGAAGTCACTGTTCCAGTCTGAGGTCCCAATTCCGGCTCTGAATCGTAACTGCTCTACATTGCTCGAGGTGACGATTCCAGTCTGAAGACTCAATTCCGGTATGGTATCACAACTGCAGCTCAAGCCTAGTTGTCACATTTCCAGTCTGAGGCCACGATTCCTGTTTGGAATCACAACTGCTATTCCTGTCTCGAGATCACAATTCCAGTCTGAGGCCACAATTCCCGTTTGGAATCAGTACTGCAGATCATGGCTAGGAGTCACAATTCCAGTCTGAGGCCCCAATTCCCAGTTGGACTCACAACTGCCGGTCAAGGCTCGAGGTCACAATTCCAGTCTGAGGTCACAAGTCCTGTTTGGAATCACAACTGGAGTTCAAGGCTCGAGGTCACAATTACAGTTTGGAATCACAATAGCAGTTCATAGAATGAGGTCACAATTACTCTCTGAGGTCAAAGTTTCTGTTTGGAATCACAATTGCAGTTCAAAGTTCGAGGTCTCAATTCCAGTCTGCCGTCACAATTCCGGTTTGGAATCAGAAGTGCTGTTCAAGTCTCGGGGTCACCATTCCAGTCTGAGGCCACAATTCCCGTTTGGAATCACAACTGCAGCTCATGTCTCGAGGTCACGATTCCAGTCTTAGGTCACAATTCCAGTTTGGAATCACAATTGCAGTACAAGCCTGGAGAACACAATTCCTGTCTGAGGTCCCAATATCGGTTTGGTATCACAACTGCAGCTCAAATCTCTAGGTCACAAATTCAGTGTGTGGTCACAAATCCCGTTTGGAATCACATTTGCAGTTCAAGGGTCGAGATCACAATTCCAGTCTGAGCCCCCAATTCCAGTCTGAGGACCCAATTCCGGTTTGGTATCACAGATGCAGCACAAGGCTCAGGGTCACAATTCAAGTCTGAGGCCACAATTCCGCTTTGGAATCACAACTTAATTTCAAGGTTCGAAGTCACAGTTCCAGTCTGAGGTCCCAATTCCGGCTCTGAATCGTAACTTCTCTACATTGCTCGAGGTGATGATTCCAGTCTGAAGACTCAATTCCGGTATGGTATCACAACTGCAGCTCAAGCCTAGTTGTCACATTTCCAGTCTGAGGCCACGATTCCCGTTTAGAATCACAACTGCTATTCCTGTCTCGAGATCACAATTCCAGTCTGAGGCCCCAATTCCTGTTTGGAATCAGTACTGCAGTTCAAGGCTCGAGCTCACTATTACAGTTTGGAATCACAATAGGAGTTCATGGAATGAGGTCACAATTACTCTCTGAGGTCATAATTTCTGTTTGGAATCACAATTGCAGTTCAAAGCTCGAGGTCTCAATTCCAGTCTGCGGTCACAATTCCGGTTTGGAATCACAATTGCAGTTCAAGGCTTGAGATCACAATGCCAGACTGAGGTCTCAATTCCCGTTTGGAATCACAACTGCTGCTCAATGCTCGGGATCACAATTCCAGTCTGAGGCCACAATTCCCGTTTGGAATCACAACTGCTATTCAAGGCTTGAGTTTACAATTCCAGTTTGGAATCACAATTGCAGTTCAAGTCTCGAGATGACAATTCCAGTCTGAGGCCCCAATTCCTGTTTGAAATCACAATTGTAGTCCAAGGCTCGAGGTCAAAAATCCAGTCTGAGGTCACAATTCCTGTTTGGAATCACAATGGCAGTTCAAGGCTCGAGATCACAATTCCAGTCTGAGCCCCCAATTCCGTTTTGTAATCACAACTGCTGTTCATGTCTCGCGGTCACAATTCCAGTCTGAGGCCACAATTCCCGTTTGGAATCACAATGGCAGTTCAAGGCCCGAGATCACAATTCCAGTCTGAGCCCCCAATACCGGTTTGATTTCAGAGCTGCAGCTTAAGGTTCAGGGTCACAATTCCAGTCTGAGGTCCCGATATCGGTTTGGTTCCACAACTGCAGCTCAAATCTCTAGGTCACAAATTCAGTGTGTGGTCACTAATCCCGTTTGGAATCACATTTACAATTCAAGGGTCGAGATCACAATTCCAGTCTGAGGCCTCAATTCCCGTTTGGAATCACAACTGAAGCTCAAGGCTCGAAGTCACAGTTCTAGTCTGAGGCCACAATTCCCGTTTGGAATTACAACTGCTATTCAAGCCTCGAGGTCACAATTCCGGTTTGGAATCACAATTGCAGTTCAAGGCTTGATTTCACAATTCCGGTTTGGAATCACAATTGCATTTCAAGGCTGGAGAACACAATTCCAGTTTCAAATCACATTTGCATTTTAAGTCATGAGGCCACAATTCCAGTATGAGGACACAATTCCTGTTTGGAATCACAACTGATCTTCAAGGCTTGAGCTCACAATTGCAGTCAGAGTTCATGAATCCTGTTTGGTATCACAAATACATTTCAAGTCTCGAGATCACAATTCCAGTCTTAGGCCCCAAATCCTGTCAGGAAACACTACTAAAGTTCAAGGCTCGAAGACACAATTGCAGTCTGAGGACCCAATTCCGGTTTGGTATCAAAACCGCAGCTCAAGGCTCGGGGTCACAAACCCAGTCTGAGGTCACAATTGCGGTTTGGTATCAGAACTGCAGCTCAAATCTCTAGGTCACAAATGCAGTGTGTGGTCACAAATCCCGTTTGGAATCACATTTGCAGTTCAAGGGTCGAGATCACAATTCCAGCCTGAGCCCCCAATTCCAGTCTGAGGACCCAATTCCGGTTTGGTATCACAGATGCAGCACAAGGCTCAGGGTCACAATTCCAGTCTGAGGACCCAATTCCGATTTGTAATCACAACTTAATTTCAAGGTTCGTAGTCACAGTTCCAGTCTGAGGCCCCAATTCCTCTTTGAAATCCAATTGTAGTTCAAGTCTCGAGGTCACAAATCCAGTCTGCGGTCACAATTCTTGTTTGGAATCAAAATTGCAGTTCAAGGCTCGAGATCACAATTCCAGTCTGAGGCCACAATTCCCGTTTGGAATCACAACTGCTATTCAAGGCTTGAGTTCACAATTCCAATTTGGAATCACAATTGCAGTTCAAGGCTTGAGTTCACAATTCCAGTTTCAAATCACATTTGCATTTTAAGTCATGAGGCCACAATTCCAGTATGAGGACACAATTCCTGTTTGGAATCACAATTGATGTTCAAGCCTCGAGGTCACAATTCCAGTCTGAGGCCACAATACGGCTTTGGAATCACAACTAAAATTCAAGGCTCGAAGTCACAACTGCAGTCTGAGGACGCAATAGCTGTTTGGAATCAGTACTGCAGCTCAAGGCTCCGGGGTCATAGTTCCAGTCTGAGGCCACAATTCCCGTTTGGAATCACAACTGCAATTCAAGGCCCGAGGTCACAATTACAGTTCGGAATCACAACTGCTATTCAAGGCTCGAGGTCACAATTCAAGTCTGAGGCCACAATTCCGCTTTGGAATCACAACTTAATTTCAAGGTTTGAAGTCACTGTTCCAGTCTGAGGTCCCAATTCCGGCTCTGAATCGTAACTGCTCTACATTGCTCGAGGTGACGATTCCAGTCTGAAGACTCAATTCCGGTATGGTATCACAACTGCAGCTCAAGCCTAGTTGTCACATTTCCAGTCTGAGGCCACGATTCCTGTTTGGAATCACAACTGCTATTCCTGTCTCGAGATCACAATTCCAGTCTGAGGCCACAATTCCCGTTTGGAATCAGTACTGCAGATCATGGCTAGGAGTCACAATTCCAGTCTGAGGCCCCAATTCCCAGTTGGACTCACAACTGCCGGTCAAGGCTCGAGGTCACAATTCCAGTCTGAGGTCACAAGTCCTGTTTGGAATCACAACTGGAGTTCAAGGCTCGAGGTCACAATTACAGTTTGGAATCACAATAGCAGTTCATAGAATGAGGTCACAATTACTCTCTGAGGTCAAAGTTTCTGTTTGGAATCACAATTGCAGTTCAAAGTTCGAGGTCTCAATTCCAGTCTGCCGTCACAATTCCAGTTTGGAATCAGAAGTGCTGTTCAAGTCTCGGGGTCACCATTCCAGTCTGAGGCCACAATTCCCGTTTGGAATCACAACTGCTGATCCTGTCTCGAGGTCACGATTCCAGTCTTAGGTCACAATTCCAGTTTGGAATCACAATTGCAGTACAAGCCTGGAGAACACAATTCCTGTCTGAGGTCCCAATATCGGTTTGGTATCACAACTGCAGCTCAAATCTCTAGGTCACAAATTCAGTGTGTGGTCACAAATCCCGTTTGGAATCACATTTGCAGTTCAAGGGTCGAGATCACAATTCCAGTCTGAACCCACAATTCCAGTCTGAGGACCCAATTCCGGTTTGGTATCACAGATGCAGCACAAGGCTCAGGGTCACAATTCAAGTCTGAGGCCACAATTCCGCTTTGGAATCACAACTTAATTTCAAGGTTCGAAGTCACAGTTCCAGTCTGAGGTCCCAATTCCGGCTCTGAATCGTAACTTCTCTACATTGCTCGAGGTGATGATTCCAGTCTGAAGACTCAATTCCGGTATGGTATCACAACTGCAGCTCAAGCCTAGTTGTCACATTTCCAGTCTGAGGCCACGATTCCCGTTTAGAATCACAACTGCTATTCCTGTCTCGAGATCACAATTCCAGTCTGAGGCCCCAATTCCTGTTTGGAATCAGTACTGCAGTTCAAGGCTCGAGCTCACTATTACAGTTTGGAATCACAATAGGAGTTCATGGAATGAGGTCACAATTACTCTCTGAGGTCATAATTTCTGTTTGGAATCACAATTGCAGTTCAAAGCTCGAGGTCTCAATTCCAGTCTGCGGTCACAATTCCGGTTTGGAATCACAATTGCAGTTCAAGGCTTGAGATCACAATGCCAGACTGAGGTCTCAATTCCCGTTTGGAATCACAACTGCTGCTCAATGCTCGGGGTCACAATTCCAGTCTGAGGCCACAATTCCCGTTTGGAATCACAACTGCTATTCAAGGCTTGAGTTTACAATTCCAGTTTGGAATCACAATTGCAGTTCAAGTCTCGAGATGACAATTCCAGTCTGAGGCCCCAATTCCTGTTTGAAATCACAATTGTAGTCCAAGGCTCGAGGTCAAAAATCCAGTCTGAGGTCACAATTCCTGTTTGGAATCACAATGGCAGTTCAAGGCTCGAGATCACAATTCCAGTCTGAGCCCCCAATTCCGTTTTGTAATCACAACTGCTGTTCATGTCTCGCGGTCACAATTCCAGTCTGAGGCCACAATTCCCGTTTGGAATCACAATGGCAGTTCAAGGCCCGAGATCACAATTCCAGTCTGAGCCCCCAATTCCGGTTTGATTTCAGAGCTGCAGCTTAAGGTTCAGGGTCACAATTCCAGTCTGAGGTCCCGATATCGGTTTGGTTCCACAACTGCAGCTCAAATCTCTAGGTCACAAATTCAGTGTGTGGTCACTAATCCCGTTTGGAATCACATTTACAATTCAAGGGTCGAGATCACAATTCCAGTCTGAGGCCTCAATTCCCGTTTGGAATCACAACTGAAGCTCAAGGCTCGGAGTCACAGTTCTAGTCTGAGGCCACAATTCCCGTTTGGAATTACAACTGCTATTCAAGCCTCGAGGTCACAATTCCGGTTTGGAATCACAATTGCAGTTCAAGGCTTGATTTCACAATTCCGGTTTGGAATCACAATTGCATTTCAAGGCTGGAGAACACAATTCCAGTTTCAAATCACATTTGCATTTTAAGTCATGAGGCCACAATTCCAGTATGAGGACACAATTCCTGTTTGGAATCACAACTGATCTTCAAGGCTTGAGCTCACAATTGCAGTCAGAGTTCATGAATCCTGTTTGGAATCACAATTGCATTTCAAGTCTCGAGATCACAATTCCAGTCTTAGGCCCCAAATCCTGTCAGGAAACACTACTAAAATTCAAGGCTCGAAGACACAATTGCAGTCTGAGGACCCAATACCGGTTTGGTATCAAAACCGCAGCTCAAGGCTCGGGGTCACAAATCCAGTCTGAGGTCACAATTGCGGTTTGGTATCAGAACTGCAGCTCAAATCTCTAGGTCACAAATGCAGTGTGTGGTCACAAATCCCGTTTGGAATCACATTTGCAGTTCAAGGGTCGAGATCACAATTCCAGTCTGAGCCCCCAATTCCAGTCTGAGGACCCAATTCCGGTTTGGTATCACAGATGCAGCACAAGGCTCAGGGTCACAATTCCAGTCTGAGGACCCAATTCCGATTTGGAATCACAAGTTAATTTCAAGGTTCGTAGTCACAGTTCCAGTTTGAGGTCCCAATTCCGGCTCTGAATCGCAACTGCTCTACATTGCTCGAGGTGACGATTCCAGTCTGAAGACTCGATTCCGGTATGGTATCACAACTGCAGCTCAAGCCTAGTTGTCACATTTCCAGTCTGAGGCCACGACTCCCGTTTGGAATCACAACTGCTATTCCTGTCTCGAGATCACAATTCCAGTCTGAGGCCCCAATTCCTGTTTGGAATCAGTACTGCAGTTCAAGGCTCGAGCTCACTATTACAGTTTGGAATCACAATAGGAGTTCATGGAATGAGGTCACAATTCCAGTCTGAGGCCCCAATTCCTGTTTGAAATCCAATTGTAGTTCAAGTCTCGAGGTCACAAATCCAGTCTGCGGTCACAATTCTTGTTTGGAATCAAAATTGCAGTTCAAGGCTCGAGATCACAATTCCAGTCTGAGGCCACAATTCCAATTTGGAATCACAACTGCTATTCAAGGCTTGAGTTCACAATTCCAATTTGGAATCACAATTGCAGTTCAAGGCTTGAGTTCACAATTCCAGTTTCAAATCACATTTGCATTTTAAGTCATGAGGCCACAATTCCAGTATGAGGACACAATTCCTGTTTGGAATCACAATTGATGTTCAAGCCTCGAGGTCACAATTCCAGTCTGAGGCCACAATACGGCTTTGGAATCACAACTAAAATTCAAGGCTCGAAGTCACAACTGCAGTCTGAGGACGCAATAGCTGTTTGGAATCAGTACTGCAGCTCAAGGCTCCGGGGTCATAGTTCCAGTCTGAGGCCACAATTCCCGTTTGGAATCACAACTGCAATTCAAGGCTCGAGGTCACAATTACAGTTCGGAATCACAACTGCTATTCAAGGCTCGAGGTCACAATTCAAGTCTGAGGCCACAATTCCGGTTTGGAATCATATTAGCAGTTCAAGGCTTGATTTCACAATTCCGGTTTGAAATAACAATTGCATTTCAAGGCTTGAGGTCACAATTCCAGTTTGAAATCACATTTGCATTTTAAGTCTTGAGGCCACAATTCCAGTATGAGGATAGAATTCATGTTGGGAATCACGATTGATGTTCAATGCTCGAGGTCACAATTCCAGTCAGAGTTCATGAATCCTGTTTGGAATCACAATTGCATTTCAACTCTCAAGATCACAATTCCAGTCTTAGGCCCCAAATCCTGTCAGGAAACACTACTAAAGTTCAAGGCTCGAAGACACGATTCTAGTCTGATGACCCTATACTGCTTTGGAATCACAAGTGCAGCTCAAGGCTCGGGGTCACAATTCCAGTCTGAGGCCACAATTCCCGTTTGGAATCACAACTGCAGTTCAAGGATCGAGGTCACAATTACAGTTTGGATTCACAATAGCAGCTCATGGAATGAAATCACAATTCCAGTCTTAGGTCAATATTCCTGTTTGGAATCACAACTGCTATTCCTGTCTCGAGATCACAATTCCAGTCTGAGGCCCCAATTCCGTGTTAGAATCACAACTGATGTTCATGTCTCGAGATCACGATTCCAGTCTGAGGACCGAATTCCGGTTTGGTATCACAAATGCAGCACAAGGCTCAGGGTCACAATTCAAGTCTGAGGCCACAATTCCGCTTTGGAATCACAACTTAATTTCAAGGTTTGAAGTCACTGTTCCAGTCTGTGGTGCCAATTCCGGCTCTGAATCGTAACTGCTCTACATTGCTCGAGGTGACGATTCCAGTCTGAAGACTCAATTCCGGTATGGTATCACAACTGCAGCTCAAGCCTAGTTGAAACAATTCCAGTCTTAGGTCAATATTCCTGTTTGGAATCACAACTGCTATTCCTGTCTCGAGATCACAATTCCAGTCTGAGGCCCCAATTCCTGTTTGGAATCAGTACTGCAGTTCAAGGCTCGAGGTCACAATTCCTGTTTGAAATCACAATAGCAGTTCATGGAATGAGGTCACAATTACTCTCTGAGGTCATAATTTCTGTTTGGAATCACAATTGCAGTTCAAAGCTCGAGGTCTCAATTCCAGTCTGAGGCCACAATTCCGGTTTGGAATCACAATTGCAGTTCAAGGCTTGAGATCACAATGCCAGACTGAGGTCACAATTCCCGTTTGGAATCACAACTGCTGCTCAATGCTCGGGGTCACGATTCCAGTCTGAGGACCCAATTCCGATTTGAAATCACAATGGCAGTTCAAGGCTCGAGGTCACAATTCCAGTCTGAGACCCCAATTCCGTGTTGGAATCACAACTGATGTTCATGTCTCGAGATCACGATTCCAGTCTGAGGACCCAATTCCGGTTTGGTATCACAAATGCAGCACAAGGCTCAGGGTCACAATTCAAGTCTGAGGCCACAATTCCGCTTTGGAATCACAACTTAATTTCAAGGTTTGAAGTCACTGTTCCAGTCTGTGGTCCCAATTCCGGCTCTGAATCGTAACTTCTCTACATTGCTCGAGGTGACGATTCCAGTCTGAAGACTCAATTCCAGTATGGTATCACAACTGCAGCTCAAGCCTAGTTGTCACATTTCCAGTCTGAGGCCACGATTCCCGTTTGGAATCACAACTGCTATTCCTGTCTCGAGATCACAATTCCAGTCTGAGGCCACAATTCCCGTTTGGAATCAGTACTGCAGATCATGGCTAGGAGTCACAATTCCAGTCTGAGGCCACAATTCCCAGTTGGACTCACAACTGCCGGTCAAGGCTCGAGGTCACAAATCCAGTCTGAATTCACAATTCTTGTTTGGAATCAAAATTGCAGTTCAAGGCTCAAGATCACAATTGCAGTCTGAGGCCACAATTCCTGTTTGGAATCACAATGGCAGTTCAAGGCTCGAGATCACAATTCCAGTCTGAGCCCCCAATTCCGTTTTGTAATCACAACTGCTGTTCATGTCTCGCGGTCACAATTCCAGTCTGAGGCCACAATTCCCGTTTGGAATCACAATGGCAGTTCAAGGCCCGAGATCACAATTCCAGTCTGAGCCCCCAATTCCGGTTTGATTTCAGAGCTGCAGCTTAAGGTTCAGGGTCACAATTCCAGTCTGAGGTCCCGATATCGGTTTGGTTCCACAACTGCAGCTCAAATCTCTAGGTCACAAATGCAGTGTGTGGTCACTAATCCCGTTTGGAATCACATTTACAATTCAAGGGTCGAGATCACAATTCCAGTCTGAGGCCTCAATTCCCGTTTGGAATCACAACTGAAGCTCAAGGCTCGGAGTCACAGTTCTAGTCTGAGGCCACAATTCCCGTTTGGAATTACAACTGCTATTCAAGCCTCGAGGTCACAATTCCGGTTTGGAATCACAATTGCATTTCAAGGCTGGAGAACACAATTCCAGTTTCAAATCACATTTGCATTTTAAGTCATGAGGCCACAATTCCAGTATGAGGACACAATTCCTGTTTGGAATCACAACTGATCTTCAAGGCTTGAGCTCACAATTGCAGTCAGAGTTCATGAATCCTGTTTGGAATCACAATTGCATTTCAAGTCTCGAAATCACAATTCCAGTCTTAGGCCCCAAATCCTGTCAGGAAACACTACTAAAATTCAAGGCTCGAAGACACAATTGCAGTCTGAGGACCCAATTCCGGTTTGGTATCAAAACCGCAGCTCAAGGCTCGGGGTCACAAATCCAGTCTGAGGTCACAATTGCGGTTTGGTATCAGAACTGCAGCTCAAATCTCTAGGTCACAAATGCAGTGTGTGGTCACAAATCCCGTTTGGAATCACATTTGCAGTTCAAGGGTCGAGATCACAATTCCAGTCTGAGCCCCCAATTCCAGTCTGAGGACCCAATTCCGGTTTGGTATCACAGATGCAGCACAAGGCTCAGGGTCACAATTCCAGTCTGAGGACCCAATTCCGATTTGGAATCACAAGTTAATTTCAAGGTTCGTAGTCACAGTTCCAGTTTGAGGTCCCAATTCCGGCTCTGAATCGCAACTGCTCTACATTGCTCGAGGTGACGATTCCAGTCTGAAGACTCGATTCCGGTATGGTATCACAACTGCAGCTCAAGCCTAGTTGTCACATTTCCAGTCTGAGGCCACGACTCCCGTTTGGAATCACAACTGCTATTCCTGTCTCGAGATCACAATTCCAGTCTGAGGCCCCAATTCCTGTTTGGAATCAGTACTGCAGTTCAAGGCTCGAGCTCACTATTACAGTTTGGAATCACAATAGGAGTTCATGGAATGAGGTCACAATTCCAGTCTGAGGCCCCAATTCCTGTTTGAAATCCAATTGTAGTTCAAGTCTCGAGGTCACAAATCCAGTCTGCGGTCACAATTCTTGTTTGGAATCAAAATTGCAGTTCAAGGCTCGAGATCACAATTCCAGTCTGAGGCCACAATTCCCGTTTGGAATCACAACTGCTATTCAAGGCTTGAGTTTACAATTCCAATTTGGAATCACAATTGCAGTTCAAGGCTTGAGTTCACAATTCCAGTTTCAAATCACATTTGCATTTTAAGTCATGAGGCCACAATTCCAGTATGAGGACACAATTCCTGTTTGGAATCACAATTGATGTTCAAGCCTCGAGGTCACAATTCCAGTCTGAGGCCACAATACGGCTTTGGAATCACAACTAAAATTCAAGGCTCGAAGTCACAACTGCAGTCTGAGGACGCAATAGCTGTTTGGAATCAGTACTGCAGCTCAAGGCTCCGGGGTCATAGTTCCAGTCTGAGGCCACAATTCCCGTTTGGAATCACAACTGCAATTCAAGGCTCGAGGTCACAATTACAGTTCGGAATCACAACTGCTATTCAAGGCTCGAGGTCACAATTCAAGTCTGAGGCCACAATTCCGGTTTGGAATCATATTAGCAGTTCAAGGCTTGATTTCACAATTCCGGTTTGAAATAACAATTGCATTTCAAGGCTTGAGGTCACAATTCCAGTTTGAAATCACATTTGCATTTTAAGTCTTGAGGCCACAATTCCAGTATGAGGATAGAATTCATGTTGGGAATCACGATTGATGTTCAATGCTCGAGGTCACAATTCCAGTCAGAGTTCATGAATCCTGTTTGGAATCACAATTGCATTTCAACTCTCAAGATCACAATTCCAGTCTTAAGCCCCAAATCCTGTCAGGAAACACTACTAAAGTTCAAGGCTCGAAGACACGATTCTAGTCTGATGACCCTATACTGCTTTGGAATCACAAGTGCAGCTCAAGACTCGGGGTCACAATTCCAGTCTGAGGCCACAATTCCCGTTTGGAATCACAACTGCAGTTCAAGGATCGAGGTCACAATTACAGTTTGGATTCACAATAGCAGTTCATGGAATGAAATCACAATTCCAGTCTTAGGTCAATATTCCTGTTTGGAATCACAACTGCTATTCCTGTCTCGAGATCACAATTCCAGTCTGAGGCCCCAATTCCTGTTTGGAATCAGTACTGCAGTTCAAGGCTCGAGGTCACAATTCCTGTTTGAAATCACAATAGCAGTTCATGGAATGAGGTCACAATTACTCTCTGAGGTCATAATTTCTGTTTGGAATCACAATTGCAGTTCAAAGCTCGAGGTCTCAATTCCAGTCTGAGGCCACAATTCCGGTTTGGAATCACAATTGCAGTTCAAGGCTTGAGATCACAATGCCAGACTGAGGTCACAATTCCCGTTTGGAATCACAACTGCTGCTCAATGCTCGGGGTCACGATTCCAGTCTGAGGACCCAATTCCGATTTGAAATCACAATGGCAGTTCAAGGCTCGAGGTCACAATTCCAGTCTGAGACCCCAATTCCGTGTTGGAATCACAACTGATGTTCATGTCTCGAGATCACGATTCCAGTCTGAGGACCCAATTCCGGTTTGGTATCACAAATGCAGCACAAGGCTCAGGGTCACAATTCAAGTCTGAGGCCACAATTCCGCTTTGGAATCACAACTTAATTTCAAGGTTTGAAGTCACTGTTCCAGTCTGTGGTCCCAATTCCGGCTCTGAATCGTAACTTCTCTACATTGCTCGAGGTGACGATTCCAGTCTGAAGACTCAATTCCGGTATGGTATCACAACTGCAGCTCAAGCCTAGTTGTCACATTTCCAGTCTGAGGCCACGATTCCCGTTTGGAATCACAACTGCTATTCCTGTCTCGAGATCACAATTCCAGTCTGAGGCCACAATTCCCGTTTGGAATCAGTACTGCAGATCATGGCTAGGAGTCACAATTCCAGTCTGAGGCCACAATTCCCAGTTGGACTCACAACTGCCGGTCAAGGCTCGAGGTCACAAATCCAGTCTGAATTCACAATTCTTGTTTGGAATCAAAATTGCAGTTCAAGGCTCACGATCACAATTGCAGTCTGAGGCCACAATTCCTGTTTGGAATCACAATGGCAGTTCAAGGCTCGAGATCACAATTCCAGTCTGAGCCCCCAATTCCGTTTTGTAATCACAACTGCTGTTCATGTCTCGCGGTCACAATTCCAGTCTGAGGCCACAATTCCCGTTTGGAATCACAATGGCAGTTCAAGGCCCGAGATCACAATTCCAGTCTGAGCCCCCAATTCCGGTTTGATTTCAGAGCTGCAGCTTAAGGTTCAGGGTCACAATTCCAGTCTGAGGTCCCGATATCGGTTTGGTTCCACAACTGCAGCTCAAATCTCTAGGTCACAAATGCAGTGTGTGGTCACTAATCCCGTTTGGAATCACATTTACAATTCAAGGGTCGAGATCACAATTCCAGTCTGAGCCCCCAATTCCCGTTTGGAATCACAACTGAAGCTCAAGGCTCGGAGTCACAGTTCTAGTCTGAGGCCACAATTCCCGTTTGGAATTACAACTGCTATTCAAGCCTCGAGGTCACAATTCCGGTTTGGAATCACAATTGCAGTTCAAGGCTGGAGAACACAATTCCAGTTTCAAATCACATTTGCATTTTAAGTCATGAGGCCACAATTCCAGTATGAGGACACAATTCCTGTTTGGAATCACAACTGATCTTCAAGGCTTGAGCTCACAATTGCAGTCAGAGTTCATGAATCCTGTTTGGTATCACAAATACATTTCAAGTCTCGAGATCACAATTCCAGTCTTAGGCCCCAAATCCTGTCAGGAAACACTACTAAAATTCAAGGCTCGAAGACACAATTGCAGTCTGAGGACCCAATACCGGTTTGGTATCAAAACCGCAGCTCAAGGCTCGGGGTCACAAATCCAGTCTGAGGTCACAATTGCGGTTTGGTATCAGAACTGCAGCTCAAATCTCTAGGTCACAAATGCAGTGTGTGGTCACAAATCCCGTTTGGAATCACATTTGCAGTTCAAGGGTCGAGATCACAATTCCAGTCTGAGCCCCCAATTCCTGTCTGAGGACCCAATTCCGGTTTGGTATCACAGATGCAGCACAAGGCTCAGGGTCACAATTCCAGTCTGAGGACCCAATTCCGATTTGTAATCACAACTTAATTTCAAGGTTCGTAGTCACAGTTCCAGTTTGAGGTCCCAATTCCGGCTCTGAATCGCAACTGCTCTACATTGCTCGAGGTGACGATTCCAGTCTGAAGACTCAATTCCGGTATGGTATCACAACTGCAGCTCAAGCCTAGTTGTCACATTTCCAGTCTGAGGCCACGACTCCCGTTTGGAATCACAACTGCTATTCCTGTCTCGAGATCACAATTCCAGTCTGAGGCCCCAATTCCTGTTTGGAATCAGTACTGCAGTTCAAGGCTCGAGCTCACTATTACAGTTTGGAATCACAATAGGAGTTCATGGAATGAGGTCACAATTCCAGTCTGAGGCCCCAATTCCTGTTTGAAATCCAATTGTAGTTCAAGTCTCGAGGTCACAAATCCAGTCTGCGGTCACAATTCTTGTTTGGAATCAAAATTGCAGTTCAAGGCTCGAGATCACAATTCCAGTCTGAGGCCACAATTCCCGTTTGGAATCACAACTGCTATTCAAGGCTTGAGTTCACAATTCCAATTTGGAATCACAATTGCAGTTCAAGGCTTGAGTTCACAATTCCAGTTTCAAATCACATTTGCATTTTAAGTCATGAGGCCACAATTCCAGTATGAGGACACAATTCCTGTTTGGAATCACAATTGATGTTCAAGCCTCGAGGTCACAATTCCAGTCTGAGGCCACAATACGGCTTTGGAATCACAACTAAAATTCAAGGCTCGAAGTCACAACTGCAGTCTGAGGACGCAATAGCTGTTTGGAATCAGTACTGCAGCTCAAGGCTCCGGGGTCATAGTTCCAGTCTGAGGCCACAATTCCCGTTTGGAATCACAACTGCAATTCAAGGCTCGAGGTCACAATTACAGTTCGGAATCACAACTGCTATTCAAGGCTCGAGGTCACAATTCAAGTCTGAGGCCACAATTCCGGTTTGGAATCATATTAGCAGTTCAAGGCTTGATTTCACAATTCCGGTTTGAAATAACAATTGCATTTCAAGGCTTGAGGTCACAATTCCAGTTTGAAATCACATTTGCATTTTAAGTCTTGAGGCCACAATTCCAGTATGAGGAAAGAATTCATGTTGGGAATCACGATTGATGTTCAATGCTCGAAGTCACAATTCCAGTCAGAGTTCATGAATCCTGTTTGGAATCACAATTGCATTTCAACTCTCAAGATCACAATTCCAGTCTTAGGCCCCAAATCCTGTCAGGAAACACTACTAAAGTTCAAGGCTCGAAGACACGATTCTAGTCTGATGACCCTATACTGCTTTGGAATCACAAGTGCAGCTCAAGGCTCGGGGTCACAATTCCAGTCTGAGGCCACAATTCCCGTTTGGAATCACAACTGCAGTTCAAGGATCGAGGTCACAATTACAGTTTGGATTCACAATAGCAGTTCATGGAATGAAATCACAATTCTAGTCTTAGGTCAATATTCCTGTTTGGAATCACAACTGCTATTCCTGTCTCGAGATCACAATTCCAGTCTGAGGCCCCAATTCCTGTTTGGAATCAGTACTGCAGTTCAAGGCTCGAGGTCACAATTCCTGTTTGAAATCACAATAGCAGTTCATGGAATGAGGTCACAATTACTCTCTGAGGTCATAATTTCTGTTTGGAATCACAATTGCAGTTCAAAGCTCGAGGTCTCAATTCCAGTCTGAGGCCACAATTCCGGTTTGGAATCACAATTGCAGTTCAAGGCTTGAGATCACAATGCCAGACTGAGGTCACAATTCCCGTTTGGAATCACAACTGCTGCTCAATGCTCGGGGTCACAATTCCAGTCTGAGGCCACAATTCCCGTTTGGAATCACAACTGCTGATCCTGTCTCGAGGTCACGATTCCAGTCTGAGGACCCAATTCCGATTTGAAATCACAATGGCAGTTCAAGGCTCGAGATCACAATTCCAGTCTGAGCCCCCAATTCCGTGTTGGAATCACAACTAATGTTCATGTCTCGAGATCACGATTCCAGTCTGAGGACCCAATTCCGGTTTGGTATCACAAATGCAGCACAAGGCTCAGGGTCACAATTCAAGTCTGAGGCCACAATTCCGCTTTGGAATCACAACTTAATTTCAAGGTTTGAAGTCACTGTTCCAGTCTGAGGTCCCAATTCCGGCTCTGAATCGTAACTGCTCTACATTGCTCGAGGTGACGATTCCAGTCTGAAGACTCAATTCCGGTATGGTATCACAACTGCAGCTCAAGCCTAGTTGTCACATTTCCAGTCTGAGGCCACGACTCCCGTTTGGAATCACAACTGCTATTCCTGTCTGGAGATCACAATTCCAGTCTGAGGCCACAATTCCCGTTTGGAATCAGTACTGCAGATCATGGCTAGGAGTCACAATTCCAGTCTGAGGCCCCAATTCCCAGTTGGACTCACAACTGCCGGTCAAGGCTCGAGGTCACAATTCCAGTCTGAGGTCACAAGTCCTGTTTGGAATCACAACTGGAGTTCAAGGCTCGAGGTCACAATTACAGTTTGGAATCACAATAGCAGTTCATAGAATGAGGTCACAATTACTCTCTGAGGTCAAAGTTTCTGTTTGGAATCACAATTGCAGTTCAAAGTTCGAGGTCTCAATTCCAGTCTGCCGTCACAATTCCGGTTTGGAATCAGAAGTGCTGTTCAAGTCTCGGGGTCACCATTCCAGTCTGAGGCCACAATTCCCGTTTGGAATCACAACTGCTGATCCTGTCTCGACGTCACGATTCCAGTCTTAGGTCACAATTCCAGTTTGGAATCACAATTGCAGTACAAGCCTGGAGAACACAATTCCTGTCTGAGGTCCCAATATCGGTTTGGTATCACAACTGCAGCTCAGATCTCTAGGTCACAAATTCAGTGTGTGGTCACAAATCCCGTTTGGAATCACATTTGCAGTTCTAGGGTGAATATCACAATTTCAGTCTGAGCCCCCAATTCCGTTTTGTAATCACAACTGATGTTCATGTCTCGAGGTCACAATTCCAGTCTGAAGACCCAATTCCGGTTTGGTATCACAGATGCAGCACAAGGCTCAGGGTCACAATTCAAGTCTGAGGCCACAATTCCGATTTGGAATCACAACTTAATTTCAAGGTTCGAAGTCACAGTTCCAGTCTGAGGTCCCAATTCCGGCTCTGAATCGTAACTGCTCTACATTGCTCGAGGTGATGATTCCAGTCTGAAGACTCAATTCCGGTATGATATCACAACTGCAGCTCAAGCCTAGTTGTCACATTTCCAGTCTGAGGCCACGACTCCCGTTTGGAATCACAACTGCTATTCCTGTCTCGAGATCACAATTCCAGTCTGAGGCCCCAATTCCTGTTTGGAATCAGTACTGCAGTTCAAGGCTCGAGCTCACTATTACAGTTTGGAATCACAATAGGAGTTCATGGAATGAGGTCACAATTACTCTCTGAGGTCATAGTTTCTGTTTGGAATCACAATTGCAGTTCAAAGCTCGAGGTCTCAATTCCAGTCTGCGGTCACAATTCCGGTTTGGAATCACAATTGCAGTTCAAGGCTTGAGATCACAATGCCAGACTGAGGTCTCAATTCCCGTTTGGAATCACAACTGCTGCTCAATGCTCGGGGTCACAATTCCAGTCTGAGGCCACAATTCCCGTTTGGAATCACAACTGCTATTCAAGGCTTGAGTTTACAATTCCAGTTTGGAATCACAATTGCAGTTCAAGTCTCGAGATCACAATTCCAGTCTGAGGCCACAATTCCTGTTTGAAATCACAATTGTAGTCCAAGGATCGAGGTCACAAATCCAGTCTGAGGTCACAATTCCTGTTTGGAATCACAATGGCAGTTCAAGGCTCGAGATCACAATTCCAGACTGAGCCCCCAATTCTGATTTGTAATCACAACTGCTGTTCATGTCTCGCGGTCACAATTCCAGTCTGAGGCCACAATTCCCGTTTGGAATCACAATGGCAGTTCAAGGCCCGAGATCACAATTCCAGTCTTAGGCCCCAAATCCTGTCCGGAAGCACTACTAAAGTTCAAGGCTCGAAGACACAATTGCAGTCTGAGGACCCAATACCGGTTTGGTATCAAAACCGCAGCTCAAGGCTCGGGGTCACAAACCCAGTCTGAGGTCACAATTGCGGTTTGGTATCAGAACTGCAGCTCAAATCTCTAGGTCACAAATGCAGTGTGTGGTCACAAATCCCGTTTGGAATCACATTTGCAGTTCAAGGGTCGAGATCACAATTCCAGTCTGAGGCCTCAATTCCGGTTTGGTATCACAGATGCAGCACAAGGCTCAGGGTCACAATTCCAGTCTGAGGACCCAATTACGATTTGGAATCACAAGATAATTTCAAGGTTCGTAGTCACAGTTCCAGTTTGAGGTCCCAATTCCAGCTCTGAATCGCAACTGCTCTACATTGCTCGAGGTGACGATTCCAGTCTGAAGACTCAATTCCGGTATGGTATCACAACTGCAGCTCAAGCCTAGTTGTCACATTTCCAGTCTGAGGCCACGATTCCCGTTTGGAATCACAACTGCAATTCAAGGCCCGAGGTCACAATTACAGTTCAAAATCACAACTGCTATTCAAGGCTCGAGGTCACAATTCAAGTCTGAGGCCACAATTCCGGTTTGGAATCATATTAGCAGTTCAAGGCTTGATTTCACAATTCCGGTTTGAAATAACAATTGCATTTCAAGGCTTGAGGTCACAATTCCAGTTTGAAATCACATTTGCATTTTAAGTCTTGAGGCCACAATTCCAGTATGAGGATAGAATTCATGTTGGGAATCACGATTGATGTTCAATGCTCGAGGTCACAATTCCAGTCAGAGTTCATGAATCCTGTTTGGAATCACAATTGCATTTCAACTCTCAAGATCACAATTCCAGTCTTAGGCCCCAAATCCTGTCAGGAAACACTACTAAAGTTCAAGGCTCGAAGACACGATTCTAGTCTGATGACCCTATACTGCTTTGGAATCACAAGTGCAGCTCAAGGCTCGGGGTCACAATTCCAGTCTGAGGCCACAATTCCCGTTTGGAATCACAACTGCAGTTCAAGGATCGAGGTCACAATTACAGTTTGGATTCACAATAGCAGTTCATGGAATGAAATCACAATTCCAGTCTTAGGTCAATATTCCTGTTTGGAATCACAACTGCTATTCCTGTCTCGAGATCACAATTCCAGTCTGAGGCCCCAATTCCGTGTTAGAATCACAACTGATGTTCATGTCTCGAGATCACGATTCCAGTCTGAGGACCCAATTCCGGTTTGGTATCACAAATGCAGCACAAGGCTCAGGGTCACAATTCAAGTCTGAGGCCACAATTCCGCTTTGGAATCACAACTTAATTTCAAGGTTTGAAGTCACTGTTCCAGTCTGTGGTGCCAATTCCGGCTCTGAATCGTAACTGCTCTACATTGCTCGAGGTGACGATTCCAGTCTGAAGACTCAATTCCGGTATGGTATCACAACTGCAGCTCAAGCCTAGTTGTCACATTTCCAGTCTGAGGCCACGATTCCCGTTTGGAATCACAACTGCTATTCCTGTCTCGAGATCACAATTCCAGTCTGAGGCCACAATTCCCGTTTGGAATCAGTACTGCAGATCATGGCTAGGAGTCACAATTCCAGTCTGAGGCCCCAATTCCCAGTTGGACTCACAACTGCCGGTCAAGGCTCGAGGTCACAAATCCAGTCTGAATTCACAATTCTTGTTTGGAATCAAAATTGCAGTTCAAGGCTCACGATCACAATTGCAGTCTGAGGCCACAATTCCTGTTTGGAATCACAATGGCAGTTCAAGGCTCGAGATCACAATTCCAGTCTGAGCCCCCAATTCCGTTTTGTAATCACAACTGCTGTTCATGTCTCGCGGTCACAATTCCAGTCTGTGGACACAATTCCCGTTTGGAATCACAATGGCAGTTCAAGGCCCGAGATCACAATTCCAGTCTGAGCCCCCAATTCCGGTTTGATTTCAGAGCTGCAGCTTAAGGTTCAGGGTCACAATTCCAGTCTGAGGTCCCGATATCGGTTTGGTTCCACAACTGCAGCTCAAATCTCTAGGTCACAAATTCAGTGTGTGGTCACTAATCCCGTTTGGAATCACATTTACAATTCAAGGGTCGAGGTCACAATTCCAGTCTGAGGCCTCAATTCCCGTTTGGAATCACAACTGAAGCTCAAGGCTCGGAGTCACAGTTCTAGTCTGAGGCCACAATTCCCGTTTGGAATTACAACTGCTATTCAAGCCTCGAGGTCACAATTCCGGTTTGGAATCACAATTGCAGTTCAAGGCTGGAGAACACAATTCCAGTTTCAAATCACATTTGCATTTTAAGTCATGAGGCCACAATTCCAGTATGAGGACACAATTCCTGTTTGGAATCACAACTGATCTTCAAGGCTTGAGCTCACAATTGCAGTCAGAGTTCATGAATCCTGTTTGGTATCACAAATACATTTCAAGTCTCGAGATCACAATTCCAGTCTTAGGCCCCAAATCCTGTCAGGAAACACTACTAAAGTTCAAGGCTCGAAGACACAATTGCAGTCTGAGGACCCAATACCGGTTTGGTATCAAAACTGCAGCTCAAGGCTCGGGGTCACAAATCCAGTCTGAGGTCACAATTGCGGTTTGGTATCAGAACTGCAGCTCAAATCTCTAGGTCACAAATGCAGTGTGTGGTCACAAATCCCGTTTGGAATCACATTTGCAGTTCAAGGGTCGAGATCACAATTCCAGTCTGAGCCCCCAATTCCAGTCTGAGGACCCAATTCCGGTTTGGTATCACAGATGCAGCACAAGGCTCAGGGTCACAATTCCAGTCTGAGGCCACAATTCCGATTTGGAATCACACTTAATTTCAAGGTTCGTAGTCACAGTTCCAGTTTGAGGTCCCAATTCCGGCTCTGAATCGCAACTGCTCTACATTGCTCGAGGTGACGATTCCAGTCTGAAGACTCAATTCCGGTATGGTATCACAACTGCAGCTCAAGCCTAGTTGTCACATTTCCAGTCTGAGGCCACGACTCCCGTTTGGAATCACAACTGCTATTCCTGTCTCGAGATCACAATTCCAGTCTGAGGCCCCAATTCCTGTTTGGAATCAGTACTGCAGTTCAAGGCTCGAGCTCACTATTACAGTTTGGAATCACAATAGGAGTTCATGGAATGAGGTCACAATTCCAGTCTGAGGCCCCAATTCCTGTTTGAAATCCAATTGTAGTTCAAGTCTCGAGGTCACAAATCCAGTCTGCGGTCACAATTCTTGTTTGGAATCAAAATTGCAGTTCAAGGCTCGAGATCACAATTCCAGTCTGAGGCCACAATTCCCGTTTGGAATCACAACTGCTATTCAAGGCTTGAGTTCACAATTCCAATTTGGAATCACAATTGCAGTTCAAGGCTTGAGTTCACAATTCCAGTTTCAAATCACATTTGCATTTTAAGTCATGAGGCCACAATTCCAGTATGAGGACACAATTCCTGTTTGGAATCACAATTGATGTTCAAGCCTCGAGGTCACAATTCCAGTCTGAGGCCACAATACGGCTTTGGAATCACAACTAAAATTCAAGGCTCGAAGTCACAACTGCAGTCTGAGGACGCAATAGCTGTTTGGAATCAGTACTGCAGCTCAAGGCTCCGGGGTCATAGTTCCAGTCTGAGGCCACAATTCCCGTTTGGAATCACAACTGCAATTCAAGGCTCGAGGTCACAATTACAGTTCGGAATCACAACTGCTATTCAAGGCTCGAGGTCACAATTCAAGTCTGAGGCCACAATTCCGGTTTGGAATCATATTAGCAGTTCAAGGCTTGATTTCACAATTCCGGTTTGAAATAACAATTGCATTTCAAGGCTTGAGGTCACAATTCCAGTTTGAAATCACATTTGCATTTTAAGTCTTGAGGCCACAATTCCAGTATGAGGAAAGAATTCATGTTGGGAATCACGATTGATGTTCAATGCTCGAAGTCACAATTCCAGTCAGAGTTCATGAATCCTGTTTGGAATCACAATTGCATTTCAACTCTCAAGATCACAATTCCAGTCTTAGGCCCCAAATCCTGTCAGGAAACACTACTAAAGTTCAAGGCTCGAAGACACGATTCTAGTCTGATGACCCTATACTGCTTTGGAATCACAAGTGCAGCTCAAGGCTCGGGGTCACAATTCCAGTCTGAGGCCACAATTCCCGTTTGGAATCACAACTGCAGTTCAAGGATCGAGGTCACAATTACAGTTTGGATTCACAATAGCAGTTCATGGAATGAAATCACAATTCTAGTCTTAGGTCAATATTCCTGTTTGGAATCACAACTGCTATTCCTGTCTCGAGATCACAATTCCAGTCTGAGGCCCCAATTCCTGTTTGGAATCAGTACTGCAGTTCAAGGCTCGAGGTCACAATTCCTGTTTGAAATCACAATAGCAGTTCATGGAATGAGGTCACAATTACTCTCTGAGGTCATAATTTCTGTTTGGAATCACAATTGCAGTTCAAAGCTCGAGGTCTCAATTCCAGTCTGAGGCCACAATTCCGGTTTGGAATCACAATTGCAGTTCAAGGCTTGAGATCACAATGCCAGACTGAGGTCACAATTCCCGTTTGGAATCACAACTGCTGCTCAATGCTCGGGGTCACAATTCCAGTCTGAGGCCACAATTCCCGTTTGGAATCACAACTGCTGATCCTGTCTCGAGGTCACGATTCCAGTCTGAGGACCCAATTCCGATTTGAAATCACAATGGCAGTTCAAGGCTCGAGATCACAATTCCAGTCTGAGCCCCCAATTCCGTGTTGGAATCACAACTAATGTTCATGTCTCGAGATCACGATTCCAGTCTGAGGACCCAATTCCGGTTTGGTATCACAAATGCAGCACAAGGCTCAGGGTCACAATTCAAGTCTGAGGCCACAATTCCGCTTTGGAATCACAACTTAATTTCAAGGTTCGAAGTCACAGTTCCAGTCTGTGGTGCCAATTCCGGCTCTGAATCGTAACTGCTCTACATTGCTCGAGGTGATGATTCCAGTCTGAAGACTCAATTCCGGTATGATATCACAACTGCAGCTCAAGCCTAGTTGTCACATTTCCAGTCTGAGGCCACGACTCCCGTTTGGAATCACAACTGCTATTCCTGTCTCGAGATCACAATTCCAGTCTGAGGCCCCAATTCCTGTTTGGAATCAGTACTGCAGTTCAAGGCTCGAGCTCACTATTACAGTTTGGAATCACAATAGGAGTTCATGGAATGAGGTCACAATTACTCTCTGAGGTCATAGTTTCTGTTTGGAATCACAATTGCAGTTCAAAGCTCGAGGTCTCAATTCCAGTCTGCGGTCACAATTCCGGTTTGGAATCACAATTGCAGTTCAAGGCTTGAGATCACAATGCCAGACTGAGGTCTCAATTCCCGTTTGGAATCACAACTGCTGCTCAATGCTCGGGGTCACAATTCCAGTCTGAGGCCACAATTCCCGTTTGGAATCACAACTGCTATTCAAGGCTTGAGTTTACAATTCCAGTTTGGAATCACAATTGCAGTTCAAGTCTCGAGATCACAATTCCAGTCTGAGGCCACAATTCCTGTTTGAAATCACAATTGTAGTCCAAGGATCGAGGTCACAAATCCAGTCTGAGGTCACAATTCCTGTTTGGAATCACAATGGCAGTTCAAGGCTCGAGATCACAATTCCAGACTGAGCCCCCAATTCTGATTTGTAATCACAACTGCTGTTCATGTCTCGCGGTCACAATTCCAGTCTGAGGCCACAATTCCCGTTTGGAATCACAATGGCAGTTCAAGGCCCGAGATCACAATTCCAGTCTTAGGCCCCAAATCCTGTCCGGAAGCACTACTAAAGTTCAAGGCTCGAAGACACAATTGCAGTCTGAGGACCCAATACCGGTTTGGTATCAAAACCGCAGCTCAAGGCTCGGGGTCACAAACCCAGTCTGAGGTCACAATTGCGGTTTGGTATCAGAACTGCAGCTCAAATCTCTAGGTCACAAATGCAGTGTGTGGTCACAAATCCCGTTTGGAATCACATTTGCAGTTCAAGGGTCGAGATCACAATTCCAGTCTGAGGCCTCAATTCCGGTTTGGTATCACAGATGCAGCACAAGGCTCAGGGTCACAATTCCAGTCTGAGGACCCAATTACGATTTGGAATCACAACTTAATTTCAAGGTTCGTAGTCACAGTTCCAGTTTGAGGTCCCAATTCCAGCTCTGAATCGCAACTGCTCTACATTGCTCGAGGTGACGATTCCAGTCTGAAGACTCAATTCCGGTATGGTATCACAACTGCAGCTCAAGCCTAGTTGTCACATTTCCAGTCTGAGGCCACGATTCCCGTTTGGAATCACAACTGCAATTCAAGGCCCGAGGTCACAATTACAGTTCAAAATCACAACTGCTATTCAAGGCTCGAGGTCACAATTCAAGTCTGAGGCCACAATTCCGGTTTGGAATCATATTAGCAGTTCAAGGCTTGATTTCACAATTCCGGTTTGAAATAACAATTGCATTTCAAGGCTTGAGGTCACAATTCCAGTTTGAAATCACATTTGCATTTTAAGTCTTGAGGCCACAATTCCAGTATGAGGATAGAATTCATGTTGGGAATCACGATTGATGTTCAATGCTCGAAGTCACAATTCCAGTCAGAGTTCATGAATCCTGTTTGGAATCACAATTGCATTTCAACTCTCAAGATCACAATTCCAGTCTTAGGCCCCAAATCCTGTCAGGAAACACTACTAAAGTTCAAGGCTCGAAGACACGATTCTAGTCTGATGACCCTATACTGCTTTGGAATCACAAGTGCAGCTCAAGGCTCGGGGTCACAATTCCAGTCTGAGGCCACAATTCCCGTTTGGAATCACAACTGCAGTTCAAGGATCGAGGTCACAATTACAGTTTGGATTCACAATAGCAGTTCATGGAATGAAATCACAATTCCAGTCTTAGGTCAATATTCCTGTTTGGAATCACAACTGCTATTCCTGTCTCGAGATCACAATTCCAGTCTGAGGCCCCAATTCCGTGTTAGAATCACAACTGATGTTCATGTCTCGAGATCACGATTCCAGTCTGAGGACCCAATTCCGGTTTGGTATCACAAATGCAGCACAAGGCTCAGGGTCACAATTCAAGTCTGAGGCCACAATTCCGCTTTGGAATCACAACTTAATTTCAAGGTTTGAAGTCACTGTTCCAGTCTGTGGTGCCAATTCCGGCTCTGAATCGTAACTGCTCTACATTGCTCGAGGTGACGATTCCAGTCTGAAGACTCAATTCCGGTATGGTATCACAACTGCAGCTCAAGCCTAGTTGTCACATTTCCAGTCTGAGGCCACGATTCCCGTTTGGAATCACAACTGCTATTCCTGTCTCGAGATCACAATTCCAGTCTGAGGCCACAATTCCCGTTTGGAATCAGTACTGCAGATCATGGCTAGGAGTCACAATTCCAGTCTGAGGCCCCAATTCCCAGTTGGACTCACAACTGCCGGTCAAGGCTCGAGGTCACAAATCCAGTCTGAATTCACAATTCTTGTTTGGAATCAAAATTGCAGTTCAAGGCTCACGATCACAATTGCAGTCTGAGGCCACAATTCCTGTTTGGAATCACAATGGCAGTTCAAGGCTCGAGATTACAATTCCAGTCTGAGCCCCCAATTCCGTTTTGTAATCACAACTGCTGTTCATGTCTCACGGTCACAATTCCAGTCTGAGGACACAATTCCCGTTTGG
The DNA here is from genome assembly GCF_052056855.1 of Sturnus vulgaris. Lineage (NCBI taxonomy): Eukaryota > Metazoa > Chordata > Aves > Passeriformes > Sturnidae > Sturnus > Sturnus vulgaris. Next base: position 560,463 of record NC_142265.1, on the reverse strand, counting down.
AATCACAATGGCAGTTCAAGGCCCGAGATCACAATTCCAGTCTGAGCACCCAAATTCCGGTTTGATTTCAGAGCTGCAGCTTAAGGTTCAGGGTCACAATTCCAGTCTGAGGTCCCGATATCGGTTTGGTTCCACAACTGCAGCTCAAATCTCTAGGTCACAAATTCAGTGTGTGGTCACTAATCCCGTTTGGAATCACATTTACAATTCAAGGGTCGAGGTCACAATTCCAGTCTGAGGCCTCAATTCCCGTTTGGAATCACAACTGAAGCTCAAGGCTCGGAGTCACAGTTCTAGTCTGAGGCCACAATTCCCGTTTGGAATTACAACTGCTATTCAAGCCTCGAGGTCACAATTCCGGTTTGGAATCACAATTGCAGTTCAAGGCTGGAGAACACAATTCCAGTTTCAAATCACATTTGCATTTTAAGTCATGAGGCCACAATTCCAGTATGAGGACACAATTCCTGTTTGGAATCACAACTGATCTTCAAGGCTTGAGCTCACAATTGCAGTCAGAGTTCATGAATCCTGTTTGGTATCACAAATACATTTCAAGTCTCGAGATCACAATTCCAGTCTTAGGCCCCAAATCCTGTCAGGAAACACTACTAAAGTTCAAGGCTCGAAGACACAATTGCAGTCTGAGGACCCAATACCGGTTTGGTATCAAAACTGCAGCTCAAGGCTCGGGGTCACAAATCCAGTCTGAGGTCACAATTGCGGTTTGGTATCAGAACTGCAGCTCAAATCTCTAGGTCACAAATGCAGTGTGTGGTCACAAATCCCGTTTGGAATCACATTTGCAGTTCAAGGGTCGAGATCACAATTCCAGTCTGAGCCCCCAATTCCAGTCTGAGGACCCAATTCCGGTTTGGTATCACAGATGCAGCACAAGGCTCAGGGTCACAATTCCAGTCTGAGGCCACAATTCCGATTTGGAATCACACTTAATTTCAAGGTTCGTAGTCACAGTTCCAGTTTGAGGTCCCAATTCCGGCTCTGAATCGCAACTGCTCTACATTGCTCGAGGTGACGATTCCAGTCTGAAGACTCAATTCCGGTATGGTATCACAACTGCAGCTCAAGCCTAGTTGTCACATTTCCAGTCTGAGGCCACGACTCCCGTTTGGAATCACAACTGCTATTCCTGTCTCGAGATCACAATTCCAGTCTGAGGCCCCAATTCCTGTTTGGAATCAGTACTGCAGTTCAAGGCTCGAGCTCACTATTACAGTTTGGAATCACAATAGGAGTTCATGGAATGAGGTCACAATTCCAGTCTGAGGCCCCAATTCCTGTTTGAAATCCAATTGTAGTTCAAGTCTCGAGGTCACAAATCCAGTCTGCGGTCACAATTCTTGTTTGGAATCAAAATTGCAGTTCAAGGCTCGAGATCACAATTCCAGTCTGAGGCCACAATTCCCGTTTGGAATCACAACTGCTATTCAAGGCTTGAGTTCACAATTCCAATTTGGAATCACAATTGCAGTTCAAGGCTTGAGTTCACAATTCCAGTTTCAAATCACATTTGCATTTTAAGTCATGAGGCCACAATTCCAGTATGAGGACACAATTCCTGTTTGGAATCACAATTGATGTTCAAGCCTCGAGGTCACAATTCCAGTCTGAGGCCACAATACGGCTTTGGAATCACAACTAAAATTCAAGGCTCGAAGTCACAACTGCAGTCTGAGGACGCAATAGCTGTTTGGAATCAGTACTGCAGCTCAAGGCTCCGGGGTCATAGTTCCAGTCTGAGGCCACAATTCCCGTTTGGAATCACAACTGCAATTCAAGGCTCGAGGTCACAATTACAGTTCGGAATCACAACTGCTATTCAAGGCTCGAGGTCACAATTCAAGTCTGAGGCCACAATTCCGGTTTGGAATCATATTAGCAGTTCAAGGCTTGATTTCACAATTCCGGTTTGAAATAACAATTGCATTTCAAGGCTTGAGGTCACAATTCCAGTTTGAAATCACATTTGCATTTTAAGTCTTGAGGCCACAATTCCAGTATGAGGAAAGAATTCATGTTGGGAATCACGATTGATGTTCAATGCTCGAAGTCACAATTCCAGTCAGAGTTCATGAATCCTGTTTGGAATCACAATTGCATTTCAACTCTCAAGATCACAATTCCAGTCTTAGGCCCCAAATCCTGTCAGGAAACACTACTAAAGTTCAAGGCTCGAAGACACGATTCTAGTCTGATGACCCTATACTGCTTTGGAATCACAAGTGCAGCTCAAGGCTCGGGGTCACAATTCCAGTCTGAGGCCACAATTCCCGTTTGGAATCACAACTGCAGTTCAAGGATCGAGGTCACAATTACAGTTTGGATTCACAATAGCAGTTCATGGAATGAAATCACAATTCTAGTCTTAGGTCAATATTCCTGTTTGGAATCACAACTGCTATTCCTGTCTCGAGATCACAATTCCAGTCTGAGGCCCCAATTCCTGTTTGGAATCAGTACTGCAGTTCAAGGCTCGAGGTCACAATTCCTGTTTGAAATCACAATAGCAGTTCATGGAATGAGGTCACAATTACTCTCTGAGGTCATAATTTCTGTTTGGAATCACAATTGCAGTTCAAAGCTCGAGGTCTCAATTCCAGTCTGAGGCCACAATTCCGGTTTGGAATCACAATTGCAGTTCAAGGCTTGAGATCACAATGCCAGACTGAGGTCACAATTCCCGTTTGGAATCACAACTGCTGCTCAATGCTCGGGGTCACAATTCCAGTCTGAGGCCACAATTCCCGTTTGGAATCACAACTGCTGATCCTGTCTCGAGGTCACGATTCCAGTCTGAGGACCCAATTCCGATTTGAAATCACAATGGCAGTTCAAGGCTCGAGATCACAATTCCAGTCTGAGCCCCCAATTCCGTGTTGGAATCACAACTAATGTTCATGTCTCGAGATCACGATTCCAGTCTGAGGACCCAATTCCGGTTTGGTATCACAAATGCAGCACAAGGCTCAGGGTCACAATTCAAGTCTGAGGCCACAATTCCGCTTTGGAATCACAACTTAATTTCAAGGTTCGAAGTCACAGTTCCAGTCTGAGGTCCCAATTCCGGCTCTGAATCGTAACTGCTCTACATTGCTCGAGGTGATGATTCCAGTCTGAAGACTCAATTCCGGTATGATATCACAACTGCAGCTCAAGCCTAGTTGTCACATTTCCAGTCTGAGGCCACGACTCCCGTTTGGAATCACAACTGCTATTCCTGTCTCGAGATCACAATTCCAGTCTGAGGCCCCAATTCCTGTTTGGAATCAGTACTGCAGTTCAAGGCTCGAGCTCACTATTACAGTTTGGAATCACAATAGGAGTTCATGGAATGAGGTCACAATTACTCTCTGAGGTCATAGTTTCTGTTTGGAATCACAATTGCAGTTCAAAGCTCGAGGTCTCAATTCCAGTCTGCGGTCACAATTCCGGTTTGGAATCACAATTGCAGTTCAAGGCTTGAGATCACAATGCCAGACTGAGGTCTCAATTCCCGTTTGGAATCACAACTGCTGCTCAATGCTCGGGGTCACAATTCCAGTCTGAGGCCACAATTCCCGTTTGGAATCACAACTGCTATTCAAGGCTTGAGTTTACAATTCCAGTTTGGAATCACAATTGCAGTTCAAGTCTCGAGATCACAATTCCAGTCTGAGGCCACAATTCCTGTTTGAAATCACAATTGTAGTCCAAGGATCGAGGTCACAAATCCAGTCTGAGGTCACAATTCCTGTTTGGAATCACAATGGCAGTTCAAGGCTCGAGATCACAATTCCAGACTGAGCCCCCAATTCTGATTTGTAATCACAACTGCTGTTCATGTCTCGCGGTCACAATTCCAGTCTGAGGCCACAATTCCCGTTTGGAATCACAATGGCAGTTCAAGGCCCGAGATCACAATTCCAGTCTTAGGCCCCAAATCCTGTCCGGAAGCACTACTAAAGTTCAAGGCTCGAAGACACAATTGCAGTCTGAGGACCCAATACCGGTTTGGTATCAAAACCGCAGCTCAAGGCTCGGGGTCACAAACCCAGTCTGAGGTCACAATTGCGGTTTGGTATCAGAACTGCAGCTCAAATCTCTAGGTCACAAATGCAGTGTGTGGTCACAAATCCCGTTTGGAATCACATTTGCAGTTCAAGGGTCGAGATCACAATTCCAGTCTGAGGCCTCAATTCCGGTTTGGTATCACAGATGCAGCACAAGGCTCAGGGTCACAATTCCAGTCTGAGGACCCAATTACGATTTGGAATCACAACTTAATTTCAAGGTTCGTAGTCACAGTTCCAGTTTGAGGTCCCAATTCCAGCTCTGAATCGCAACTGCTCTACATTGCTCGAGGTGACGATTCCAGTCTGAAGACTCAATTCCGGTATGGTATCACAACTGCAGCTCAAGCCTAGTTGTCACATTTCCAGTCTGAGGCCACGATTCCCGTTTGGAATCACAACTGCAATTCAAGGCCCGAGGTCACAATTACAGTTCAAAATCACAACTGCTATTCAAGGCTCGAGGTCACAATTCAAGTCTGAGGCCACAATTCCGGTTTGGAATCATATTAGCAGTTCAAGGCTTGATTTCACAATTCCGGTTTGAAATAACAATTGCATTTCAAGGCTTGAGGTCACAATTCCAGTTTGAAATCACATTTGCATTTTAAGTCTTGAGGCCACAATTCCAGTATGAGGATAGAATTCATGTTGGGAATCACGATTGATGTTCAATGCTCGAAGTCACAATTCCAGTCAGAGTTCATGAATCCTGTTTGGAATCACAATTGCATTTCAACTCTCAAGATCACAATTCCAGTCTTAGGCCCCAAATCCTGTCAGGAAACACTACTAAAGTTCAAGGCTCGAAGACACGATTCTAGTCTGATGACCCTATACTGCTTTGGAATCACAAGTGCAGCTCAAGGCTCGGGGTCACAATTCCAGTCTGAGGCCACAATTCCCGTTTGGAATCACAACTGCAGTTCAAGGATCGAGGTCACAATTACAGTTTGGATTCACAATAGCAGTTCATGGAATGAAATCACAATTCCAGTCTTAGGTCAATATTCCTGTTTGGAATCACAACTGCTATTCCTGTCTCGAGATCACAATTCCAGTCTGAGGCCCCAATTCCGTGTTAGAATCACAACTGATGTTCATGTCTCGAGATCACGATTCCAGTCTGAGGACCCAATTCCGGTTTGGTATCACAAATGCAGCACAAGGCTCAGGGTCACAATTCAAGTCTGAGGCCACAATTCCGCTTTGGAATCACAACTTAATTTCAAGGTTTGAAGTCACTGTTCCAGTCTGTGGTGCCAATTCCGGCTCTGAATCGTAACTGCTCTACATTGCTCGAGGTGACGATTCCAGTCTGAAGACTCAATTCCGGTATGGTATCACAACTGCAGCTCAAGCCTAGTTGTCACATTTCCAGTCTGAGGCCACGATTCCCGTTTGGAATCACAACTGCTATTCCTGTCTCGAGATCACAATTCCAGTCTGAGGCCACAATTCCCGTTTGGAATCAGCACTGCAGATCATGGCTAGGAGTCACAATTCCAGTCTGAGGCCCCAATTCCCAGTTGGACTCACAACTGCCGGTCAAGGCTCGAGGTCACAAATCCAGTCTGAATTCACAATTCTTGTTTGGAATCAAAATTGCAGTTCAAGGCTCACGATCACAATTGCAGTCTGAGGCCACAATTCCTGTTTGGAATCACAATGGCAGTTCAAGGCTCGAGATCACAATTCCAGTCTGAGCCCCCAATTCCGTTTTGTAATCACAACTGCTGTTCATGTCTCGCGGTCACAATTCCAGTCTGAGGACACAATTCCCGTTTGGAATCACAATGGCAGTTCAAGGCCCGAGATCACAATTCCAGTCTGAGCACCCAAATTCCGGTTTGATTTCAGAGCTGCAGCTTAAGGTTCAGGGTCACAATTCCAGTCTGAGGTCCCGATATCGGTTTGGTTCCACAACTGCAGCTCAAATCTCTAGGTCACAAATTCAGTGTGTGGTCACTAATCCCGTTTGGAATCACATTTACAATTCAAGGGTCGAGGTCACAATTCCAGTCTGAGGCCTCAATTCCCGTTTGGAATCACAACTGAAGCTCAAGGCTCGGAGTCACAGTTCTAGTCTGAGGCCACAATTCCCGTTTGGAATTACAACTGCTATTCAAGCCTCGAGGTCACAATTCCGGTTTGGAATCACAATTGCAGTTCAAGGCTGGAGAACACAATTCCAGTTTCAAATCACATTTGCATTTTAAGTCATGAGGCCACAATTCCAGTATGAGGACACAATTCCTGTTTGGAATCACAACTGATCTTCAAGGCTTGAGCTCACAATTGCAGTCAGAGTTCATGAATCCTGTTTGGTATCACAAATACATTTCAACTCTCGAGATCACAATTCCAGTCTTAGGCCCCAAATCCTGTCAGGAAACACTACTAAAGTTCAAGGCTCGAAGACACAATTGCAGTCTGAGGACCCAATACCGGTTTGGTATCAAAACTGCAGCTCAAGGCTCGGGGTCACAAATCCAGTCTGAGGTCACAATTGCGGTTTGGTATCAGAACTGCAGCTCAAATCTCTAGGTCACAAATGCAGTGTGTGGTCACAAATCCCGTTTGGAATCACATTTGCAGTTCAAGGGTCGAGATCACAATTCCAGTCTGAGCCCCCAATTCCAGTCTGAGGACCCAATTCCGGTTTGGTATCACAGATGCAGCACAAGGCTCAGGGTCACAATTCCAGTCTGAGGCCACAATTCCGATTTGGAATCACACTTAATTTCAAGGTTCGTAGTCACAGTTCCAGTTTGAGGTCCCAATTCCGGCTCTGAATCGCAACTGCTCTACATTGCTCGAGGTGACGATTCCAGTCTGAAGACTCAATTCCGGTATGGTATCACAACTGCAGCTCAAGCCTAGTTGTCACATTTCCAGTCTGAGGCCACGACTCCCGTTTGGAATCACAACTGCTATTCCTGTCTCGAGATCACAATTCCAGTCTGAGGCCCCAATTCCTGTTTGGAATCAGTACTGCAGTTCAAGGCTCGAGCTCACTATTACAGTTTGGAATCACAATAGGAGTTCATGGAATGAGGTCACAATTACTCTCTGAGGCCCCAATTCCTCTTTGAAATCCAATTGTAGTTCAAGTCTCGAGGTCACAAATCCAGACTGCGGTCACAATTCTTGTTTGGAATCAAAATTGCAGTTCAAGGCTCGAGATCACAATTCCAGTCTGAGGCCACAATTCCCGTTTGGAATCACAACTGCTATTCAAGGCTTGAGTTCACAATTCCAATTTGGAATCACAATTGCAGTTCAAGGCTTGAGTTCACAATTCCAGTTTCAAATCACATTTGCATTTTAAGTCATGAGGCCACAATTCCAGTATGAGGACACAATTCCTGTTTGGAATCACAATTGATGTCCAAGCCTCGAGGTCACAATTCCAGTCTGAGGCCACAATACGGCTTTGGAATCACAACTAAAATTCAAGGCTCGAAGTCACAACTGCAGTCTGAGGACGCAATAGCTGTTTGGAATCAGTACTGCAGCTCAAGTCTCCGGGGTCATAGTTCCAGTCTGAGGCCACAATTCCCGTTTGGAATCACAACTGCAATTCAAGGCTCGAGGTCACAATTACAGTTCGGAATCACAACTGCTATTCAAGGCTCGAGGTCACAATTCAAGTCTGAGGCCACAATTCCGGTTTGGAATCATATTAGCAGTTCAAGGCTTGATTTCACAATTCCGGTTTGAAATAACAATTGCATTTCAAGGCTTGAGGTCACAATTCCAGTTTGAAATCACATTTGCATTTTAAGTCTTGAGGCCACAATTCCAGTATGAGGATAGAATTCATGTTGGGAATCACGATTGATGTTCAATGCTCGAGGTCACAATTCCAGTCAGAGTTCATGAATCCTGTTTGGAATCACAATTGCATTTCAACTCTCAAGATCACAATTCCAGTCTTAGGCCCCAAATCCTGTCAGGAAACACTACTAAAGTTCAAGGCTCGAAGACACGATTCTAGTCTGATGACCCTATACTGCTTTGGAATCACAAGTGCAGCTCAAGGCTCGGGGTCACAATTCCAGTCTGAGGCCACAATTCCCGTTTGGAATCACAACTGCAGTTCAAGGATCGAGGTCACAATTACAGTTTGGATTCACAATAGCAGTTCATGGAATGAAATCACAATTCCAGTCTTAGGTCAATATTCCTGTTTGGAATCACAACTGCTATTCCTGTCTCGAGATCACAATTCCAGTCTGAGGCCCCAATTCCTGTTTGGAATCAGTACTGCAGTTCAAGGCTCGAGGTCACAATTCCTGTTTGAAATCACAATAGCAGTTCATGGAATGAGGTCACAATTACTCTCTGAGGTCATAATTTCTGTTTGGAATCACAATTGCAGTTCAAAGCTCGAGGTCTCAATTCCAGTCTGAGGCCACAATTCCGGTTTGGAATCACAATTGCAGTTCAAGGCTTGAGATCACAATGCCAGACTGAGGTCACAATTCCCGTTTGGAATCACAACTGCTGCTCAATGCTCGGGGTCACAATTCCAGTCTGAGGCCACAATTCCCGTTTGGAATCACAACTGCTGATCCTGTCTCGAGGTCACGATTCCAGTCTGAGGACCCAATTCCGATTTGAAATCACAATGGCAGTTCAAGGCTCGAGATCACAATTCCAGTCTGAGCCCCCAATTCCGTGTTGGAATCACAACTGATGTTCATGTCTCGAGATCACGATTCCAGTCTGAGGACCCAATTCCGGTTTGGTATCACAAATGCAGCACAAGGCTCAGGGTCACAATTCAAGTCTGAGGCCACAATTCCGCTTTGGAATCACAAGTTAATTTCAAGGTTTGAAGTCACTGTTCCAGTCTGAGGTCCCAATTCCGGCTCTGAATCGTAACTGCTCTACATTGCTCGAGGTGACGATTCCAGTCTGAAGACTCAATTCCGGTATGGTATCACAACTGCAGCTCAAGCCTAGTTGTCACATTTCCAGTCTGAGGCCACGATTCCCGTTTGGAATCACAACTGCTATTCCTGTCTCGAGATCACAATTCCAGTCTGAGGCCACAATTCCCGTTTGGAATCAGTACTGCAGATCATGGCTAGGAGTCACAATTCCAGTCTGAGGCCCCAATTCCCAGTTGGACTCACAACTGCCGGTCAAGGCTCGAGGTCACAATTCCAGTCTGAGGTCACAAGTCCTGTTTGGAATCACAACTGGAGTTCAAGGCTCGAGGTCACAATTACAGTTTGGAATCACAATAGCAGTTCATAGAATGAGGTCACAATTACTCTCTGAGGTCAAAGTTTCTGTTTGGAATCACAATTGCAGTTCAAAGTTCGAGGTCTCAATTCCAGTCTGCCGTCACAATTCCGGTTTGGAATCAGAAGTGCTGTTCAAGTCTCGGGGTCACCATTCCAGTCTGAGGCCACAATTCCCGTTTGGAATCACAACTGCAGCTCATGTCTCGAGGTCACGATTCCAGTCTTAGGTCACAATTCCAGTTTGGAATCACAATTGCAGTACGAGGCTGGAGAACACAATTCCTGTCTGAGGTCCCAATATCGGTTTGGTATCACAACTGCAGCTCAAATCTCTAGGTCACAAATTCAGTGTGTGGTCACAAATCCCGTTTGGAATCACATTTGCAGTTCTAGGGTGAATATCACAATTTCAGTCTGAGCCCCCAATTCCGTTTTGTAATCACAACTGCTGTTCATGTCTCGAGGTCACAATTCCAGTCTGAAGACCCAATTCCGGTTTGGTATCACAGATGCAGCACAAGGCTCAGGGTCACAATTCAAGTCTGAGGCCACAATTCCGCTTTGGAATCACAACTTAATTTCAAGGTTCGAAGTCACAGTTCCAGTCTGAGGTCCCAATTCCGGCTCTGTATCGTAACTGCTCTACATTGCTCGAGGTGATGATTCCAGTCTGAAGACTCAATTCCGGTATGGTATCACAACTGCAGCTCAAACCTAGTTGTCACATTTCCAGTCTGAGGCCACGATTCCCGTTTAGAATCACAACTGCTATTCCTGTCTCGAGATCACAATTCCAGTCTGAGGCCCCAATTCCTGTTTGGAATCAGTACTGCAGTTCAAGGCTCGAGCTCACTATTACAGTTTGGAATCACAATAGGAGTTCATGGAATGAGGTCACAATTACTTTCTGAGGTCATAATTTCTGTTTGGAATCACAATTGCAGTTCAAAGCTCGAGGTCTCAATTCCAGTCTGCGGTCACAATTCCGGTTTGGAATCACAATTGCAGTTCAAGGCTTGAGATCACAATGCCAGACTGAGGTCTCAATTCCCGTTTGGAATCACAACTGCTGCTCAAAGCTCGGGGTCACAATTCCAGTCTGAGGCCACAATTCCCGTTTGGAATCACAACTGCTATTCAAGGCTTGAGTTTACAATTCCAGTTTGGAATCACAATTGCAGTTCAAGTCTCGAGATCACAATTCCAGTCTGAGGCCCCAATTCCTGTTTGAAATCACAATTGTAGTCCAAGGCTCGAGGTCACAAATCCAGTCTGAGGTCACAATTCTTGTTTGGAATCAAAATTGCAGTTCAAGGCTCAAGATCACAATTGCAGTCTGAGGCCACAATTCCTGTTTGGAATCACAATGGCAGTTCAAGGCTCGAGATCACAATTCCAGTCTGAGCCCCCAATTCCGTTTTGTAATCACAACTGCTGTTCATGTCTCGCGGTCACAATTCCAGTCTGAGGCCACAATTCCCGTTTGGAATCACAACTGCTATTCAAGGCCCGAGATCACAATTCCAGTCTGAGCCCCCAATTCCGGTTTGATTTCAGAGCTGCAGCTTAAGGTTCAGGGTCACAATTCTAGTCTGAGGTCCCGATATCGGTTTGGTTCCACAACTGCAGCTCAAATCTCTAGGTCACAAATTCAGTGTGTGGTCACTAATCCCGTTTGGAATCACATTTACAATTCAAGGGTCGAGATCACAATTCCAGTCTGAGGCCTCAATTCCCGTTTGGAATCACGACTGAAGCTCAAGGCTCGGAGTCACAGTTCTAGTCTGAGGCCACAATTCCCGTTTGGAATTACAACTGCTATTCAAGCCTCGAGGTCACAATTCCGGTTTGGAATCACAATTGCAGTTCAAGGCTTGATTTCACAATTCCGGTTTGGAATCACAATTGCATTTCAAGGCTGGAGAACACAATTCCAGTTTCAAATCACATTTGCATTTTAAGTCATGAGGCCACAATTCCAGTATGAGGACACAATTCCTGTTTGGAATCACAACTGATCTTCAAGGCTTGAGCTCACAATTGCAGTCAGAGTTCATGAATCCTGTTTGGTATCACAAATACATTTCAAGTCTCGAGATCACAATTCCAGTCTTAGGCCCCAAATCCTGTCAGGAAACACTACTAAAGTTCAAGGCTCGAAGACACAATTGCAGTCTGAGGACCCAATACCGGTTTGGTATCAAAACCGCAGCTCAAGGCTCGGGGTCACAAACCCAGTCTGAGGTCACAATTGCGGTTTGGTATCAGAACTGCAGCTCAAATCTCTAGGTCACAAATGCAGTGTGTGGTCACAAATCCCGTTTGGAATCACATTTGCAGTTCAAGGGTCGAGATCACAATTCCAGTCTGAGCCCCCAATTCCAGTCTGAGGACCCAATTCCGCTTTGGAATCACAAGTTATTTTCAAGGTTCGTAGTCACAGTTCCAGTTTGAGGTCCCAATTCCGGCTCTGAATCACAACTGCTCTACATTGCTCGAGGTGACGATTCCAGTCTGAAGACTCAATTCCGGTATGGTGTCACAACTGCAGCTCAAGCCTAGTTGTCACATTTCCAGTCTGAGGCCACGACTCCCGTTTGGAATCACAACTGCTATTCCTGTCTCGAGATCACAATTCCAGTCTGAGGCCCCAATTCCTGTTTGGAATCAGTACTGCAGTTCAAGGCTCGAGCTCACTATTACAGTTTGGAATCACAATAGGAGTTCATGGAATGAGGTCACAATTCCAGTCTGAGGCCCCAATTCCTCTTTGAAATCCAATTGTAGTTCAAGTCTCGAGGTCACAAATCCAGTCTGCGGTCACAATTCTTGTTTGGAATCAAAATTGCAGTTCAAGGCTCGAGATCACAATTCCAGTCTGAGGCCACAATTCCCGTTTGGAATCACAACTGCTATTCAAGGCTTGAGTTCACAATTCCAATTTGGAATCACAATTGCAGTTCAAGGCTTGAGTTCACAATTCCAGTTTCAAATCACATTTGCATTTTAAGTCATGAGGCCACAATTCCAGTATGAGGACACAATTCCTGTTTGGAATCACAATTGATGTTCAAGCCTCGAGGTCACAATTCCAGTCTGAGGCCACAATACGGCTTTGGAATCACAACTAAAATTCAAGGCTCGAAGTCACAACTGCAGTCTGAGGACGCAATAGCTGTTTGGAATCAGTACTGCAGCTCAAGGCTCCGGGGTCATAGTTCCAGTCTGAGGCCACAATTCCCGTTTGGAATCACAACTGCAATTCAAGGCCCGAGGTCACAATTACAGTTCGGAATCACAACTGCTATTCAAGGCTCGAGGTCACAATTCAAGTCTGAGGCCACAATTCCGGTTTGGAATCATATTAGCAGTTCAAGGCTTGATTTCACAATTCCGGTTTGAAATAACAATTGCATTTCAAGGCTTGAGGTCACAATTCCAGTTTGAAATCACATTTGCATTTTAAGTCTTGAGGCCACAATTCCAGTATGAGGATAGAATTCATGTTGGGAATCACGATTGATGTTCAATGCTCGAGGTCACAATTCCAGTCAGAGTTCATGAATCCTGTTTGGAATCACAATTGCATTTCAACTCTCAAGATCACAATTCCAGTCTTAGGCCCCAAATCCTGTCAGGAAACACTACTAAAGTTCAAGGCTCGAAGACACGATTCTAGTCTGATGACCCTATACTGCTTTGGAATCACAAGTGCAGCTCAAGACTCGGGGTCACAATTCCAGTCTGAGGCCACAATTCCCGTTTGGAATCACAACTGCAGTTCAAGGATCGAGGTCACAATTACAGTTTGGATTCACAATAGCAGTTCATGGAATGAAATCACAATTCCAGTCTTAGGTCAATATTCCTGTTTGGAATCACAACTGCTATTCCTGTCTCGAGATCACAATTCCAGTCTGAGGCCCCAATTCCTGTTTGGAATCAGTACTGCAGTTCAAGGCTCGAGGTCACAATTCCTGTTTGAAATCACAATAGCAGTTCATGGAATGAGGTCACAATTACTCTCTGAGGTCATAATTTCTGTTTGGAATCACAATTGCAGTTCAAAGCTCGAGGTCTCAATTCCAGTCTGAGGCCACAATTCCGGTTTGGAATCACAATTGCAGTTCAAGGCTTGAGATCACAATGCCAGACTGAGGTCACAATTCCCATTTGGAATCACAACTGCTGCTCAATGCTCGGGGTCACAATTCCAGTCTGAGGCCACAATTCCCGTTTGGAATCACAACTGCTGATCCTGTCTCGAGGTCACGATTCCAGTCTGAGGACCCAATTCCGATTTGAAATCACAATGGCAGTTCAAGGCTCGAGATCACAATTCCAGTCTGAGCCCCCAATTCCGTGTTGGAATCACAACTGATGTTCATGTCTCGAGATCACGATTCCAGTCTGAGGACCCAATTCCGGTTTGGTGTCACAAATGCAGCACAAGGCTCAGGGTCACAATTCAAGTCTGAGGCCACAATTCCGCTTTGGAATCACAACTTAATTTCAAGGTTTGAAGTCACAGTTCCAGTCTGAGGTCCCAATTCCGGCTCTGAATCGTAACTGCTCTACATTGCTCGAGGTGACGATTCCAGTCTGAAGACTCAATTCCGGTATGGTATCACGACTGCAGCTCAAGCCTAGTTGTCACATTTCCAGTCTGAGGCCACAATTCCCGTTTGGAATCACAACTGCTGATCCTGTCTCGAGGTCACGATTCCAGTCTTAGGTCACAATTCCAGTTTGGAATCACAATTGCAGTACAAGCCTGGAGAACACAATTCCTGTCTGAGGTCCCAATATCGGTTTGGTATCACAACTGCAGCTCAAATCTCTAGGTCACAAATTCAGTGTGTGGTCACAAATCCCGTTTGGAATCACATTTGCAGTTCTAGGGTGAATATCACAATTTCAGTCTGAGCCCCCAATTCCGTTTTGTAATCACAACTGCTGTTCATGTCTCGAGGTCACAATTCCAGTCTGAAGACCCAATACCGGTTTGTTATCACAGATGCAGCACAAGGCTCAGGGTCACAATTCAAGTCTGAGGCCACAATTCCGCTTTGGAATCACAACTTAATTTCAAGGTTCGAAGTCACAGTTCCACTCTGAGGTCCCAATTCCGGCTCTGAATCGTAACTGCTCTACATTGCTCGAGGTGATGATTCCAGTCTGAAGACTCAATTCCGGTATGGTATCACAACTGCAGCTCAAGCCTAGTTGTCACATTTCCAGTCTGAGGCCACGATTCCCGTTTAGAATCACAACTGCTATTCCTGTCTCGAGATCACAATTCCAGTCTGAGGCCCCAATTCCTGTTTGGAATCAGTATTGCAGTTCAAGGCTCGAGCTCACTATTACAGTTTGGAATCACAATAGGAGTTCATGGAATGAGGTCACAATTACTCTCTGAGGTCATAATTTCTGTTTGGAATCACAATTGCAGTTCAAAGCTCGAGGTCTCAATTCCAGTCTGCGGTCACAATTCCGGTTTGGAATCACAATTGCAGTTCAAGGCTTGAGATCACAATGCCAGACTGAGGTCTCAATTCCCGTTTGGAATCACAACTGCTGCTCAAAGCTCGGGGTCACAATTCCAGTCTGAGGCCACAATTCCCGTTTGGAATCACAACTGCTATTCAAGGCTTGAGTTTACAATTCCAGTTTGGAATCACAATTGCAGTTCAAGTCTCGAGATCACAATTCCAGTCTGAGGCCACAATTCCTGTTTGAAATCACAATTGTAGTCCAAGGCTCGAGGTCACAAATCCAGTCTGAGGTCACAATTCTTGTTTGGAATCAAAATTGCAGTTCATGGCTCAAGATCACAATTGCAGTCTGAGGCCACAATTCCTGTTTGGAATCACAATGGCAGTTCAAGGCTCGAGATCACAATTCCAGTCTGAGCCCCCAATTCCGTTTTGTAATCACAACTGCTGTTCATGTCTCGCGGTCACAATTCCAGTCTGAGGCCACAATTCCCGTTTGGAATCACAATTGATGTTCAAGGCCCGAGATCACAATTCCAGTCTGAGCCCCCAATTCCGGTTTGATTTCAGAGCTGCAGCTTAAGGTTCAGGGTCACAATTCCAGTCTGAGGTCCCGATATCGGTTTGGTTCCACAACTGCAGCTCAAATCTCTAGGTCACAAATTCAGTGTGTGGTCACTAATCCCGTTTGGAATCACATTTACAATTCAAGGGTCGAGATCACAATTCCAGTCTGAGGCCTCAATTCCCGTTTGGAATCACAACTGAAGCTCAAGGCTCGGAGTCACAGTTCTAGTCTGAGGCCACAATTCCCGTTTGGAATTACAACTGCTATTCAAGCCTCGAGGTCACAATTCCGGTTTGGAATCACAATTGCAGTTCAAGGCTTGATTTCACAATTCCGGTTTGGAATCACAATTGCATTTCAAGGCTGGAGAACACAATTCCAGTTTCAAATCACATTTGCATTTTAAGTCATGAGGCCACAATTCCAGTATGAGGACACAATTCCTGTTTGGAATCACAACTGATCTTCAAGGCTTGAGCTCACAATTGCAGTCAGAGTTCATGAATCCTGTTTGGTATCACAAATACATTTCAAGTCTCGAGATCACAATTCCAGTCTTAGGCCCCAAATCCTGTCAGGAAACACTACTAAAGTTCAAGGCTCGAAGACACAATTGCAGTCTGAGGACCCAATACCGGTTTGGTATCAAAACCGCAGCTCAAGGCTCGGGGTCACAAACCCAGTCTGAGGTCACAATTGCGGTTTGGTATCAGAACTGCAGCTCAAATCTCTAGGTCACAAATGCAGTGTGTGGTCACAAATCCCGTTTGGAATCACATTTGCAGTTCAAGGGTCGAGATCACAATTCCAGTCTGAGCCCCCAATTCCAGTCTGAGGACCCAATTCCGGTTTGGTATCACAGATGCAGCACAAGGCTCAGGGTCACAATTCCAGTCTGAGGACCCAATTCCGATTTGGAATCACAACTTAATTTCAAGGTTCGTAGTCACAGTTCCAGTTTGAGGTCCCAATTCCGGCTCTGAATCGCAACTGCTCTACATTGCTCGAGGTGACGATTCCAGTCTGAAGACTCAATTCCGGTATGGTATCACAACTGCAGCTCAAGCCTAGTTGTCACATTTCCAGTCTGAGGCCACGATTCCCGTTTGGAATCACAACTGCTATTCCTGTCTCGAGATCACAATTCCAGTCTGAGGCCCCAATTCCTGTTTGGAATCAGTACTGCAGTTCAAGGCTCGAGCTCACTATTACAGTTTGGAATCACAATAGGAGTTCATGGAATGAGGTCACAATTACTCTCTGAGGTCATAGTTTCTGTTTGGAATCACAATTGCAGTTCAAAGCTCGAGGTCTCAATTCCAGACTGCGGTCACAATTCCGGTTTGGAATCACAATTGCAGTTCAAGGCTTGAGATCACAATGCCAGACTGAGGTCACAATTGTGGTTTGGTATCAGAACTGCAGCTCAAATCTCTAGGTCACAAATGCAGTGTGTGGTCACAAATCCCGTTTGGAATCACATTTGCAGTTCAAGGGTCGAGATCACAATTCCAGTCTGAGCCCCCAATTCCAGTCTGAGGACCCAATTCCGGTTTGGTAACACAGATGCAGCACAAGGCTCAGGGTCACAATTCCAGTCTGAGGACCCAATTCCGATTTGGAATCACAAGTTAATTTCAAGGTTCGTAGTCACAGTTCCAGTTTGAGGTCCCAATTCCAGCTCTGAATCGCAACTGCTCTACATTGCTCGAGGTGACGATTCCAGTCTGAAGACTCAATTCCGGTATGGTGTCACAACTGCAGCTCAAGCCTAGTTGTCACATTTCCAGTCTGAGGCCACGACTCCCGTTTGGAATCACAACTGCTATTCCTGTCTCGAGATCACAATTCCAGTCTGAGGCCCCAATTCCTGTTTGGAATCAGTACTGCAGTTCAAGGCTCGAGCTCACTATTACAGTTTGGAATCACAATAGGAGTTCATGGAATGAGGTCACAATTCCAGTCTGAGGCCCCAATTCCTCTTTGAAATCCAATTGTAGTTCAAGTCTCGAGGTCACAAATCCAGTCTGCGGTCACAATTCTTGTTTGGAATCAAAATTGCAGTTCAAGGCTCGAGATCACAATTCCAGTCTGAGGCCACAATTCCCGTTTGGAATCACAACTGCTATTCAAGGCTTGAGTTCACAATTCCAATTTGGAATCACAATTGCAGTTCAAGGCTTGAGTTCACAATTCCAGTTTCAAATCACATTTGCATTTTAAGTCATGAGGCCACAATTCCAGTATGAGGACACAATTCCTGTTTGGAATCACAATTGATGTTCAAGCCTCGAGGTCACAATTCCAGTCTGAGGCCACAATACGGCTTTGGAATCACAACTAAAATTCAAGGCTCGAAGTCACAACTGCAGTCTGAGGACGCAATAGCTGTTTGGAATCAGTACTGCAGCTCAAGGCTCCGGGGTCATAGTTCCAGTCTGAGGCCACAATTCCCGTTTGGAATCACAACTGCAATTCAAGGCCCGAGGTCACAATTACAGTTCGGAATCACAACTGCTATTCAAGGCTCGAGGTCACAATTCAAGTCTGAGGCCACAATTCCGGTTTGGAATCATATTAGCAGTTCAAGGCTTGATTTCACAATTCCGGTTTGAAATAACAATTGCATTTCAAGGCTTGAGGTCACAATTCCAGTTTGAAATCACATTTGCATTTTAAGTCTTGAGGCCACAATTCCAGTATGAGGATAGAATTCATGTTGGGAATCACAATTGATGTTCAATGCTCGAGGTCACAATTCCAGTCAGAGTTCATGAATCCTGTTTGGAATCACAATTGCATTTCAACTCTCAAGATCACAATTCCAGTCTTAGGCCCCAAATCCTGTCAGGAAACACTACTAAAGTTCAAGGCTCGAAGACACGATTCTAGTCTGATGACCCTATACTGCTTTGGAATCACAAGTGCAGCTCAAGACTCGGGGTCACAATTCCAGTCTGAGGCCACAATTCCCGTTTGGAATCACAACTGCAGTTCAAGGATCGAGGTCACAATTACAGTTTGGATTCACAATAGCAGTTCATGGAATGAAATCACAATTCCAGTCTTAGGTCAATATTCCTGTTTGGAATCACAACTGCTATTCCTGTCTCGAGATCACAATTCCAGTCTGAGGCCCCAATTCCTGTTTGGAATCAGTACTGCAGTTCAAGGCTCGAGGTCACAATTCCTGTTTGAAATCACAATAGCAGTTCATGGAATGAGGTCACAATTACTCTCTGAGGTCATAATTTCTGTTTGGAATCACAATTGCAGTTCAAAGCTCGAGGTCTCAATTCCAGTCTGAGGCCACAATTCCGGTTTGGAATCACAATTGCAGTTCAAGGCTTGAGATCACAATGCCAGACTGAGGTCACAATTCCCATTTGGAATCACAACTGCTGCTCAATGCTCGGGGTCACAATTCCAGTCTGAGGCCACAATTCCCGTTTGGAATCACAACTGCTGATCCTGTCTCGAGGTCACGATTCCAGTCTGAGGACCCAATTCCGATTTGAAATCACAATGGCACTTCAAGGCTCGAGATCACAATTCCAGTCTGAGCCCCCAATTCCGTGTTGGAATCACAACTGATGTTCATGTCTCGAGATCACGATTCCAGTCTGAGGACCCAATTCCGGTTTGGTGTCACAAATGCAGCACAAGGCTCAGGGTCACAATTCAAGTCTGAGGCCACAATTCCGCTTTGGAATCACAACTTAATTTCAAGGTTTGAAGTCACAGTTCCAGTCTGAGGTCCCAATTCCGGCTCTGAATCGTAACTGCTCTACATTGCTCGAGGTGACGATTCCAGTCTGAAGACTCAATTCCGGTATGGTATCACGACTGCAGCTCAAGCCTAGTTGTCACATTTCCAGTCTGAGGCCACAATTCCCGTTTGGAATCACAACTGCTGATCCTGTCTCGAGGTCACGATTCCAGTCTTAGGTCACAATTCCAGTTTGGAATCACAATTGCAGTACAAGCCTGGAGAACACAATTCCTGTCTGAGGTCCCAATATCGGTTTGGTATCACAACTGCAGCTCAAATCTCTAGGTCACAAATTCAGTGTGTGGTCACAAATCCCGTTTGGAATCACATTTGCAGTTCTAGGGTGAATATCACAATTTCAGTCTGAGCCCCCAATTCCGTTTTGTAATCACAACTGCTGTTCATGTCTCGAGGTCACAATTCCAGTCTGAAGACCCAATACCGGTTTGTTATCACAGATGCAGCACAAGGCTCAGGGTCACAATTCAAGTCTGAGGCCACAATTCCGCTTTGGAATCACAACTTAATTTCAAGGTTCGAAGTCACAGTTCCAGTCTGAGGTCCCAATTCCGGCTCTGAATCGTAACTGCTCTACATTGCTCGAGGTGATGATTCCAGTCTGAAGACTCAATTCCGGTATGGTATCACAACTGCAGCTCAAGCCTAGTTGTCACATTTCCAGTCTGAGGCCACGATTCCCGTTTAGAATCACAACTGCTATTCCTGTCTCGAGATCACAATTCCAGTCTGAGGCCCCAATTCCTGTTTGGAATCAGTATTGCAGTTCAAGGCTCGAGCTCACTATTACAGTTTGGAATCACAATAGGAGTTCATGGAATGAGGTCACAATTACTCTCTGAGGTCATAATTTCTGTTTGGAATCACAATTGCAGTTCAAAGCTCGAGGTCTCAATTCCAGTCTGCGGTCACAATTCCGGTTTGGAATCACAATTGCAGTTCAAGGCTTGAGATCACAATGCCAGACTGAGGTCTCAATTCCCGTTTGGAATCACAACTGCTGCTCAAAGCTCGGGGTCACAATTCCAGTCTGAGGCCACAATTCCCGTTTGGAATCACAACTGCTATTCAAGGCTTGAGTTTACAATTCCAGTTTGGAATCACAATTGCAGTTCAAGTCTCGAGATCACAATTCCAGTCTGAGGCCACAATTCCTGTTTGAAATCACAATTGTAGTCCAAGGCTCGAGGTCACAAATCCAGTCTGAGGTCACAATTCTTGTTTGGAATCAAAATTGCAGTTCATGGCTCAAGATCACAATTGCAGTCTGAGGCCACAATTCCTGTTTGGAATCACAATGGCAGTTCAAGGCTCGAGATCACAATTCCAGTCTGAGCCCCCAATTCCGTTTTGTAATCACAACTGCTGTTCATGTCTCGCGGTCACAATTCCAGTCTGAGGCCACAATTCCCGTTTGGAATCACAATGGCAGTTCAAGGCCCGAGATCACAATTCCAGTCTGAGCCCCCAATTCCGGTTTGATTTCAGAGCTGCAGCTTAAGGTTCAGGGTCACAATTCCAGTCTGAGGTCCCGATATCGGTTTGGTTCCACAACTGCAGCTCAAATCTCTAGGTCACAAATTCAGTGTGTGGTCACTAATCCCGTTTGGAATCACATTTACAATTCAAGGGTCGAGATCACAATTCCAGTCTGAGGCCTCAATTCCCGTTTGGAATCACAACTGAAGCTCAAGGCTCGAAGTCACAGTTCTAGTCTGAGGCCACAATTCCCGTTTGGAATTACAACTGCTATTCAAGCCTCGAGGTCACAATTCCGGTTTGGAATCACAATTGCAGTTCAAGGCTTGATTTCACAATTCCGGTTTGGAATCACAATTGCATTTCAAGGCTGGAGAACACAATTCCAGTTTCAAATCACATTTGCATTTTAAGTCATGAGGCCACAATTCCAGTATGAGGACACAATTCCTGTTTGGAATCACAACTGATCTTCAAGGCTTGAGCTCACAATTGCAGTCAGAGTTCATGAATCCTGTTTGGTATCACAAATACATTTCAAGTCTCGAGATCACAATTCCAGTCTTAGGCCCCAAATCCTGTCAGGAAACACTACTAAAGTTCAAGGCTCGAAGACACAATTGCAGTCTGAGGACCCAATACCGGTTTGGTATCAAAACCGCAGCTCAAGGCTCGGGGTCACAAACCCAGTCTGAGGTCACAATTGCGGTTTGGTATCAGAACTGCAGCTCAAATCTCTAGGTCACAAATGCAGTGTGTGGTCACAAATCCCGTTTGGAATCACATTTGCAGTTCAAGGGTCGAGATCACAATTCCAGTCTGAGCCCCCAATTCCAGTCTGAGGACCCAATTCCGGTTTGGTATCACAGATGCAGCACAAGGCTCAGGGTCACAATTCCAGTCTGAGGACCCAATTCCGATTTGGAATCACAACTTAATTTCAAGGTTCGTAGTCACAGTTCCAGTTTGAGGTCCCAATTCCGGCTCTGAATCGCAACTGCTCTACATTGCTCGAGGTGACGATTCCAGTCTGAAGACTCAATTCCGGTATGGTATCACAACTGCAGCTCAAGCCTAGTTGTCACATTTCCAGTCTGAGGCCACGATTCCCGTTTGGAATCACAACTGCTATTCCTGTCTCGAGATCACAATTCCAGTCTGAGGCCCCAATTCCTGTTTGGAATCAGTACTGCAGTTCAAGGCTCGAGCTCACTATTACAGTTTGGAATCACAATAGGAGTTCATGGAATGAGGTCACAATTACTCTCTGAGGTCATAGTTTCTGTTTGGAATCACAATTGCAGTTCAAAGCTCGAGGTCTCAATTCCAGACTGCGGTCACAATTCCGGTTTGGAATCACAATTGCAGTTCAAGGCTTGAGATCACAATGCCAGACTGAGGTCACAATTGTGGTTTGGTATCAGAACTGCAGCTCAAATCTCTAGGTCACAAATGCAGTGTGTGGTCACAAATCCCGTTTGGAATCACATTTGCAGTTCAAGGGTCGAGATCACAATTCCAGTCTGAGCCCCCAATTCCAGTCTGAGGACCCAATTCCGGTTTGGTAACACAGATGCAGCACAAGGCTCAGGGTCACAATTCCAGTCTGAGGACCCAATTCCGATTTGGAATCACAACTTAATTTCAAGGTTCGTAGTCACAGTTCCAGTTTGAGGTCCCAATTCCGGCTCTGAATCGCAACTGCTCTACATTGCTCGAGGTGACGATTCCAGTCTGAAGACTCAATTCCGGTATGGTATCACAACTGCAGCTCAAGCCTAGTTGTCACATTTCCAGTCTGAGGCCACGATTCCCGTTTGGAATCACAACTGCTATTCCTGTCTCGAGATCACAATTCCAGTCTGAGGCCCCAATTCCTGTTTGGAATCAGTACTGCAGTTCAAGGCTCGAGCTCACTATTACAGTTTGGAATCACAATAGGAGTTCATGGAATGAGGTCACAATTACTCTCTGAGGTCATAGTTTCTGTTTGGAATCACAATTGCAGTTCAAAGCTCGAGGTCTCAATTCCAGACTGCGGTCACAATTCCGGTTTGGAATCACAATTGCAGTTCAAGGCTTGAGATCACAATGCCAGACTGAGGTCACAATTGTGGTTTGGTATCAGAACTGCAGCTCAAATCTCTAGGTCACAAATGCAGTGTGTGGTCACAAATCCCGTTTGGAATCACATTTGCAGTTCAAGGGTCGAGATCACAATTCCAGTCTGAGCCCCCAATTCCAGTCTGAGGACCCAATTCCGGTTTGGTATCACAGATGCAGCACAAGGCTCAGGGTCACAATTCCAGTCTGAGGACCCAATTCCGATTTGGAATCACAACTTAATTTCAAGGTTCGTAGTCACAGTTCCAGTTTGAGGTCCCAATTCCAGCTCTGAATCGCAACTGCTCTACATTGCTCGAGGTGATGATTCCAGTCTGAAGACTCAATTCCGGTATGGTATCACAACTGCAGCTCAAGCCTAGTTGTCACATTTCCAGTCTGAGGCCACGATTCCTGTTTGGAATCACAACTGCTATTCCTGTCTCGAGATCACAATTCCAGTCTGAGGCCCCAATTCCTGTTTGGAATCAGTACTGCAGTTCAAGGCTCGAGCTCACTATTACAGTTTGGAATCACAATAGGAGTTCATGGAATGAGGTCACAATTACTCTCTGAGGTCATAATTTCTGTTTGGAATCACAATTGTAGTTCAAGTCTCGAGGTCTCAATTCCAGACTGCGGTCACAATTCCGGTTTGGAATCACAATTGCAGTTCAAGGCTTGAGATCACAATGCCAGACTGAGGTCTCAATTCCCGTTTGGAATCACAACTGCTGCTCAATGCTCGGGGTCACAATTCCAGTCTGAGGCCACAATTCCCGTTTGGAATCACAACTGCTATTCAAGGCTTGAGTTTACAATTCCAGTTTGGAATCACAATTGCAGTTCAAGTCTCGAGATCACAATTCCAGTCTGAGGCCCCAATTCCTGTTTGAAATCACAATTGTAGTCCAAGGCTCGAGGTCACAAATCCAGTCTGAGGTCACAATTCTTGTTTGGAATCAAAATTGCAGTTCAAGGCTCAAGATCACAATTGCAGTCTGAGGCCACAATTCCTGTTTGGAATCACAATGGCAGTTCAAGGCTCGAGATCACAATTCCAGTCTGAGCCCCCAATTCCGTTTTGTAATCACAACTGCTGTTCATGTCTCGCGGTCACAATTCCAGTCTGAGGCCACAATTCCCGTTTGGAATCACAATGGCAGTTCAAGGCCCGAGATCACAATTCCAGTCTGAGCCCCCAATTCCGGTTTGATTTCAGAGCTGCAGCTTAAGGTTCAGGGTCACAATTCCAGTCTGAGGTCCCGATATCGGTTTGGTTCCACAACTGCAGCTCAAATCTCTAGGTCACAAATTCAGTGTGTGGTCACTAATCCCGTTTGGAATCACATTTACAATTCAAGGGTCGAGATCACAATTCCAGTCTGAGGCCTCAATTCCCGTTTGGAATCACAACTGAAGCTCAAGGCTCGGAGTCACAGTTCTAGTCTGAGGCCACAATTCCCGTTTGGAATTACAACTGCTATTCAAGCCTCGAGGTCACAATTCCGGTTTGGAATCACAATTGCAATTCAAGGCTTGATTTCACAATTCCGGTTTGGAATCACAATTGCATTTCAAGGCTGGAGAACACAATTCCAGTTTCAAATCACATTTGCATTTTAAGTCATGAGGCCACAATTCCAGTATGAGGACACAATTCCTGTTTGGAATCACAACTGATCTTCAAGGCTTGAGCTCACAATTGCAGTCAGAGTTCATGAATCCTGTTTGGTATCACAAATACATTTCAAGTCTCGAGATCACAATTCCAGTCTTAGGCCCCAAATCCTGTCAGGAAACACTACTAAAGTTCAAGGCTCGAAGACACAATTGCAGTCTGAGGACCCAATACCGGTTTGGTATCAAAACCGCAGCTCAAGGCTCGGGGTCACAAACCCAGTCTGAGGTCACAATTGCGGTTTGGTATCAGAACTGCAGCTCAAATCTCTAGGTCACAAATGCAGTGTGTGGTCACAAATCCCGTTTGGAATCACATTTGCAGTTCAAGGGTCGAGATCACAATTCCAGTCTGAGCCCCCAATTCCAGTCTGAGGACCCAATTCCGGTTTGGTATCACAGATGCAGCACAAGGCTCAGGGTCACAATTCCAGTCTGAGGACCCAATTCCGATTTGGAATCACAACTTAATTTCAAGGTTCGTAGTCACAGTTCCAGTTTGAGGTCCCAATTCCGGCTCTGAATCGCAACTGCTCTACATTGCTCGAGGTGACGATTCCAGTCTGAAGACTCAATTCCGGTATGGTATCACAACTGCAGCTCAAGCCTAGTTGTCACATTTCCAGTCTGAGGCCACGACTCCCGTTTGGAATCACAACTGCTATTCCTGTCTCGAGATCACAATTCCAGTCTGAGGCCCCAATTCCTGTTTGGAATCAGTACTGCAGTTCAAGGCTCGAGCTCACTATTACAGTTTGGAATCACAATAGGAGTTCATGGAATGAGGTCACAATTCCAGTCTGAGGCCCCAATTCCTGTTTGAAATCCAATTGTAGTTCAAGTCTCGAGGTCACAAATCCAGTCTGCGGTCACAATTCTTGTTTGGAATCAAAATTGCAGTTCAAGGCTCGAGATCACAATTCCAGTCTGAGGCCACAATTCCCGTTTGGAATCACAACTGCTATTCAAGGCTTGAGTTTACAATTCCAGTTTGGAATCACAATTGCAGTTCAAGTCTCGAGATCACAATTCCAGTCTGAGGCCCCAATTCCTGTTTGAAATCACAATTGTAGTCCAAGGCTCGAGGTCACAAATCCAGTCTGAGGTCACAATTCTTGTTTGGAATCAAAATTGCAGTTCAAGGCTCAAGATCACAATTGCAGTCTGAGGCCACAATTCCTGTTTGGAATCACAATGGCAGTTCAAGGCTCGAGATCACAATTCCAGTCTGAGCCCCCAATTCCGTTTTGTAATCACAACTGCTGTTCATGTCTCGCGGTCACAATTCCAGTCTGAGGCCACAATTCCCGTTTGGAATCACAATGGCAGTTCAAGGCCCGAGATCACAATTCCAGTCTGAGCCCCCAATTCCGGTTTGATTTCAGAGCTGCAGCTTAAGGTTCAGGGTCACAATTCCAGTCTGAGGTCCCGATATCGGTTTGGTTCCACAACTGCAGCTCAAATCTCTAGGTCACAAATTCAGTGTGTGGTCACTAATCCCGTTTGGAATCACATTTACAATTCAAGGGTCGAGATCACAATTCCAGTCTGAGGCCTCAATTCCCGTTTGGAATCACAACTGAAGCTCAAGGCTCGAAGTCACAGTTCTAGTCTGAGGCCACAATTCCCGTTTGGAATTACAACTGCTATTCAAGCCTCGAGGTCACAATTCCGGTTTGGAATCACAATTGCAGTTCAAGGCTTGATTTCACAATTCCGGTTTGGAATCACAATTGCATTTCAAGGCTGGAGAACACAATTCCAGTTTCAAATCACATTTGCATTTTAAGTCATGAGGCCACAATTCCAGTATGAGGACACAATTCCTGTTTGGAATCACAACTGATCTTCAAGGCTTGAGCTCACAATTGCAGTCAGAGTTCATGAATCCTGTTTGGTATCACAAATACATTTCAAGTCTCGAGATCACAATTCCAGTCTTAGGCCCCAAATCCTGTCAGGAAACACTACTAAAGTTCAAGGCTCGAAGACACAATTGCAGTCTGAGGACCCAATTCCGGTTTGGTATCAAAACCGCAGCTCAAGGCTCGGGGTCACAAACCCAGTCTGAGGTCACAATTGCGGTTTGGTATCAGAACTGCAGCTCAAATCTCTAGGTCACAAATGCAGTGTGTGGTCACAAATCCCGTTTGGAATCACATTTGCAGTTCAAGGGTCGAGATCACAATTCCAGCCTGAGCCCCCAATTCCAGTCTGAGGACCCAATTCCGGTTTGGTATCACAGATGCAGCACAAGGCTCAGGGTCACAATTCCAGTCTGAGGACCCAATTCCGATTTGTAATCACAACTTAATTTCAAGGTTCGTAGTCACAGTTCCAGTCTGAGGCCCCAATTCCTCTTTGAAATCCAATTGTAGTTCAAGTCTCGAGGTCACAAATCCAGTCTGCGGTCACAATTCTTGTTTGGAATCAAAATTGCAGTTCAAGGCTCGAGATCACAATTCCAGTCTGAGGCCACAATTCCCGTTTGGAATCACAACTGCTATTCAAGGCTTGAGTTCACAATTCCAATTTGGAATCACAATTGCAGTTCAAGGCTTGAGTTCACAATTCCAGTTTCAAATCACATTTGCATTTTAAGTCATGAGGCCACAATTCCAGTATGAGGACACAATTCCTGTTTGGAATCCCAATTGATGTTCAAGCCTCGAGGTCACAATTCCAGTCTGAGGCCACAATACCGCTTTGGAATCACAACTAAAATTCAAGGCTCGAAGTCACAACTGCAGTCTGAGGACGCAATAGCTGTTTGGAATCAGTACTGCAGCTCAAGGCTCCGGGGTCATAGTTCCAGTCTGAGGCCACAATTCCCGTTTGGAATCACAACTGCAATTCAAGGCCCGAGGTCACAATTACAGTTCGGAATCACAACTGCTATTCAAGGCTCGAGGTCACAATTCAAGTCTGAGGCCACAATTCCGCTTTGGAATCACAACTTAATTTCAAGGTTTGAAGTCACTGTTCCAGTCTGAGGTCCCAATTCCGGCTCTGAATCGTAACTGCTCTACATTGCTCGAGGTGACGATTCCAGTCTGAAGACTCAATTCCGGTATGGTATCACAACTGCAGCTCAAGCCTAGTTGTCACATTTCCAGTCTGAGGCCACGATTCCTGTTTGGAATCACAACTGCTATTCCTGTCTCGAGATCACAATTCCAGTCTGAGGCCACAATTCCCGTTTGGAATCAGTACTGCAGATCATGGCTAGGAGTCACAATTCCAGTCTGAGGCCCCAATTCCCAGTTGGACTCACAACTGCCGGTCAAGGCTCGAGGTCACAATTCCAGTCTGAGGTCACAAGTCCTGTTTGGAATCACAACTGGAGTTCAAGGCTCGAGGTCACAATTACAGTTTGGAATCACAATAGCAGTTCATAGAATGAGGTCACAATTACTCTCTGAGGTCAAAGTTTCTGTTTGGAATCACAATTGCAGTTCAAAGTTCGAGGTCTCAATTCCAGTCTGCCGTCACAATTCCGGTTTGGAATCAGAAGTGCTGTTCAAGTCTCGGGGTCACCATTCCAGTCTGAGGCCACAATTCCCGTTTGGAATCACAACTGCTGATCCTGTCTCGAGGTCACGATTCCAGTCTTAGGTCACAATTCCAGTTTGGAATCACAATTGCAGTACAAGCCTGGAGAACACAATTCCTGTCTGAGGTCCCAATATCGGTTTGGTATCACAACTGCAGCTCAAATCTCTAGGTCACAAATTCAGTGTGTGGTCACAAATCCCGTTTGGAATCACATTTGCAGTTCAAGGGTCGAGATCACAATTCCAGTCTGAGCCCCCAATTCCAGTCTGAGGACCCAATTCCGGTTTGGTATCACAGATGCAGCACAAGGCTCAGGGTCACAATTCAAGTCTGAGGCCACAATTCCGCTTTGGAATCACAACTTAATTTCAAGGTTCGAAGTCACAGTTCCAGTCTGAGGTCCCAATTCCGGCTCTGAATCGTAACTTCTCTACATTACTCGAGGTGACGATTCCAGTCTGAAGACTCAATTCCGGTATGGTATCACAACTGCAGCTCAAGCCTAGTTGTCACATTTCCAGTCTGAGGCCACGATTCCCGTTTAGAATCACAACTGCTATTCCTGTCTCGAGATCACAATTCCAGTCTGAGGCCCCAATTCCTGTTTGGAATCAGTACTGCAGTTCAAGGCTCGAGCTCACTATTACAGTTTGGAATCACAATAGGAGTTCATGGAATGAGGTCACAATTACTCTCTGAGGTCATAATTTCTGTTTGGAATCACAATTGCAGTTCAAAGCTCGAGGTCTCAATTCCAGTCTGCGGTCACAATTCCGGTTTGGAATCACAATTGCAGTTCAAGGCTCAAGATCACAATTGCAGTCTGAGGCCACAATTCCTGTTTGGAATCACAATGGCAGTTCAAGGCTCGAGATCACAATTCCAGTCTGAGCCCCCAATTCCGTTTTGTAATCACAACTGCTGTTCATGTCTCGCGGTCACAATTCCAGTCTGAGGCCACAATTCCCGTTTGGAATCACAACTGCTATTCAAGGCCCGAGATCACAATTCCAGTCTGAGCCCCCAATTCCGGTTTGATTTCAGAGCTGCAGCTTAAGGTTCAGGGTCACAATTCTAGTCTGAGGTCCCGATATCGGTTTGGTTCCACAACTGCAGCTCAAATCTCTAGGTCACAAATTCAGTGTGTGGTCACTAATCCCGTTTGGAATCACATTTACAATTCAAGGGTCGAGATCACAATTCCAGTCTGAGGCCTCAATTCCCGTTTGGAATCACGACTGAAGCTCAAGGCTCGGAGTCACAGTTCTAGTCTGAGGCCACAATTCCCGTTTGGAATTACAACTGCTATTCAAGCCTCGAGGTCACAATTCCGGTTTGGAATCACAATTGCAGTTCAAGGCTTGATTTCACAATTCCGGTTTGGAATCACAATTGCATTTCAAGGCTGGAGAACACAATTCCAGTTTCAAATCACATTTGCATTTTAAGTCATGAGGCCACAATTCCAGTATGAGGACACAATTCCTGTTTGGAATCACAACTGATCTTCAAGGCTTGAGCTCACAATTGCAGTCAGAGTTCATGAATCCTGTTTGGTATCACAAATACATTTCAAGTCTCGAGATCACAATTCCAGTCTTAGGCCCCAAATCCTGTCAGGAAACACTACTAAAGTTCAAGGCTCGAAGACACAATTGCAGTCTGAGGACCCAATACCGGTTTGGTATCAAAACCGCAGCTCAAGGCTCGGGGTCACAAACCCAGTCTGAGGTCACAATTGCGGTTTGGTATCAGAACTGCAGCTCAAATCTCTAGGTCACAAATGCAGTGTGTGGTCACAAATCCCGTTTGGAATCACATTTGCAGTTCAAGGGTCGAGATCACAATTCCAGTCTGAGCCCCCAATTCCAGTCTGAGGACCCAATTCCGCTTTGGAATCACAAGTTATTTTCAAGGTTCGTAGTCACAGTTCCAGTTTGAGGTCCCAATTCCGGCTCTGAATCACAACTGCTCTACATTGCTCGAGGTGACGATTCCAGTCTGAAGACTCAATTCCGGTATGGTGTCACAACTGCAGCTCAAGCCTAGTTGTCACATTTCCAGTCTGAGGCCACGACTCCCGTTTGGAATCACAACTGCTATTCCTGTCTCGAGATCACAATTCCAGTCTGAGGCCCCAATTCCTGTTTGGAATCAGTACTGCAGTTCAAGGCTCGAGCTCACTATTACAGTTTGGAATCACAATAGGAGTTCATGGAATGAGGTCACAATTCCAGTCTGAGGCCCCAATTCCTCTTTGAAATCCAATTGTAGTTCAAGTCTCGAGGTCACAAATCCAGTCTGCGGTCACAATTCTTGTTTGGAATCAAAATTGCAGTTCAAGGCTCGAGATCACAATTCCAGTCTGAGGCCACAATTCCCGTTTGGAATCACAACTGCTATTCAAGGCTTGAGTTCACAATTCCAATTTGGAATCACAATTGCAGTTCAAGGCTTGAGTTCACAATTCCAGTTTCAAATCACATTTGCATTTTAAGTCATGAGGCCACAATTCCAGTATGAGGACACAATTCCTGTTTGGAATCACAATTGATGTTCAAGCCTCGAGGTCACAATTCCAGTCTGAGGCCACAATACGGCTTTGGAATCACAACTAAAATTCAAGGCTCGAAGTCACAACTGCAGTCTGAGGACGCAATAGCTGTTTGGAATCAGTACTGCAGCTCAAGGCTCCGGGGTCATAGTTCCAGTCTGAGGCCACAATTCCCGTTTGGAATCACAACTGCAATTCAAGGCCCGAGGTCACAATTACAGTTCGGAATCACAACTGCTATTCAAGGCTCGAGGTCACAATTCAAGTCTGAGGCCACAATTCCGGTTTGGAATCATATTAGCAGTTCAAGGCTTGATTTCACAATTCCGGTTTGAAATAACAATTGCATTTCAAGGCTTGAGGTCACAATTCCAGTTTGAAATCACATTTGCATTTTAAGTCTTGAGGCCACAATTCCAGTATGAGGATAGAATTCATGTTGGGAATCACGATTGATGTTCAATGCTCGAGGTCACAATTCCAGTCAGAGTTCATGAATCCTGTTTGGAATCACAATTGCATTTCAACTCTCAAGATCACAATTCCAGTCTTAGGCCCCAAATCCTGTCAGGAAACACTACTAAAGTTCAAGGCTCGAAGACACGATTCTAGTCTGATGACCCTATACTGCTTTGGAATCACAAGTGCAGCTCAAGACTCGGGGTCACAATTCCAGTCTGAGGCCACAATTCCCGTTTGGAATCACAACTGCAGTTCAAGGATCGAGGTCACAATTACAGTTTGGATTCACAATAGCAGTTCATGGAATGAAATCACAATTCCAGTCTTAGGTCAATATTCCTGTTTGGAATCACAACTGCTATTCCTGTCTCGAGATCACAATTCCAGTCTGAGGCCCCAATTCCTGTTTGGAATCAGTACTGCAGTTCAAGGCTCGAGGTCACAATTCCTGTTTGAAATCACAATAGCAGTTCATGGAATGAGGTCACAATTACTCTCTGAGGTCATAATTTCTGTTTGGAATCACAATTGCAGTTCAAAGCTCGAGGTCTCAATTCCAGTCTGAGGCCACAATTCCGGTTTGGAATCACAATTGCAGTTCAAGGCTTGAGATCACAATGCCAGACTGAGGTCACAATTCCCATTTGGAATCACAACTGCTGCTCAATGCTCGGGGTCACAATTCCAGTCTGAGGCCACAATTCCCGTTTGGAATCACAACTGCTGATCCTGTCTCGAGGTCACGATTCCAGTCTGAGGACCCAATTCCGATTTGAAATCACAATGGCACTTCAAGGCTCGAGATCACAATTCCAGTCTGAGCCCCCAATTCCGTGTTGGAATCACAACTGATGTTCATGTCTCGAGATCACGATTCCAGTCTGAGGACCCAATTCCGGTTTGGTGTCACAAATGCAGCACAAGGCTCAGGGTCACAATTCAAGTCTGAGGCCACAATTCCGCTTTGGAATCACAACTTAATTTCAAGGTTTGAAGTCACAGTTCCAGTCTGAGGTCCCAATTCCGGCTCTGAATCGTAACTGCTCTACATTGCTCGAGGTGACGATTCCAGTCTGAAGACTCAATTCCGGTATGGTATCACGACTGCAGCTCAAGCCTAGTTGTCACATTTCCAGTCTGAGGCCACAATTCCCGTTTGGAATCACAACTGCTGATCCTGTCTCGAGGTCACGATTCCAGTCTTAGGTCACAATTCCAGTTTGGAATCACAATTGCAGTACAAGCCTGGAGAACACAATTCCTGTCTGAGGTCCCAATATCGGTTTGGTATCACAACTGCAGCTCAAATCTCTAGGTCACAAATTCAGTGTGTGGTCACAAATCCCGTTTGGAATCACATTTGCAGTTCTAGGGTGAATATCACAATTTCAGTCTGAGCCCCCAATTCGTTTTGTAATCACAACTGCTGTTCATGTCTCGAGGTCACAATTCCAGTCTGAAGACCCAATACCGGTTTGTTATCACAGATGCAGCACAAGGCTCAGGGTCACAATTCAAGTCTGAGGCCACAATTCCGCTTTGGAATCACAACTTAATTTCAAGGTTCGAAGTCACAGTTCCAGTCTGAGGTCCCAATTCCGGCTCTGAATCGTAACTGCTCTACATTGCTCGAGGTGATGATTCCAGTCTGAAGACTCAATTCCGGTATGGTATCACAACTGCAGCTCAAGCCTAGTTGTCACATTTCCAGTCTGAGGCCACGATTCCCGTTTAGAATCACAACTGCTATTCCTGTCTCGAGATCACAATTCCAGTCTGAGGCCCCAATTCCTGTTTGGAATCAGTATTGCAGTTCAAGGCTCGAGCTCACTATTACAGTTTGGAATCACAATAGGAGTTCATGGAATGAGGTCACAATTACTCTCTGAGGTCATAATTTCTGTTTGGAATCACAATTGCAGTTCAAAGCTCGAGGTCTCAATTCCAGTCTGCGGTCACAATTCCGGTTTGGAATCACAATTGCAGTTCAAGGCTTGAGATCACAATGCCAGACTGAGGTCTCAATTCCCGTTTGGAATCACAACTGCTGCTCAAAGCTCGGGGTCACAATTCCAGTCTGAGGCCACAATTCCCGTTTGGAATCACAACTGCTATTCAAGGCTTGAGTTTACAATTCCAGTTTGGAATCACAATTGCAGTTCAAGGCTCGAGATCACAATTCCAGTCTGAGGCCACAATTCCTGTTTGAAATCACAATTGTAGTCCAAGGCTCGAGGTCACAAATCCAGTCTGAGGTCACAATTCTTGTTTGGAATCAAAATTGCAGTTCATGGCTCAAGATCACAATTGCAGTCTGAGGCCACAATTCCTGTTTGGAATCACAATGGCAGTTCAAGGCTCGAGATCACAATTCCAGTCTGAGCCCCCAATTCCGTTTTGTAATCACAACTGCTGTTCATGTCTCGCGGTCACAATTCCAGTCTGAGGCCACAATTCCCGTTTGGAATCACAATGGCAGTTCAAGGCCCGAGATCACAATTCCAGTCTGAGCCCCCAATTCCGGTTTGATTTCAGAGCTGCAGCTTAAGGTTCAGGGTCACAATTCCAGTCTGAGGTCCCGATATCGGTTTGGTTCCACAACTGCAGCTCAAATCTCTAGGTCACAAATTCAGTGTGTGGTCACTAATCCCGTTTGGAATCACATTTACAATTCAAGGGTCGAGATCACAATTCCAGTCTGAGGCCTCAATTCCCGTTTGGAATCACAACTGAAGCTCAAGGCTCGAAGTCACAGTTCTAGTCTGAGGCCACAATTCCCGTTTGGAATTACAACTGCTATTCAAGCCTCGAGGTCACAATTCCGGTTTGGAATCACAATTGCAGTTCAAGGCTTGATTTCACAATTCCGGTTTGGAATCACAATTGCATTTCAAGGCTGGAGAACACAATTCCAGTTTGAAATCACATTTGCATTTTAAGTCATGAGGCCACAATTCCAGTATGAGGACACAATTCCTGTTTGGAATCACAACTGATCTTCAAGGCTTGAGCTCACAATTGCAGTCAGAGTTCATGAATCCTGTTTGGTATCACAAATACATTTCAAGTCTCGAGATCACAATTCCAGTCTTAGGCCCCAAATCCTGTCAGGAAACACTACTAAAGTTCAAGGCTCGAAGACACAATTGCAGTCTGAGGACCCAATACCGGTTTGGTATCAAAACCGCAGCTCAAGGCTCGGGGTCACAAACCCAGTCTGAGGTCACAATTGCGGTTTGGTATCAGAACTGCAGCTCAAATCTCTAGGTCACAAATGCAGTGTGTGGTCACAAATCCCGTTTGGAATCACATTTGCAGTTCAAGGGTCGAGATCACAATTCCAGTCTGAGCCCCCAATTCCAGTCTGAGGACCCAATTCCGGTTTGGTATCACAGATGCAGCACAAGGCTCAGGGTCACAATTCCAGTCTGAGGACCCAATTCCGATTTGGAATCACAACTTAATTTCAAGGTTCGTAGTCACAGTTCCAGTTTGAGGTCCCAATTCCGGCTCTGAATCGCAACTGCTCTACATTGCTCGAGGTGACGATTCCAGTCTGAAGACTCAATTCCGGTATGGTATCACAACTGCAGCTCAAGCCTAGTTGTCACATTTCCAGTCTGAGGCCACGATTCCCGTTTGGAATCACAACTGCTATTCCTGTCTCGAGATCACAATTCCAGTCTGAGGCCCCAATTCCTGTTTGGAATCAGTACTGCAGTTCAAGGCTCGAGCTCACTATTACAGTTTGGAATCACAATAGGAGTTCATGGAATGAGGTCACAATTACTCTCTGAGGTCATAGTTTCTGTTTGGAATCACAATTGCAGTTCAAAGCTCGAGGTCTCAATTCCAGACTGCGGTCACAATTCCGGTTTGGAATCACAATTGCAGTTCAAGGCTTGAGATCACAATGCCAGACTGAGGTCACAATTGTGGTTTGGTATCAGAACTGCAGCTCAAATCTCTAGGTCACAAATGCAGTGTGTGGTCACAAATCCCGTTTGGAATCACATTTGCAGTTCAAGGGTCGAGATCACAATTCCAGTCTGAGCCCCCAATTCCAGTCTGAGGACCCAATTCCGGTTTGGTAACACAGATGCAGCACAAGGCTCAGGGTCACAATTCCAGTCTGAGGACCCAATTCCGATTTGGAATCACAACTTAATTTCAAGGTTCGTAGTCACAGTTCCAGTTTGAGGTCCCAATTCCGGCTCTGAATCGCAACTGCTCTACATTGCTCGAGGTGACGATTCCAGTCTGAAGACTCAATTCCGGTATGGTATCACAACTGCAGCTCAAGCCTAGTTGTCACATTTCCAGTCTGAGGCCACGATTCCCGTTTGGAATCACAACTGCTATTCCTGTCTCGAGATCACAATTCCAGTCTGAGGCCCCAATTCCTGTTTGGAATCAGTACTGCAGTTCAAGGCTCGAGCTCACTATTACAGTTTGGAATCACAATAGGAGTTCATGGAATGAGGTCACAATTACTCTCTGAGGTCATAGTTTCTGTTTGGAATCACAATTGCAGTTCAAAGCTCGAGGTCTCAATTCCAGACTGCGGTCACAATTCCGGTTTGGAATCACAATTGCAGTTCAAGGCTTGAGATCACAATGCCAGACTGAGGTCACAATTGTGGTTTGGTATCAGAACTGCAGCTCAAATCTCTAGGTCACAAATGCAGTGTGTGGTCACAAATCCCGTTTGGAATCACATTTGCAGTTCAAGGGTCGAGATCACAATTCCAGTCTGAGCCCCCAATTCCAGTCTGAGGACCCAATTCCGGTTTGGTATCACAGATGCAGCACAAGGCTCAGGGTCACAATTCCAGTCTGAGGACCCAATTCCGATTTGGAATCACAACTTAATTTCAAGGTTCGTAGTCACAGTTCCAGTTTGAGGTCCCAATTCCAGCTCTGAATCGCAACTGCTCTACATTGCTCGAGGTGATGATTCCAGTCTGAAGACTCAATTCCGGTATGGTATCACAACTGCAGCTCAAGCCTAGTTGTCACATTTCCAGTCTGAGGCCACGATTCCTGTTTGGAATCACAACTGCTATTCCTGTCTCGAGATCACAATTCCAGTCTGAGGCCCCAATTCCTGTTTGGAATCAGTACTGCAGTTCAAGGCTCGAGCTCACTATTACAGTTTGGAATCACAATAGGAGTTCATGGAATGAGGTCACAATTACTCTCTGAGGTCATAATTTCTGTTTGGAATCACAATTGTAGTTCAAGTCTCGAGGTCTCAATTCCAGACTGCGGTCACAATTCCGGTTTGGAATCACAATTGCAGTTCAAGGCTTGAGATCACAATGCCAGACTGAGGTCTCAATTCCCGTTTGGAATCACAACTGCTGCTCAATGCTCGGGGTCACAATTCCAGTCTGAGGCCACAATTCCCGTTTGGAATCACAACTGCTATTCAAGGCTTGAGTTTACAATTCCAGTTTGGAATCACAATTGCAGTTCAAGTCTCGAGATCACAATTCCAGTCTGAGGCCCCAATTCCTGTTTGAAATCACAATTGTAGTCCAAGGCTCGAGGTCACAAATCCAGTCTGAGGTCACAATTCTTGTTTGGAATCAAAATTGCAGTTCAAGGCTCAAGATCACAATTGCAGTCTGAGGCCACAATTCCTGTTTGGAATCACAATGGCAGTTCAAGGCTCGAGATCACAATTCCAGTCTGAGCCCCCAATTCCGTTTTGTAATCACAACTGCTGTTCATGTCTCGCGGTCACAATTCCAGTCTGAGGCCACAATTCCCGTTTGGAATCACAATGGCAGTTCAAGGCCCGAGATCACAATTCCAGTCTGAGCCCCCAATTCCGGTTTGATTTCAGAGCTGCAGCTTAAGGTTCAGGGTCACAATTCCAGTCTGAGGTCCCGATATCGGTTTGGTTCCACAACTGCAGCTCAAATCTCTAGGTCACAAATTCAGTGTGTGGTCACTAATCCCGTTTGGAATCACATTTACAATTCAAGGGTCGAGATCACAATTCCAGTCTGAGGCCTCAATTCCCGTTTGGAATCACAACTGAAGCTCAAGGCTCGGAGTCACAGTTCTAGTCTGAGGCCACAATTCCCGTTTGGAATTACAACTGCTATTCAAGCCTCGAGGTCACAATTCCGGTTTGGAATCACAATTGCAATTCAAGGCTTGATTTCACAATTCCGGTTTGGAATCACAATTGCATTTCAAGGCTGGAGAACACAATTCCAGTTTCAAATCACATTTGCATTTTAAGTCATGAGGCCACAATTCCAGTATGAGGACACAATTCCTGTTTGGAATCACAACTGATCTTCAAGGCTTGAGCTCACAATTGCAGTCAGAGTTCATGAATCCTGTTTGGTATCACAAATACATTTCAAGTCTCGAGATCACAATTCCAGTCTTAGGCCCCAAATCCTGTCAGGAAACACTACTAAAGTTCAAGGCTCGAAGACACAATTGCAGTCTGAGGACCCAATACCGGTTTGGTATCAAAACCGCAGCTCAAGGCTCGGGGTCACAAACCCAGTCTGAGGTCACAATTGCGGTTTGGTATCAGAACTGCAGCTCAAATCTCTAGGTCACAAATGCAGTGTGTGGTCACAAATCCCGTTTGGAATCACATTTGCAGTTCAAGGGTCGAGATCACAATTCCAGTCTGAGCCCCCAATTCCAGTCTGAGGACCCAATTCCGGTTTGGTATCACAGATGCAGCACAAGGCTCAGGGTCACAATTCCAGTCTGAGGACCCAATTCCGATTTGGAATCACAAGTTAATTTCAAGGTTCGTAGTCACAGTTCCAGTTTGAGGTCCCAATTCCGGCTCTGAATCGCAACTGCTCTACATTGCTCGAGGTGACGATTCCAGTCTGAAGACTCAATTCCGGTATGGTATCACAACTGCAGCTCAAGCCTAGTTGTCACATTTCCAGTCTGAGGCCACGACTCCCGTTTGGAATCACAACTGCTATTCCTGTCTCGAGATCACAATTCCAGTCTGAGGCCCCAATTCCTGTTTGGAATCAGTACTGCAGTTCAAGGCTCGAGCTCACTATTACAGTTTGGAATCACAATAGGAGTTCATGGAATGAGGTCACAATTCCAGTCTGAGGCCCCAATTCCTGTTTGAAATCCAATTGTAGTTCAAGTCTCGAGGTCACAAATCCAGTCTGCGGTCACAATTCTTGTTTGGAATCAAAATTGCAGTTCAAGGCTCGAGATCACAATTCCAGTCTGAGGC
Organism: Sturnus vulgaris; assembly: GCF_052056855.1. Classification (NCBI taxonomy): domain Eukaryota; kingdom Metazoa; phylum Chordata; class Aves; order Passeriformes; family Sturnidae; genus Sturnus; species Sturnus vulgaris. Next base: position 522,206 of record NC_142265.1, on the reverse strand, counting down.
CACAATTCCCGTTTGGAATCACAACTGCTATTCAAGGCTTGAGTTTACAATTCCAGTTTGGAATCACAATTGCAGTTCAAGTCTCGAGATCACAATTCCAGTCTGAGGCCCCAATTCCTGTTTGAAATCACAATTGTAGTCCAAGGCTCGAGGTCACAAATCCAGTCTGAGGTCACAATTCTTGTTTGGAATCAAAATTGCAGTTCAAGGCTCAAGATCACAATTGCAGTCTGAGGCCACAATTCCTGTTTGGAATCACAATGGCAGTTCAAGGCTCGAGATCACAATTCCAGTCTGAGCCCCCAATTCCGTTTTGTAATCACAACTGCTGTTCATGTCTCGCGGTCACAATTCCAGTCTGAGGCCACAATTCCCGTTTGGAATCACAATGGCAGTTCAAGGCCCGAGATCACAATTCCAGTCTGAGCCCCCAATTCCGGTTTGATTTCAGAGCTGCAGCTTAAGGTTCAGGGTCACAATTCCAGTCTGAGGTCCCGATATCGGTTTGGTTCCACAACTGCAGCTCAAATCTCTAGGTCACAAATTCAGTGTGTGGTCACTAATCCCGTTTGGAATCACATTTACAATTCAAGGGTCGAGATCACAATTCCAGTCTGAGGCCTCAATTCCCGTTTGGAATCACAACTGAAGCTCAAGGCTCGAAGTCACAGTTCTAGTCTGAGGCCACAATTCCCGTTTGGAATTACAACTGCTATTCAAGCCTCGAGGTCACAATTCCGGTTTGGAATCACAATTGCAGTTCAAGGCTTGATTTCACAATTCCGGTTTGGAATCACAATTGCATTTCAAGGCTGGAGAACACAATTCCAGTTTCAAATCACATTTGCATTTTAAGTCATGAGGCCACAATTCCAGTATGAGGACACAATTCCTGTTTGGAATCACAACTGATCTTCAAGGCTTGAGCTCACAATTGCAGTCAGAGTTCATGAATCCTGTTTGGTATCACAAATACATTTCAAGTCTCGAGATCACAATTCCAGTCTTAGGCCCCAAATCCTGTCAGGAAACACTACTAAAGTTCAAGGCTCGAAGACACAATTGCAGTCTGAGGACCCAATTCCGGTTTGGTATCAAAACCGCAGCTCAAGGCTCGGGGTCACAAACCCAGTCTGAGGTCACAATTGCGGTTTGGTATCAGAACTGCAGCTCAAATCTCTAGGTCACAAATGCAGTGTGTGGTCACAAATCCCGTTTGGAATCACATTTGCAGTTCAAGGGTCGAGATCACAATTCCAGCCTGAGCCCCCAATTCCAGTCTGAGGACCCAATTCCGGTTTGGTATCACAGATGCAGCACAAGGCTCAGGGTCACAATTCCAGTCTGAGGACCCAATTCCGATTTGTAATCACAACTTAATTTCAAGGTTCGTAGTCACAGTTCCAGTCTGAGGCCCCAATTCCTCTTTGAAATCCAATTGTAGTTCAAGTCTCGAGGTCACAAATCCAGTCTGCGGTCACAATTCTTGTTTGGAATCAAAATTGCAGTTCAAGGCTCGAGATCACAATTCCAGTCTGAGGCCACAATTCCCGTTTGGAATCACAACTGCTATTCAAGGCTTGAGTTCACAATTCCAATTTGGAATCACAATTGCAGTTCAAGGCTTGAGTTCACAATTCCAGTTTCAAATCACATTTGCATTTTAAGTCATGAGGCCACAATTCCAGTATGAGGACACAATTCCTGTTTGGAATCCCAATTGATGTTCAAGCCTCGAGGTCACAATTCCAGTCTGAGGCCACAATACCGCTTTGGAATCACAACTAAAATTCAAGGCTCGAAGTCACAACTGCAGTCTGAGGACGCAATAGCTGTTTGGAATCAGTACTGCAGCTCAAGGCTCCGGGGTCATAGTTCCAGTCTGAGGCCACAATTCCCGTTTGGAATCACAACTGCAATTCAAGGCCCGAGGTCACAATTACAGTTCGGAATCACAACTGCTATTCAAGGCTCGAGGTCACAATTCAAGTCTGAGGCCACAATTCCGCTTTGGAATCACAACTTAATTTCAAGGTTTGAAGTCACTGTTCCAGTCTGAGGTCCCAATTCCGGCTCTGAATCGTAACTGCTCTACATTGCTCGAGGTGACGATTCCAGTCTGAAGACTCAATTCCGGTATGGTATCACAACTGCAGCTCAAGCCTAGTTGTCACATTTCCAGTCTGAGGCCACGATTCCTGTTTGGAATCACAACTGCTATTCCTGTCTCGAGATCACAATTCCAGTCTGAGGCCACAATTCCCGTTTGGAATCAGTACTGCAGATCATGGCTAGGAGTCACAATTCCAGTCTGAGGCCCCAATTCCCAGTTGGACTCACAACTGCCGGTCAAGGCTCGAGGTCACAATTCCAGTCTGAGGTCACAAGTCCTGTTTGGAATCACAACTGGAGTTCAAGGCTCGAGGTCACAATTACAGTTTGGAATCACAATAGCAGTTCATAGAATGAGGTCACAATTACTCTCTGAGGTCAAAGTTTCTGTTTGGAATCACAATTGCAGTTCAAAGTTCGAGGTCTCAATTCCAGTCTGCCGTCACAATTCCGGTTTGGAATCAGAAGTGCTGTTCAAGTCTCGGGGTCACCATTCCAGTCTGAGGCCACAATTCCCGTTTGGAATCACAACTGCTGATCCTGTCTCGAGGTCACGATTCCAGTCTTAGGTCACAATTCCAGTTTGGAATCACAATTGCAGTACAAGCCTGGAGAACACAATTCCTGTCTGAGGTCCCAATATCGGTTTGGTATCACAACTGCAGCTCAAATCTCTAGGTCACAAATTCAGTGTGTGGTCACAAATCCCGTTTGGAATCACATTTGCAGTTCAAGGGTCGAGATCACAATTCCAGTCTGAGCCCCCAATTCCGTGTTGGAATCACAACTGATGTTCATGTCTCGAGATCACGATTCCAGTCTGAGGACCCAATTCCGGTTTGGTGTCACAAATGCAGCACAAGGCTCAGGGTCACAATTCAAGTCTGAGGCCACAATTCCGCTTTGGAATCACAACTTAATTTCAAGGTTTGAAGTCACAGTTCCAGTCTGAGGTCCCAATTCCGGCTCTGAATCGTAACTGCTCTACATTGCTCGAGGTGACGATTCCAGTCTGAAGACTCAATTCCGGTATGGTATCACGACTGCAGCTCAAGCCTAGTTGTCACATTTCCAGTCTGAGGCCACAATTCCCGTTTGGAATCACAACTGCTGATCCTGTCTCGAGGTCACGATTCCAGTCTTAGGTCACAATTCCAGTTTGGAATCACAATTGCAGTACAAGCCTGGAGAACACAATTCCTGTCTGAGGTCCCAATATCGGTTTGGTATCACAACTGCAGCTCAAATCTCTAGGTCACAAATTCAGTGTGTGGTCACAAATCCCGTTTGGAATCACATTTGCAGTTCTAGGGTGAATATCACAATTTCAGTCTGAGCCCCCAATTCCGTTTTGTAATCACAACTGCTGTTCATGTCTCGAGGTCACAATTCCAGTCTGAAGACCCAATACCGGTTTGTTATCACAGATGCAGCACAAGGCTCAGGGTCACAATTCAAGTCTGAGGCCACAATTCCGCTTTGGAATCACAACTTAATTTCAAGGTTCGAAGTCACAGTTCCAGTCTGAGGTCCCAATTCCGGCTCTGAATCGCAACTGCTCTACATTGCTCGAGGTGATGATTCCAGTCTGAAGACTCAATTCCGGTATGGTATCACAACTGCAGCTCAAGCCTAGTTGTCACATTTCCAGTCTGAGGCCACGATTCCCGTTTAGAATCACAACTGCTATTCCTGTCTCGAGATCACAATTCCAGTCTGAGGCCCCAATTCCTGTTTGGAATCAGTATTGCAGTTCAAGGCTCGAGCTCACTATTACAGTTTGGAATCACAATAGGAGTTCATGGAATGAGGTCACAATGACTCTCTGAGGTCATAATTTCTGTTTGGAATCACAATTGCAGTTCAAAGCTCGAGGTCTCAATTCCAGTCTGCGGTCACAATTCCGGTTTGGAATCACAATTGCAGTTCAAGGCTTGAGATCACAATGCCAGACTGAGGTCTCAATTCCCGTTTGGAATCACAACTGCTGCTCAAAGCTCGGGGTCACAATTCCAGTCTGAGGCCACAATTCCCGTTTGGAATCACAACTGCTATTCAAGGCTTGAGTTTACAATTCCAGTTTGGAATCACAATTGCAGTTCAAGTCTCGAGATCACAATTCCAGTCTGAGGCCACAATTCCTGTTTGAAATCACAATTGTAGTCCAAGGCTCGAGGTCACAAATCCAGTCTGAGGTCACAATTCTTGTTTGGAATCAAAATTGCAGTTCATGGCTCAAGATCACAATTGCAGTCTGAGGCCACAATTCCTGTTTGGAATCACAATGGCAGTTCAAGGCTCGAGATCACAATTCCAGTCTGAGCCCCCAATTCCGTTTTGTAATCACAACTGCTGTTCATGTCTCGCGGTCACAATTCCAGTCTGAGGCCACAATTCCCGTTTGGAATCACAATTGATGTTCAAGGCCCGAGATCACAATTCCAGTCTGAGCCCCCAATTCCGGTTTGATTTCAGAGCTGCAGCTTAAGGTTCAGGGTCACAATTCCAGTCTGAGGTCCCGATATCGGTTTGGTTCCACAACTGCAGCTCAAATCTCTAGGTCACAAATTCAGTGTGTGGTCACTAATCCCGTTTGGAATCACATTTACAATTCAAGGGTCGAGATCACAATTCCAGTCTGAGGCCTCAATTCCCGTTTGGAATCACAACTGAAGCTCAAGGCTCGGAGTCACAGTTCTAGTCTGAGGCCACAATTCCCGTTTGGAATTACAACTGCTATTCAAGCCTCGAGGTCACAATTCCGGTTTGGAATCACAATTGCAGTTCAAGGCTTGATTTCACAATTCCGGTTTGGAATCACAATTGCATTTCAAGGCTGGAGAACACAATTCCAGTTTCAAATCACATTTGCATTTTAAGTCATGAGGCCACAATTCCAGTATGAGGACACAATTCCTGTTTGGAATCACAACTGATCTTCAAGGCTTGAGCTCACAATTGCAGTCAGAGTTCATGAATCCTGTTTGGTATCACAAATACATTTCAAGTCTCGAGATCACAATTCCAGTCTTAGGCCCCAAATCCTGTCAGGAAACACTACTAAAGTTCAAGGCTCGAAGACACAATTGCAGTCTGAGGACCCAATACCGGTTTGGTATCAAAACCGCAGCTCAAGGCTCGGGGTCACAAACCCAGTCTGAGGTCACAATTGCGGTTTGGTATCAGAACTGCAGCTCAAATCTCTAGGTCACAAATGCAGTGTGTGGTCACAAATCCCGTTTGGAATCACATTTGCAGTTCAAGGGTCGAGATCACAATTCCAGTCTGAGCCCCCAATTCCAGTCTGAGGACCCAATTCCGGTTTGGTATCACAGATGCAGCACAAGGCTCAGGGTCACAATTCCAGTCTGAGGACCCAATTCCGATTTGGAATCACAACTTAATTTCAAGGTTCGTAGTCACAGTTCCAGTTTGAGGTCCCAATTCCAGCTCTGAATCGCAACTGCTCTACATTGCTCGAGGTGACGATTCCAGTCTGAAGACTCAATTCCGGTATGGTATCACAACTGCAGCTCAAGCCTAGTTGTCACATTTCCAGTCTGAGGCCACGATTCCCGTTTGGAATCACAACTGCTATTCCTGTCTCGAGATCACAATTCCAGTCTGAGGCCCCAATTCCTGTTTGGAATCAGTACTGCAGTTCAAGGCTCGAGCTCACTATTACAGTTTGGAATCACAATAGGAGTTCATGGAATGAGGTCACAATTACTCTCTGAGGTCATAGTTTCTGTTTGGAATCACAATTGCAGTTCAAAGCTCGAGGTCTCAATTCCAGACTGCGGTCACAATTCCGGTTTGGAATCACAATTGCAGTTCAAGGCTTGAGATCACAATGCCAGACTGAGGTCACAATTGTGGTTTGGTATCAGAACTGCAGCTCAAATCTCTAGGTCACAAATGCAGTGTGTGGTCACAAATCCCGTTTGGAATCACATTTGCAGTTCAAGGGTCGAGATCACAATTCCAGTCTGAGACCCCAATTCCAGTCTGAGGACCCAATTCCGGTTTGGTAACACAGATGCAGCACAAGGCTCAGGGTCACAATTCCAGTCTGAGGACCCAATTCCGATTTGGAATCACAACTTAATTTCAAGGTTCGTAGTCACAGTTCCAGTTTGAGGTCCCAATTCCAGCTCTGAATCGCAACTGCTCTACATTGCTCGAGGTGACGATTCCAGTCTGAAGACTCAATTCCGGTATGGTATCACAACTGCAGCTCAAGCCTAGTTGTCACATTTCCAGTCTGAGGCCACGATTCCCGTTTGGAATCACAACTGCTATTCCTGTCTCGAGATCACAATTCCAGTCTGAGGCCCCAATTCCTGTTTGGAATCAGTACTGCAGTTCAAGGCTCGAGCTCACTATTACAGTTTGGAATCACAATAGGAGTTCATGGAATGAGGTCACAATTACTCTCTGAGGTCATAGTTTCTGTTTGGAATCACAATTGCAGTTCAAAGCTCGAGGTCTCAATTCCAGACTGCGGTCACAATTCCGGTTTGGAATCACAATTGCAGTTCAAGGCTTGAGATCACAATGCCAGACTGAGGTCACAATTGTGGTTTGGTATCAGAACTGCAGCTCAAATCTCTAGGTCACAAATGCAGTGTGTGGTCACAAATCCCGTTTGGAATCACATTTGCAGTTCAAGGGTCGAGATCACAATTCCAGTCTGAGCCCCCAATTCCAGTCTGAGGACCCAATTCCGGTTTGGTATCACAGATGCAGCACAAGGCTCAGGGTCACAATTCCAGTCTGAGGACCCAATTCCGATTTGGAATCACAACTTAATTTCAAGGTTCGTAGTCACAGTTCCAGTTTGAGGTCCCAATTCCAGCTCTGAATCGCAACTGCTCTACATTGCTCGAGGTGACGATTCCAGTCTGAAGACTCAATTCCGGTATGGTATCACAACTGCAGCTCAAGCCTAGTTGTCACATTTCCAGTCTGAGGCCACGATTCCTGTTTGGAATCACAACTGCTATTCCTGTCTCGAGATCACAATTCCAGTCTGAGGCCCCAATTCCTGTTTGGAATCAGTATTGCAGTTCAAGGCTCGAGCTCACTATTACAGTTTGGAATCACAATAGGAGTTCATGGAATGAGGTCACAATTACTCTCTGAGGTCATAATTTCTGTTTGGAATCACAATTGTAGTTCAAGTCTCGAGGTCTCAATTCCAGACTGCGGTCACAATTCCGGTTTGGAATCACAATTGCAGTTCAAGGCTTGAGATCACAATGCCAGACTGAGGTCTCAATTCCCGTTTGGAATCACAACTGCTGCTCAATGCTCGGGGTCACAATTCCAGTCTGAGGCCACAATTCCCGTTTGGAATCACAACTGCTATTCAAGGCTTGAGTTTACAATTCCAGTTTGGAATCACAATTGCAGTTCAAGTCTCGAGATCACAATTCCAGTCTGAGGCCCCAATTCCTGTTTGAAATCACAATTGTAGTCCAAGGCTCGAGGTCACAAATCCAGTCTGAGGTCACAATTCTTGTTTGGAATCAAAATTGCAGTTCAAGGCTCAAGATCACAATTGCAGTCTGAGGCCACAATTCCTGTTTGGAATCACAATGGCAGTTCAAGGCTCGAGATCACAATTCCAGTCTGAGCCCCCAATTCCGTTTTGTAATCACAACTGCTGTTCATGTCTCGCGGTCACAATTCCAGTCTGAGGCCACAATTCCCGTTTGGAATCACAATGGCAGTTCAAGGCCCGAGATCACAATTCCAGTCTGAGCCCCCAATTCCGGTTTGATTTCAGAGCTGCAGCTTAAGGTTCAGGGTCACAATTCCAGTCTGAGGTCCCGATATCGGTTTGGTTCCACAACTGCAGCTCAAATCTCTAGGTCACAAATTCAGTGTGTGGTCACTAATCCCGTTTGGAATCACATTTACAATTCAAGGGTCGAGATCACAATTCCAGTCTGAGGCCTCAATTCCCGTTTGGAATCACAACTGAAGCTCAAGGCTCGGAGTCACAGTTCTAGTCTGAGGCCACAATTCCCGTTTGGAATTACAACTGCTATTCAAGCCTCGAGGTCACAATTCCGGTTTGGAATCACAATTGCAATTCAAGGCTTGATTTCACAATTCCGGTTTGGAATCACAATTGCATTTCAAGGCTGGAGAACACAATTCCAGTTTCAAATCACATTTGCATTTTAAGTCATGAGGCCACAATTCCAGTATGAGGACACAATTCCTGTTTGGAATCACAACTGATCTTCAAGGCTTGAGCTCACAATTGCAGTCAGAGTTCATGAATCCTGTTTGGTATCACAAATACATTTCAAGTCTCGAGATCACAATTCCAGTCTTAGGCCCCAAATCCTGTCAGGAAACACTACTAAAGTTCAAGGCTCGAAGACACAATTGCAGTCTGAGGACCCAATACCGGTTTGGTATCAAAACCGCAGCTCAAGGCTCGGGGTCACAAACCCAGTCTGAGGTCACAATTGCGGTTTGGTATCAGAACTGCAGCTCAAATCTCTAGGTCACAAATGCAGTGTGTGGTCACAAATCCCGTTTGGAATCACATTTGCAGTTCAAGGGTCGAGATCACAATTCCAGTCTGAGCCCCCAATTCCAGTCTGAGGACCCAATTCCGGTTTGGTATCACAGATGCAGCACAAGGCTCAGGGTCACAATTCCAGTCTGAGGACCCAATTCCGATTTGGAATCACAAGTTAATTTCAAGGTTCGTAGTCACAGTTCCAGTTTGAGGTCCCAATTCCGGCTCTGAATCGCAACTGCTCTACATTGCTCGAGGTGACGATTCCAGTCTGAAGACTCAATTCCGGTATGGTATCACAACTGCAGCTCAAGCCTAGTTGTCACATTTCCAGTCTGAGGCCACGACTCCCGTTTGGAATCACAACTGCTATTCCTGTCTCGAGATCACAATTCCAGTCTGAGGCCCCAATTCCTGTTTGGAATCAGTACTGCAGTTCAAGGCTCGAGCTCACTATTACAGTTTGGAATCACAATAGGAGTTCATGGAATGAGGTCACAATTCCAGTCTGAGGCCCCAATTCCTGTTTGAAATCCAATTGTAGTTCAAGTCTCGAGGTCACAAATCCAGTCTGCGGTCACAATTCTTGTTTGGAATCAAAATTGCAGTTCAAGGCTCGAGATCACAATTCCAGTCTGAGGCCACAATTCCCGTTTGGAATCACAACTGCTATTCAAGGCTTGAGTTTACAATTCCAGTTTGGAATCACAATTGCAGTTCAAGTCTCGAGATCACAATTCCAGTCTGAGGCCCCAATTCCTGTTTGAAATCACAATTGTAGTCCAAGGCTCGAGGTCACAAATCCAGTCTGAGGTCACAATTCTTGTTTGGAATCAAAATTGCAGTTCAAGGCTCAAGATCACAATTGCAGTCTGAGGCCACAATTCCTGTTTGGAATCACAATGGCAGTTCAAGGCTCGAGATCACAATTCCAGTCTGAGCCCCCAATTCCGTTTTGTAATCACAACTGCTGTTCATGTCTCGCGGTCACAATTCCAGTCTGAGGCCACAATTCCCGTTTGGAATCACAATGGCAGTTCAAGGCCCGAGATCACAATTCCAGTCTGAGCCCCCAATTCCGGTTTGATTTCAGAGCTGCAGCTTAAGGTTCAGGGTCACAATTCCAGTCTGAGGTCCCGATATCGGTTTGGTTCCACAACTGCAGCTCAAATCTCTAGGTCACAAATTCAGTGTGTGGTCACTAATCCCGTTTGGAATCACATTTACAATTCAAGGGTCGAGATCACAATTCCAGTCTGAGGCCTCAATTCCCGTTTGGAATCACAACTGAAGCTCAAGGCTCGGAGTCACAGTTCTAGTCTGAGGCCACAATTCCCGTTTGGAATTACAACTGCTATTCAAGCCTCGAGGTCACAATTCCGGTTTGGAATCACAATTGCAATTCAAGGCTTGATTTCACAATTCCGGTTTGGAATCACAATTGCATTTCAAGGCTGGAGAACACAATTCCAGTTTCAAATCACATTTGCATTTTAAGTCATGAGGCCACAATTCCAGTATGAGGACACAATTCCTGTTTGGAATCACAACTGATCTTCAAGGCTTGAGCTCACAATTGCAGTCAGAGTTCATGAATCCTGTTTGGTATCACAAATACATTTCAAGTCTCGAGATCACAATTCCAGTCTTAGGCCCCAAATCCTGTCAGGAAACACTACTAAAGTTCAAGGCTCGAAGACACAATTGCAGTCTGAGGACCCAATTCCGGTTTGGTATCAAAACCGCAGCTCAAGGCTCGGGGTCACAAACCCAGTCTGAGGTCACAATTGCGGTTTGGTATCAGAACTGCAGCTCAAATCTCTAGGTCACAAATGCAGTGTGTGGTCACAAATCCCGTTTGGAATCACATTTGCAGTTCAAGGGTCGAGATCACAATTCCAGCCTGAGCCCCCAATTCCAGTCTGAGGACCCAATTCCGGTTTGGTATCACAGATGCAGCACAAGGCTCAGGGTCACAATTCCAGTCTGAGGACCCAATTCCGATTTGTAATCACAACTTAATTTCAAGGTTCGTAGTCACAGTTCCAGTCTGAGGCCCCAATTCCTCTTTGAAATCCAATTGTAGTTCAAGTCTCGAGGTCACAAATCCAGTCTGCGGTCACAATTCTTGTTTGGAATCAAAATTGCAGTTCAAGGCTCGAGATCACAATTCCAGTCTGAGGCCACAATTCCCGTTTGGAATCACAACTGCTATTCAAGGCTTGAGTTCACAATTCCAATTTGGAATCACAATTGCAGTTCAAGGCTTGAGTTCACAATTCCAGTTTCAAATCACATTTGCATTTTAAGTCATGAGGCCACAATTCCAGTATGAGGACACAATTCCTGTTTGGAATCACAATTGATGTTCAAGCCTCGAGGTCACAATTCCAGTCTGAGGCCACAATACCGCTTTGGAATCACAACTAAAATTCAAGGCTCGAAGTCACAACTGCAGTCTGAGGACGCAATAGCTGTTTGGAATCAGTACTGCAGCTCAAGGCTCCGGGGTCATAGTTCCAGTCTGAGGCCACAATTCCCGTTTGGAATCACAACTGCAATTCAAGGCCCGAGGTCACAATTACAGTTCGGAATCACAACTGCTATTCAAGGCTCGAGGTCACAATTCAAGTCTGAGGCCACAATTCCGCTTTGGAATCACAACTTAATTTCAAGGTTTGAAGTCACTGTTCCAGTCTGAGGTCCCAATTCCGGCTCTGAATCGTAACTGCTCTACATTGCTCGAGGTGACGATTCCAGTCTGAAGACTCAATTCCGGTATGGTATCACAACTGCAGCTCAAGCCTAGTTGTCACATTTCCAGTCTGAGGCCACGATTCCTGTTTGGAATCACAACTGCTATTCCTGTCTCGAGATCACAATTCCAGTCTGAGGCCACAATTCCCGTTTGGAATCAGTACTGCAGATCATGGCTAGGAGTCACAATTCCAGTCTGAGGCCCCAATTCCCAGTTGGACTCACAACTGCCGGTCAAGGCTCGAGGTCACAATTCCAGTCTGAGGTCACAAGTCCTGTTTGGAATCACAACTGGAGTTCAAGGCTCGAGGTCACAATTACAGTTTGGAATCACAATAGCAGTTCATAGAATGAGGTCACAATTACTCTCTGAGGTCAAAGTTTCTGTTTGGAATCACAATTGCAGTTCAAAGTTCGAGGTCTCAATTCCAGTCTGCCGTCACAATTCCGGTTTGGAATCAGAAGTGCTGTTCAAGTCTCGGGGTCACCATTCCAGTCTGAGGCCACAATTCCCGTTTGGAATCACAACTGCTGATCCTGTCTCGAGGTCACGATTCCAGTCTTAGGTCACAATTCCAGTTTGGAATCACAATTGCAGTACAAGCCTGGAGAACACAATTCCTGTCTGAGGTCCCAATATCGGTTTGGTATCACAACTGCAGCTCAAATCTCTAGGTCACAAATTCAGTGTGTGGTCACAAATCCCGTTTGGAATCACATTTGCAGTTCAAGGGTCGAGATCACAATTCCAGTCTGAGCCCCCAATTCCAGTCTGAGGACCCAATTCCGGTTTGGTATCACAGATGCAGCACAAGGCTCAGGGTCACAATTCAAGTCTGAGGCCACAATTCCGCTTTGGAATCACAACTTAATTTCAAGGTTCGAAGTCACAGTTCCAGTCTGAGGTCCCAATTCCGGCTCTGAATCGTAACTTCTCTACATTACTCGAGGTGCTGATTCCAGTCTGAAGACTCAATTCCGGTATGGTATCACAACTGCAGCTCAAGCCTAGTTGTCACATTTCCAGTCTGAGGCCACGATTCCCGTTTGGAATCACAACTGCTATTCCTGTCTCGAGATCACAATTCCAGTCTGAGGCCCCAATTCCTGTTTGGAATCAGTACTGCAGTTCAAGGCTCGAGCTCACTATTACAGTTTGGAATCACAATAGGAGTTCATGGAATGAGGTCACAATTACTCTCTGAGGTCATAATTTCTGTTTGGAATCACAATTGCAGTTCAAAGCTCGAGGTCTCAATTCCAGTCTGCGGTCACAATTCCGGTTTGGAATCACAATTGCAGTTCAAGGCTTGAGATCACAATGCCAGACTGAGGTCTCAATTCCCGTTTGGAATCACAACTGCTGCTCAATGCTCGGGGTCACAATTCCAGTCTGAGGCCACAATTCCCGTTTGGAATCACAACTGCTATTCAAGGCTTGAGTTTACAATTCCAGTTTGGAATCACAATTGCAGTTCAAGTCTCGAGATGACAATTCCAGTCTGAGGCCCCAATTCCTGTTTGAAATCACAATTGTAGTCCAAGGCTCGAGGTCAAAAATCCAGTCTGAGGTCACAATTCCTGTTTGGAATCACAATGGCAGTTCAAGGCTCGAGATCACAATTCCAGTCTGAGCCCCCAATTCCGTTTTGTAATCACAACTGCTGTTCATGTCTCGCGGTCACAATTCCAGTCTGAGGCCACAATTCCCGTTTGGAATCACAATGGCAGTTCAAGGCCCGAGATCACAATTCCAGTCTGAGCCCCCAATACCGGTTTGATTTCAGAGCTGCAGCTTAAGGTTCAGGGTCACAATTCCAGTCTGAGGTCCCGATATCGGTTTGGTTCCACAACTGCAGCTCAAATCTCTAGGTCACAAATTCAGTGTGTGGTCACTAATCCCGTTTGGAATCACATTTACAATTCAAGGGTCGAGATCACAATTCCAGTCTGAGGCCTCAATTCCCGTTTGGAATCACAACTGAAGCTCAAGGCTCGGAGTCACAGTTCTAGTCTGAGGCCACAATTCCCGTTTGGAATTACAACTGCTATTCAAGCCTCGAGGTCACAATTCCGGTTTGGAATCACAATTGCAGTTCAAGGCTTGATTTCACAATTCCGGTTTGGAATCACAATTGCATTTCAAGGCTGGAGAACACAATTCCAGTTTCAAATCACATTTGCATTTTAAGTCATGAGGCCACAATTCCAGTATGAGGACACAATTCCTGTTTGGAATCACAACTGATCTTCAAGGCTTGAGCTCACAATTGCAGTCAGAGTTCATGAATCCTGTTTGGAATCACAATTGCATTTCAAGTCTCGAGATCACAATTCCAGTCTTAGGCCCCAAATCCTGTCAGGAAACACTACTAAAATTCAAGGCTCGAAGACACAATTGCAGTCTGAGGACCCAATTCCGGTTTGGTATCAAAACCGCAGCTCAAGGCTCGGGGTCACAAATCCAGTCTGAGGTCACAATTGCGGTTTGGTATCAGAACTGCAGCTCAAATCTCTAGGTCACAAATGCAGTGTGTGGTCACAAATCCCGTTTGGAATCACATTTGCAGTTCAAGGGTCGAGATCACAATTCCAGTCTGAGCCCCCAATTCCAGTCTGAGGACCCAATTCCGATTTGGTATCACAGATGCAGCACAAGGCTCAGGGTCACAATTCCAGTCTGAGGACCCAATTCCGATTTGGAATCACAAGTTAATTTCAAGGTTCGTAGTCACAGTTCCAGTTTGAGGTCCCAATTCCGGCTCTGAATCGCAACTGCTCTACATTGCTCGAGGTGACGATTCCAGTCTGAAGACTCAATTCCGGTATGGTATCACAACTGCAGCTCAAGCCTAGTTGTCACATTTCCAGTCTGAGGCCACGACTCCCGTTTGGAATCACAACTGCTATTCCTGTCTCGAGATCACAATTCCAGTCTGAGGCCCCAATTCCTGTTTGGAATCAGTACTGCAGTTCAAGGCTCGAGCTCACTATTACAGTTTGGAATCACAATAGGAGTTCATGGAATGAGGTCACAATTCCAGTCTGCGGTCACAATTCCTCTTTGAAATCCAATTGTAGTTCAAGTCTCGAGGTCACAAATCCAGTCTGCGGTCACAATTCCGGTTTGGAATCAAAATTGCAGTTCAAGGCTCGAGATCACAATTCCAGTCTGAGGCCACAATTCCCGTTTGGAATCACAACTGCTATTCAAGGCTTGAGTTTACAATTCCAATTTGGAATCACAATTGCAGTTCAAGGCTTGAGTTCACAATTCCAGTTTCAAATCACATTTGCATTTTAAGTCATGAGGCCACAATTCCAGTATGAGGACACAATTCCTGTTTGGAATCACAATTGATGTTCAATGCTCGAGGTCACAATTCCAGTCTGAGGCCACAATACGGCTTTGGAATCACAACTAAAATTCAAGGCTCGAAGTCACAACTGCAGTCTGAGGACGCAATAGCTGTTTGGAATCAGTACTGCAGCTCAAGGCTCCGGGGTCATAGTTCCAGTCTGAGGCCACAATTCCCGTTTGGAATCACAACTGCAATTCAAGGCCCGAGGTCACAATTACAGTTCGGAATCACAACTGCTATTCAAGGCTCGAGGTCACAATTCAAGTCTGAGGCCACAATTCCGGTTTGGAATCATATTAGCAGTTCAAGGCTTGATTTCACAATTCCGGTTTGAAATAACAATTGCATTTCAAGGCTTGAGGTCACAATTCCAGTTTGAAATCACATTTGCATTTTAAGTCTTGAGGCCACAATTCCAGTATGAGGATAGAATTCATGTTGGGAATCACGATTGATGTTCAATGCTCGAGGTCACAATTCCAGTCAGAGTTCATGAATCCTGTTTGGAATCACAATTGCATTTCAACTCTCAAGATCACAATTCCAGTCTTAGGCCCCAAATCCTGTCAGGAAACACTACTAAAGTTCAAGGCTCGAAGACACGATTCTAGTCTGATGACCCTATACTGCTTTGGAATCACAAGTGCAGCTCAAGACTCGGGGTCACAATTCCAGTCTGAGGCCACAATTCCCGTTTGGAATCACAACTGCAGTTCAAGGATCGAGGTCACAATTACAGTTTGGATTCACAATAGCAGTTCATGGAATGAAATCACAATTCCAGTCTTAGGTCAATATTCCTGTTTGGAATCACAACTGCTATTCCTGTCTCGAGATCACAATTCCAGTCTGAGGCCCCAATTCCTGTTTGGAATCAGTACTGCAGTTCAAGGCTCGAGGTCACAATTCCTGTTTGAAATCACAATAGCAGTTCATGGAATGAGGTCACAATTACTCTCTGAGGTCATAATTTCTGTTTGGAATCACAATTGCAGTTCAAAGCTCGAGGTCTCAATTCCAGTCTGAGGCCACAATTCCGGTTTGGAATCACAATTGCAGTTCAAGGCTTGAGATCACAATGCCAGACTGAGGTCACAATTCCCGTTTGGAATCACAACTGCTGCTCAATGCTCGGGGTCACGATTCCAGTCTGAGGACCCAATTCCGATTTGAAATCACAATGGCAGTTCAAGGGTCGAGATCACAATTCCAGTCTGAGACCCCAATTCCGTGTTGGAATCACAACTGATGTTCATGTCTCGAGATCACGATTCCAGTCTGAGGACCCAATTCCGGTTTGGTATCACAAATGCAGCACAAGGCTCAGGGTCACAATTCAAGTCTGAGGCCACAATTCCGCTTTGGAATCACAACTTAATTTCAAGGTTTGAAGTCACTGTTCCAGTCTGTGGTCCCAATTCCGGCTCTGAATCGTAACTTCTCTACATTGCTCGAGGTGACGATTCCAGTCTGAAGACTCAATTCCGGTATGGTATCACAACTGCAGCTCAAGCCTAGTTGTCACATTTCCAGTCTGAGGCCACGATTCCCGTTTGGAATCACAACTGCTATTCCTGTCTCGAGATCACAATTCCAGTCTGAGGCCACAATTCCCGTTTGGAATCAGTACTGCAGATCATGGCTAGGAGTCACAATTCCAGTCTGAGGCCCCAATTCCCAGTTGGACTCACAACTGCCGGTCAAGGCTCGAGGTCACAAATCCAGTCTGAATTCACAATTCTTGTTTGGAATCAAAATTGCAGTTCAAGGCTCAAGATCACAATTGCAGTCTGAGGCCACAATTCCTGTTTGGAATCACAATGGCAGTTCAAGGCTCGAGATCACAATTCCAGTCTGAGCCCCCAATTCCGTTTTGTAATCACAACTGCTGTTCATGTCTCGCGGTCACAATTCCAGTCTGAGGCCACAATTCCCGTTTGGAATCACAATGGCAGTTCAAGGCCCGAGATCACAATTCCAGTCTGAGCCCCCAGTTCCGGTTTGATTTCAGAGCTGCAGCTTAAGGTTCAGGGTCACAATTCCAGTCTGAGGTCCCGATATCGGTTTGGTTCCACAACTGCAGCTCAAATCTCTAGGTCACAAATGCAGTGTGTGGTCACTAATCCCGTTTGGAATCACATTTACAATTCAAGGGTCGAGATCACAATTCCAGTCTGAGGCCTCAATTCCCGTTTGGAATCACAACTGAAGCTCAAGGCTCGGAGTCACAGTTCTAGTCTGAGGCCACAATTCCCGTTTGGAATTACAACTGCTATTCAAGCCTCGAGGTCACAATTCCGGTTTGGAATCACAATTGCAGTTCAAGGCTGGAGAACACAATTCCAGTTTCAAATCACATTTGCATTTTAAGTCATGAGGCCACAATTCCAGTATGAGGACACAATTCCTGTTTGGAATCACAACTGATCTTCAAGGCTTGAGCTCACAATTGCAGTCAGAGTTCATGAATCCTGTTTGGAATCACAATTGCATTTCAAGTCTCGAGATCACAATTCCAGTCTTAGGCCCCAAATCCTGTCAGGAAACACTACTAAAATTCAAGGCTCGAAGACACAATTGCAGTCTGAGGACCCAATTCCGGTTTGGTATCAAAACCGCAGCTCAAGGCTCGGGGTCACAAATCCAGTCTGAGGTCACAATTGCGGTTTGGTATCAGAACTGCAGCTCAAATCTCTAGGTCACAAATGCAGTGTGTGGTCACAAATCCCGTTTGGAATCACATTTGCAGTTCAAGGGTCGAGATCACAATTCCAGTCTGAGCCCCCAATTCCAGTCTGAGGACCCAATTCCGATTTGGTATCACAGATGCAGCACAAGGCTCTGGGTCACAATTCCAGTCTGAGGACCCAATTCCGATTTGGAATCACAAGTTAATTTCAAGGTTCGTAGTCACAGTTCCAGTTTGAGGTCCCAATTCCGGCTCTGAATCGCAACTGCTCTACATTGCTCGAGGTGACGATTCCAGTCTGAAGACTCAATTCCGGTATGGTATCACAACTGCAGCTCAAGCCTAGTTGTCACATTTCCAGTCTGAGGCCACGACTCCCGTTTGGAATCACAACTGCTATTCCTGTCTCGAGATCACAATTCCAGTCTGAGGCCCCAATTCCTGTTTGGAATCAGTACTGCAGTTCAAGGCTCGAGCTCACTATTACAGTTTGGAATCACAATAGGAGTTCATGGAATGAGGTCACAATTCCAGTCTGCGGTCACAATTCCTCTTTGAAATCCAATTGTAGTTCAAGTCTCGAGGTCACAAATCCAGTCTGCGGTCACAATTCCGGTTTGGAATCAAAATTGCAGTTCAAGGCTCGAGATCACAATTCCAGTCTGAGGCCACAATTCCCGTTTGGAATCACAACTGCTATTCAAGGCTTGAGTTTACAATTCCAATTTGGAATCACAATTGCAGTTCAAGGCTTGAGTTCACAATTCCAGTTTCAAATCACATTTGCATTTTAAGTCATGAGGCCACAATTCCAGTATGAGGACACAATTCCTGTTTGGAATCACAATTGATGTTCAATGCTCGAGGTCACAATTCCAGTCTGAGGCCACAATACGGCTTTGGAATCACAACTAAAATTCAAGGCTCGAAGTCACAACTGCAGTCTGAGGACGCAATAGCTGTTTGGAATCAGTACTGCAGCTCAAGGCTCCGGGGTCATAGTTCCAGTCTGAGGCCACAATTCCCGTTTGGAATCACAACTGCAATTCAAGGCCCGAGGTCACAATTACAGTTCGGAATCACAACTGCTATTCAAGGCTCGAGGTCACAATTCAAGTCTGAGGCCACAATTCCGGTTTGGAATCATATTAGCAGTTCAAGGCTTGATTTCACAATTCCGGTTTGAAATAACAATTGCATTTCAAGGCTTGAGGTCACAATTCCAGTTTGAAATCACATTTGCATTTTAAGTCTTGAGGCCACAATTCCAGTATGAGGATAGAATTCATGTTGGGAATCACGATTGATGTTCAATGCTCGAGGTCACAATTCCAGTCAGAGTTCATGAATCCTGTTTGGAATCACAATTGCATTTCAACTCTCAAGATCACAATTCCAGTCTTAGGCCCCAAATCCTGTCAGGAAACACTACTAAAGTTCAAGGCTCGAAGACACGATTCTAGTCTGATGACCCTATACTGCTTTGGAATCACAAGTGCAGCTCAAGACTCGGGGTCACAATTCCAGTCTGAGGCCACAATTCCCGTTTGGAATCACAACTGCAGTTCAAGGATCGAGGTCACAATTACAGTTTGGATTCACAATAGCAGTTCATGGAATGAAATCACAATTCCAGTCTTAGGTCAATATTCCTGTTTGGAATCACAACTGCTATTCCTGTCTCGAGATCACAATTCCAGTCTGAGGCCCCAATTCCTGTTTGGAATCAGTACTGCAGTTCAAGGCTCGAGGTCACAATTCCTGTTTGAAATCACAATAGCAGTTCATGGAATGAGGTCACAATTACTCTCTGAGGTCATAATTTCTGTTTGGAATCACAATTGCAGTTCAAAGCTCGAGGTCTCAATTCCAGTCTGAGGCCACAATTCCGGTTTGGAATCACAATTGCAGTTCAAGGCTTGAGATCACAATGCCAGACTGAGGTCACAATTCCCGTTTGGAATCACAACTGCTGCTCAATGCTCGGGGTCACGATTCCAGTCTGAGGACCCAATTCCGATTTGAAATCACAATGGCAGTTCAAGGGTCGAGATCACAATTCCAGTCTGAGACCCCAATTCCGTGTTGGAATCACAACTGATGTTCATGTCTCGAGATCACGATTCCAGTCTGAGGACCCAATTCCGGTTTGGTATCACAAATGCAGCACAAGGCTCAGGGTCACAATTCAAGTCTGAGGCCACAATTCCGCTTTGGAATCACAACTTAATTTCAAGGTTTGAAGTCACTGTTCCAGTCTGTGGTCCCAATTCCGGCTCTGAATCGTAACTTCTCTACATTGCTCGAGGTGACGATTCCAGTCTGAAGACTCAATTCCGGTATGGTATCACAACTGCAGCTCAAGCCTAGTTGTCACATTTCCAGTCTGAGGCCACGATTCCCGTTTGGAATCACAACTGCTATTCCTGTCTCGAGATCACAATTCCAGTCTGAGGCCACAATTCCCGTTTGGAATCAGTACTGCAGATCATGGCTAGGAGTCACAATTCCAGTCTGAGGCCACAATTCCCAGTTGGACTCACAACTGCCGGTCAAGGCTCGAGGTCACAAATCCAGTCTGAATTCACAATTCTTGTTTGGAATCAAAATTGCAGTTCAAGGCTCAAGATCACAATTGCAGTCTGAGGCCACAATTCCTGTTTGGAATCACAATGGCAGTTCAAGGCTCGAGATCACAATTCCAGTCTGAGCCCCCAATTCCGTTTTGTAATCACAACTGCTGTTCATGTCTCGCGGTCACAATTCCAGTCTGAGGCCACAATTCCCGTTTGGAATCACAATGGCAGTTCAAGGCCCGAGATCACAATTCCAGTCTGAGCCCCCAATTCCGGTTTGATTTCAGAGCTGCAGCTTAAGGTTCAGGGTCACAATTCCAGTCTGAGGTCCCGATATCGGTTTGGTTCCACAACTGCAGCTCAAATCTCTAGGTCACAAATTCAGTGTGTGGTCACTAATCCCGTTTGGAATCACATTTACAATTCAAGGGTCGAGATCACAATTCCAGTCTGAGGCCTCAATTCCCGTTTGGAATCACAACTGAAGCTCAAGGCTCGGAGTCACAGTTCTAGTCTGAGGCCACAATTCCCGTTTGGAATTACAACTGCTATTCAAGCCTCGAGGTCACAATTCCGGTTTGGAATCACAATTGCAGTTCAAGGCTGGAGAACACAATTCCAGTTTCAAATCACATTTGCATTTTAAGTCATGAGGCCACAATTCCAGTATGAGGACACAATTCCTGTTTGGAATCACAACTGATCTTCAAGGCTTGAGCTCACAATTGCAGTCAGATTTCATGAATCCTGTTTGGTATCACAAATACATTTCAAGTCTCGAGATCACAATTCCAGTCTTAGGCCCCAAATCCTGTCAGGAAACACTACTAAAATTACAGGCTCGAAGACACAATTGCAGTCTGAGGACCCAATACCGGTTTGGTATCAAAACTGCAGCTCAAGGCTCGGGGTCACAAATCCAGTCTGAGGTCACAATTGCGGTTTGGTATCAGAACTGCAGCTCAAATCTCTAGGTCACAAATGCAGTGTGTGGTCACAAATCCCGTTTGGAATCACATTTGCAGTTCAAGGGTCGAGATCACAATTCCAGTCTGAGCCCCCAATTCCAGTCTGAGGACCCAATTCCGGTTTGGTATCACAGATGCAGCACAAGGCTCAGGGTCACAATTCCAGTCTGAGGACCCAATTCCGATTTGGAATCACAACTTAATTTCAAGGTTCGTAGTCACAGTTCCAGTTTGAGGTCCCAATTCCGGCTCTGAATCGCAACTGCTCTACATTGCTCGAGGTGACGATTCCAGTCTGAAGACTCAATTCCGGTATGGTATCACAACTGCAGCTCAAGCCTAGTTGTCACATTTCCAGTCTGAGGCCACGACTCCCGTTTGGAATCACAACTGCTATTCCTGTCTCGAGATCACAATTCCAGTCTGAGGCCCCAATTCCTGTTTGGAATCAGTACTGCAGTTCAAGGCTCGAGCTCACTATTACAGTTTGGAATCACAATAGGAGTTCATGGAATGAGGTCACAATTCCAGTCTGAGGCCCCAATTCCTGTTTGAAATCCAATTGTAGTTCAAGTCTCGAGGTCACAAATCCAGACTGCGGTCACAATTCTTGTTTGGAATCAAAATTGCAGTTCAAGGCTCGAGATCACAATTCCAGTCTGAGGCCACAATTCCCGTTTGGAATCACAACTGCTATTCAAGGCTTGAGTTCACAATTCCAATTTGGAATCACAATTGCAGTTCAAGGCTTGAGTTCACAATTCCAGTTTCAAATCACATTTGCATTTTAAGTCATGAGGCCACAATTCCAGTATGAGGACACAATTCCTGTTTGGAATCACAATTGATGTTCAATGCTCGAGGTCACAATTCCAGTCTGAGGCCACAATACGGCTTTGGAATCACAACTAAAATTCAAGGCTCGAAGTCACAACTGCAGTCTGAGGACGCAATAGCTGTTTGGAATCAGTACTGCAGCTCAAGGCTCCGGGGTCATAGTTCCAGTCTGAGGCCACAATTCCCGTTTGGAATCACAACTGCAATTCAAGGCCCGAGGTCACAATTACAGTTCGGAATCACAACTGCTATTCAAGGCTCGAGGTCACAATTCAAGTCTGAGGCCACAATTCCGGTTTGGAATCATATTAGCAGTTCAAGGCTTGATTTCACAATTCCGGTTTGAAATAACAATTGCATTTCAAGGCTTGAGGTCACAATTCCAGTTTGAAATCACATTTGCATTTTAAGTCTTGAGGCCACAATTCCAGTATGAGGATAGAATTCATGTTGGGAATCACGATTGATGTTCAATGCTCGAGGTCACAATTCCAGTCAGAGTTCATGAATCCTGTTTGGAATCACAATTGCATTTCAACTCTCAAGATCACAATTCCAGTCTTAGGCCCCAAATCCTGTCAGGAAACACTACTAAAGTTCAAGGCTCGAAGACACGATTCTAGTCTGATGACCCTATACTGCTTTGGAATCACAAGTGCAGCTCAAGACTCGGGGTCACAATTCCAGTCTGAGGCCACAATTCCCGTTTGGAATCACAACTGCAGTTCAAGGATCGAGGTCACAATTACAGTTTGGATTCACAATAGCAGTTCATGGAATGAAATCACAATTCCAGTCTTAGGTCAATATTCCTGTTTGGAATCACAACTGCTATTCCTGTCTCGAGATCACAATTCCAGTCTGAGGCCCCAATTCCTGTTTGGAATCAGTACTGCAGTTCAAGGCTCGAGGTCACAATTCCTGTTTGAAATCACAATAGCAGTTCATGGAATGAGGTCACAATTACTCTCTGAGGTCATAATTTCTGTTTGGAATCACAATTGCAGTTCAAAGCTCGAGGTCTCAATTCCAGTCTGAGGCCACAATTCCGGTTTGGAATCACAATTGCAGTTCAAGGCTTGAGATCACAATGCCAGACTGAGGTCACAATTCCCGTTTGGAATCACAACTGCTGCTCAATGCTCGGGGTCACGATTCCAGTCTGAGGACCCAATTCCGATTTGAAATCACAATGGCAGTTCAAGGGTCGAGATCACAATTCCAGTCTGAGACCCCAATTCCGTGTTGGAATCACAACTGATGTTCATGTCTCGAGATCACGATTCCAGTCTGAGGACCCAATTCCGGTTTGGTATCACAAATGCAGCACAAGGCTCAGGGTCACAATTCAAGTCTGAGGCCACAATTCCGCTTTGGAATCACAACTTAATTTCAAGGTTTGAAGTCACTGTTCCAGTCTGTGGTCCCAATTCCGGCTCTGAATCGTAACTTCTCTACATTGCTCGAGGTGACGATTCCAGTCTGAAGACTCAATTCCGGTATGGTATCACAACTGCAGCTCAAGCCTAGTTGTCACATTTCCAGTCTGAGGCCACGATTCCCGTTTGGAATCACAACTGCTATTCCTGTCTCGAGATCACAATTCCAGTCTGAGGCCACAATTCCCGTTTGGAATCAGTACTGCAGATCATGGCTAGGAGTCACAATTCCAGTCTGAGGCCCCAATTCCCAGTTGGACTCACAACTGCCGGTCAAGGCTCGAGGTCACAAATCCAGTCTGAATTCACAATTCTTGTTTGGAATCAAAATTGCAGTTCAAGGCTCAAGATCACAATTGCAGTCTGAGGCCACAATTCCTGTTTGGAATCACAATGGCAGTTCAAGGCTCGAGATCACAATTCCAGTCTGAGCCCCCAATTCCGTTTTGTAATCACAACTGCTGTTCATGTCTCGCGGTCACAATTCCAGTCTGAGGCCACAATTCCCGTTTGGAATCACAATGGCAGTTCAAGGCCCGAGATCACAATTCCAGTCTGAGCCCCCAGTTCCGGTTTGATTTCAGAGCTGCAGCTTAAGGTTCAGGGTCACAATTCCAGTCTGAGGTCCCGATATCGGTTTGGTTCCACAACTGCAGCTCAAATCTCTAGGTCACAAATGCAGTGTGTGGTCACTAATCCCGTTTGGAATCACATTTACAATTCAAGGGTCGAGATCACAATTCCAGTCTGAGGCCTCAATTCCCGTTTGGAATCACAACTGAAGCTCAAGGCTCGGAGTCACAGTTCTAGTCTGAGGCCACAATTCCCGTTTGGAATTACAACTGCTATTCAAGCCTCGAGGTCACAATTCCGGTTTGGAATCACAATTGCAGTTCAAGGCTGGAGAACACAATTCCAGTTTCAAATCACATTTGCATTTTAAGTCATGAGGCCACAATTCCAGTATGAGGACACAATTCCTGTTTGGAATCACAACTGATCTTCAAGGCTTGAGCTCACAATTGCAGTCAGAGTTCATGAATCCTGTTTGGAATCACAATTGCATTTCAAGTCTCGAGATCACAATTCCAGTCTTAGGCCCCAAATCCTGTCAGGAAACACTACTAAAATTCAAGGCTCGAAGACACAATTGCAGTCTGAGGACCCAATTCCGGTTTGGTATCAAAACCGCAGCTCAAGGCTCGGGGTCACAAATCCAGTCTGAGGTCACAATTGCGGTTTGGTATCAGAACTGCAGCTCAAATCTCTAGGTCACAAATGCAGTGTGTGGTCACAAATCCCGTTTGGAATCACATTTGCAGTTCAAGGGTCGAGATCACAATTCCAGTCTGAGCCCCCAATTCCAGTCTGAGGACCCAATTCCGATTTGGTATCACAGATGCAGCACAAGGCTCTGGGTCACAATTCCAGTCTGAGGACCCAATTCCGATTTGGAATCACAAGTTAATTTCAAGGTTCGTAGTCACAGTTCCAGTTTGAGGTCCCAATTCCGGCTCTGAATCGCAACTGCTCTACATTGCTCGAGGTGACGATTCCAGTCTGAAGACTCAATTCCGGTATGGTATCACAACTGCAGCTCAAGCCTAGTTGTCACATTTCCAGTCTGAGGCCACGACTCCCGTTTGGAATCACAACTGCTATTCCTGTCTCGAGATCACAATTCCAGTCTGAGGCCCCAATTCCTGTTTGGAATCAGTACTGCAGTTCAAGGCTCGAGCTCACTATTACAGTTTGGAATCACAATAGGAGTTCATGGAATGAGGTCACAATTCCAGTCTGCGGTCACAATTCCTCTTTGAAATCCAATTGTAGTTCAAGTCTCGAGGTCACAAATCCAGTCTGCGGTCACAATTCCGGTTTGGAATCAAAATTGCAGTTCAAGGCTCGAGATCACAATTCCAGTCTGAGGCCACAATTCCCGTTTGGAATCACAACTGCTATTCAAGGCTTGAGTTTACAATTCCAATTTGGAATCACAATTGCAGTTCAAGGCTTGAGTTCACAATTCCAGTTTCAAATCACATTTGCATTTTAAGTCATGAGGCCACAATTCCAGTATGAGGACACAATTCCTGTTTGGAATCACAATTGATGTTCAATGCTCGAGGTCACAATTCCAGTCTGAGGCCACAATACGGCTTTGGAATCACAACTAAAATTCAAGGCTCGAAGTCACAACTGCAGTCTGAGGACGCAATAGCTGTTTGGAATCAGTACTGCAGCTCAAGGCTCCGGGGTCATAGTTCCAGTCTGAGGCCACAATTCCCGTTTGGAATCACAACTGCAATTCAAGGCCCGAGGTCACAATTACAGTTCGGAATCACAACTGCTATTCAAGGCTCGAGGTCACAATTCAAGTCTGAGGCCACAATTCCGGTTTGGAATCATATTAGCAGTTCAAGGCTTGATTTCACAATTCCGGTTTGAAATAACAATTGCATTTCAAGGCTTGAGGTCACAATTCCAGTTTGAAATCACATTTGCATTTTAAGTCTTGAGGCCACAATTCCAGTATGAGGATAGAATTCATGTTGGGAATCACGATTGATGTTCAATGCTCGAGGTCACAATTCCAGTCAGAGTTCATGAATCCTGTTTGGAATCACAATTGCATTTCAACTCTCAAGATCACAATTCCAGTCTTAGGCCCCAAATCCTGTCAGGAAACACTACTAAAGTTCAAGGCTCGAAGACACGATTCTAGTCTGATGACCCTATACTGCTTTGGAATCACAAGTGCAGCTCAAGACTCGGGGTCACAATTCCAGTCTGAGGCCACAATTCCCGTTTGGAATCACAACTGCAGTTCAAGGATCGAGGTCACAATTACAGTTTGGATTCACAATAGCAGTTCATGGAATGAAATCACAATTCCAGTCTTAGGTCAATATTCCTGTTTGGAATCACAACTGCTATTCCTGTCTCGAGATCACAATTCCAGTCTGAGGCCCCAATTCCTGTTTGGAATCAGTACTGCAGTTCAAGGCTCGAGGTCACAATTCCTGTTTGAAATCACAATAGCAGTTCATGGAATGAGGTCACAATTACTCTCTGAGGTCATAATTTCTGTTTGGAATCACAATTGCAGTTCAAAGCTCGAGGTCTCAATTCCAGTCTGAGGCCACAATTCCGGTTTGGAATCACAATTGCAGTTCAAGGCTTGAGATCACAATGCCAGACTGAGGTCACAATTCCCGTTTGGAATCACAACTGCTGCTCAATGCTCGGGGTCACGATTCCAGTCTGAGGACCCAATTCCGATTTGAAATCACAATGGCAGTTCAAGGGTCGAGATCACAATTCCAGTCTGAGACCCCAATTCCGTGTTGGAATCACAACTGATGTTCATGTCTCGAGATCACGATTCCAGTCTGAGGACCCAATTCCGGTTTGGTATCACAAATGCAGCACAAGGCTCAGGGTCACAATTCAAGTCTGAGGCCACAATTCCGCTTTGGAATCACAACTTAATTTCAAGGTTTGAAGTCACTGTTCCAGTCTGTGGTCCCAATTCCGGCTCTGAATCGTAACTTCTCTACATTGCTCGAGGTGACGATTCCAGTCTGAAGACTCAATTCCGGTATGGTATCACAACTGCAGCTCAAGCCTAGTTGTCACATTTCCAGTCTGAGGCCACGATTCCCGTTTGGAATCACAACTGCTATTCCTGTCTCGAGATCACAATTCCAGTCTGAGGCCACAATTCCCGTTTGGAATCAGTACTGCAGATCATGGCTAGGAGTCACAATTCCAGTCTGAGGCCACAATTCCCAGTTGGACTCACAACTGCCGGTCAAGGCTCGAGGTCACAAATCCAGTCTGAATTCACAATTCTTGTTTGGAATCAAA
Organism: Sturnus vulgaris; assembly: GCF_052056855.1. Classification (NCBI taxonomy): domain Eukaryota; kingdom Metazoa; phylum Chordata; class Aves; order Passeriformes; family Sturnidae; genus Sturnus; species Sturnus vulgaris. The sequence continues at coordinate 495,055 of NC_142265.1, read as the reverse complement.
ATTGCAGTTCAAGGCTCAAGATCACAATTGCAGTCTGAGGCCACAATTCCTGTTTGGAATCACAATGGCAGTTCAAGGCTCGAGATCACAATTCCAGTCTGAGCCCCCAATTCCGTTTTGTAATCACAACTGCTGTTCATGTCTCGCGGTCACAATTCCAGTCTGAGGCCACAATTCCCGTTTGGAATCACAATGGCAGTTCAAGGCCCGAGATCACAATTCCAGTCTGAGCCCCCAATTCCGGTTTGATTTCAGAGCTGCAGCTTAAGGTTCAGGGTCACAATTCCAGTCTGAGGTCCCGATATCGGTTTGGTTCCACAACTGCAGCTCAAATCTCTAGGTCACAAATTCAGTGTGTGGTCACTAATCCCGTTTGGAATCACATTTACAATTCAAGGGTCGAGATCACAATTCCAGTCTGAGGCCTCAATTCCCGTTTGGAATCACAACTGAAGCTCAAGGCTCGGAGTCACAGTTCTAGTCTGAGGCCACAATTCCCGTTTGGAATTACAACTGCTATTCAAGCCTCGAGGTCACAATTCCGGTTTGGAATCACAATTGCAGTTCAAGGCTGGAGAACACAATTCCAGTTTCAAATCACATTTGCATTTTAAGTCATGAGGCCACAATTCCAGTATGAGGACACAATTCCTGTTTGGAATCACAACTGATCTTCAAGGCTTGAGCTCACAATTGCAGTCAGATTTCATGAATCCTGTTTGGTATCACAAATACATTTCAAGTCTCGAGATCACAATTCCAGTCTTAGGCCCCAAATCCTGTCAGGAAACACTACTAAAATTACAGGCTCGAAGACACAATTGCAGTCTGAGGACCCAATACCGGTTTGGTATCAAAACTGCAGCTCAAGGCTCGGGGTCACAAATCCAGTCTGAGGTCACAATTGCGGTTTGGTATCAGAACTGCAGCTCAAATCTCTAGGTCACAAATGCAGTGTGTGGTCACAAATCCCGTTTGGAATCACATTTGCAGTTCAAGGGTCGAGATCACAATTCCAGTCTGAGCCCCCAATTCCAGTCTGAGGACCCAATTCCGGTTTGGTATCACAGATGCAGCACAAGGCTCAGGGTCACAATTCCAGTCTGAGGACCCAATTCCGATTTGGAATCACAACTTAATTTCAAGGTTCGTAGTCACAGTTCCAGTTTGAGGTCCCAATTCCGGCTCTGAATCGCAACTGCTCTACATTGCTCGAGGTGACGATTCCAGTCTGAAGACTCAATTCCGGTATGGTATCACAACTGCAGCTCAAGCCTAGTTGTCACATTTCCAGTCTGAGGCCACGACTCCCGTTTGGAATCACAACTGCTATTCCTGTCTCGAGATCACAATTCCAGTCTGAGGCCCCAATTCCTGTTTGGAATCAGTACTGCAGTTCAAGGCTCGAGCTCACTATTACAGTTTGGAATCACAATAGGAGTTCATGGAATGAGGTCACAATTCCAGTCTGAGGCCCCAATTCCTGTTTGAAATCCAATTGTAGTTCAAGTCTCGAGGTCACAAATCCAGACTGCGGTCACAATTCTTGTTTGGAATCAAAATTGCAGTTCAAGGCTCGAGATCACAATTCCAGTCTGAGGCCACAATTCCCGTTTGGAATCACAACTGCTATTCAAGGCTTGAGTTCACAATTCCAATTTGGAATCACAATTGCAGTTCAAGGCTTGAGTTCACAATTCCAGTTTCAAATCACATTTGCATTTTAAGTCATGAGGCCACAATTCCAGTATGAGGACACAATTCCTGTTTGGAATCACAATTGATGTTCAAGCCTCGAGGTCACAATTCCAGTCTGAGGCCACAATACGGCTTTGGAATCACAACTAAAATTCAAGGCTCGAAGTCACAACTGCAGTCTGAGGACGCAATAGCTGTTTGGAATCAGTACTGCAGCTCAAGGCTCCGGGGTCATAGTTCCAGTCTGAGGCCACAGTTCCCGTTTGGAATCACAACTGCAATTCAAGGCCCGAGGTCACAATTACAGTTCGGAATCACAACTGCTATTCAAGGCTCGAGGTCACAATTCAAGTCTGAGGCCACAATTCCGGTTTGGAATCATATTAGCAGTTCAAGGCTTGATTTCACAATTCCGGTTTGAAATAACAATTGCATTTCAAGGCTTGAGGTCACAATTCCAGTTTGAAATCACATTTGCATTTTAAGTCTTGAGGCCACAATTCCAGTATGAGGATAGAATTCATGTTGGGAATCACGATTGATGTTCAATGCTCGAGGTCACAATTCCAGTCAGAGTTCATGAATCCTGTTTGGAATCACAATTGCATTTCAACTCTCAAGATCACAATTCCAGTCTTAGGCCCCAAATCCTGTCAGGAAACACTACTAAAGTTCAAGGCTCGAAGACACGATTCTAGTCTGATGACCCTATACTGCTTTGGAATCACAAGTGCAGCTCAAGGCTCGGGGTCACAATTCCAGTCTGAGGCCACAATTCCCGTTTGGAATCACAACTGCAGTTCAAGGATCGAGGTCACAATTACAGTTTGGATTCACAATAGCAGTTCATGGAATGAAATCACAATTCCAGTCTTAGGTCAATATTCCTGTTTGGAATCACAACTGCTATTCCTGTCTCGAGATCACAATTCCAGTCTGAGGCCCCAATTCCTGTTTGGAATCAGTACTGCAGTTCAAGGCTCGAGGTCACAATTCCTGTTTGAAATCACAATAGCAGTTCATGGAATGAGGTCACAATTACTCTCTGAGGTCATAATTTCTGTTTGGAATCACAATTGCAGTTCAAAGCTCGAGGTCTCAATTCCAGTCTGAGGCCACAATTCCGGTTTGGAATCACAATTGCAGTTCAAGGCTTGAGATCACAATGCCAGACTGAGGTCACAATTCCCATTTGGAATCACAACTGCTGCTCAATGCTCGGGGTCACAATTCCAGTCTGAGGCCACAATTCCCGTTTGGAATCACAACTGCTGATCCTGTCTCGAGGTCACGATTCCAGTCTGAGGACCCAATTCCGATTTGAAATCACAATGGCAGTTCAAGGCTCGAGATCACAATTCCAGTCTGAGCCCCCAATTCCGTGTTGGAATCACAACTGATGTTCATGTCTCGAGATCACGATTCCAGTCTGAGGCCACAATTCCGCTTTGGAATCACAAGTTAATTTCAAGGTTTGAAGTCACTGTTCCAGTCTGAGGTCCCAATTCCGGCTCTGAATCGCAACTGCTCTACATTGCTCGAGGTGACGATTCCAGTCTGAAGACTCAATTCCGGTATGGTATCACAACTGCAGCTCAAGCCTAGTTGTCACATTTCCAGTCTGAGGCCACGATTCCCGTTTGGAATCACAACTGCTATTCCTGTCTCGAGATCACAATTCCAGTCTGAGGCCACAATTCCCGTTTGGAATCAGTACTGCAGATCATGGCTAGGAGTCACAATTCCAGTCTGAGGCCCCAATTCCCAGTTGGACTCACAACTGCCGGTCAAGGCTCGAGGTCACAATTCCAGTCTGAGGTCACAAGTCCTGTTTGGAATCACAACTGGAGTTCAAGGCTCGAGGTCACAATTACAGTTTGGAATCACAATAGCAGTTCATAGAATGAGGTCACAATTACTCTCTGAGGTCAAAGTTTCTGTTTGGAATCACAATTGCAGTTCAAAGTTCGAGGTCTCAATTCCAGTCTGCCGTCACAATTCCGGTTTGGAATCAGAAGTGCTGTTCAAGTCTCGGGGTCACCATTCCAGTCTGAGGCCACAATTCCCGTTTGGAATCACAACTGCTGATCCTGTCTCAAGGTCACGATTCCAGTCTTAGGTCACAATTCCAGTTTGGAATCACAATTGCAGTACAAGCCTGGAGAACACAATTCCTGTCTGAGGTCCCAATATCGGTTTGGTATCACAACTGCAGCTCAAATCTCTAGGTCACAAATTCAGTGTGTGGTCACAAATCCCGTTTGGAATCACATTTGCAGTTCTAGGGTGAATATCACAATTTCAGTCTGAGCCCCCAATTCCGTTTTGTAATCACAACTGCTGTTCATGTCTCGAGGTCACAATTCCAGTCTGAAGACCCAATTCCGGTTTGGTATCACAGATGCAGCACAAGGCTCAGGGTCAAAATTCAAGTCTGAGGCCACAATTCCGCTTTGGAATCACAACTTAATTTCAAGGTTCGAAGTCACAGTTCCAGTCTGAGGTCCCAATTCCGGCTCTGAATCGTAACTGCTCTACATTGCTCGAGGTGATGATTCCAGTCTGAAGACTCAATTCCGGTATGGTATCACAACTGCAGCTCAAGCCTAGTTGTCACATTTCCAGTCTGAGGCCACGATTCCCGTTTAGAATCACAACTGCTATTCCTGTCTCGAGATCACAATTCCAGTCTGAGGCCCCAATTCCTGTTTGGAATCAGTACTGCAGTTCAAGGCTCGAGCTCACTATTACAGTTTGGAATCACAATAGGAGTTCATGGAATGAGGTCACAATTACTCTCTGAGGTCATAATTTCTGTTTGGAATCACAATTGCAGTTCAAAGCTCGAGGTCTCAATTCCAGTCTGCGGTCACAATTCCGGTTTGGAATCACAATTGCAGTTCAAGGCTTGAGATCACAATGCCAGACTGAGGTCTCAATTCCCGTTTGGAATCACAACTGCTGCTCAATGCTCGGGGTCACAATTCCAGTCTGAGGCCACAATTCCCGTTTGGAATCACAACTGCTATTCAAGGCTTGAGTTTACAATTCCAGTTTGGAATCACAATTGCAGTTCAAGTCTCGAGATCACAATTCCAGTCTGAGCCCCCAATTCCGTTTTGTAATCACAACTGCTGTTCATGTCTCGCGGTCACAATTCCAGTCTGAGGCCACAATTCCCGTTTGGAATCACAATGGCAGTTCAAGGCCCGAGATCACAATTCCAGTCTTAGGCCCCAAATCCTGTCAGGAAGCACTACTAAAGTTCAAGGCTCGAAGACACAATTGCAGTCTGAGGACCCAATACCGGTTTGGTATCAAAACCGCAGCTCAAGGCTCGGGGTCACAAACCCAGTCTGAGGTCACAATTGCAGTTTGGTATCAGAACTGCAGCTCAAATCTCTAGGTCACAAATGCAGTGTGTGGTCACAAATCCCGTTTGGAATCACATTTGCAGTTCAAGGGTCGAGATCACAATTCCAGTCTGAGCCCCCAATTCCAGTCTGAGGACCCAATTCCGGTTTGGTATCACAGATGCAGCACAAGGCTCAGGGTCACAATTCCAGTCTGAGGACCCAATTCCGATTTGGAATCACAAGTTAATTTCAAGGTTCGTAGTCACAGTTCCAGTTTGAGGTCCCAATTCCAGCTCTGAATCGCAACTGCTCTACATTGCTCGAGGTGACGATTCCAGTCTGAAGACTCAATTCCGGTATGGTGTCACAACTGCAGCTCAAGCCTAGTTGTCACATTTCCAGTCTGAGGCCACGACTCCCGTTTGGAATCACAACTGCTATTCCTGTCTCGAGATCACAATTCCAGTCTGAGGCCCCAATTCCTGTTTGGAATCAGTACTGCAGTTCAAGGCTCGAGCTCACTATTACAGTTTGGAATCACAATAGGAGTTCATGGAATGAGGTCACAATTCCAGTCTGAGGCCCCAATTCCTCTTTGAAATCCAATTGTAGTTCAAGTCTCGAGGTCACAAATCCAGTCTGCGGTCACAATTCTTGTTTGGAATCAAAATTGCAGTTCAAGGCTCGAGATCACAATTCCAGTCTGAGGCCACAATTCCCGTTTGGAATCACAACTGCTATTCAAGGCTTGAGTTCACAATTCCAATTTGGAATCACAATTGCAGTTCAAGCCTTGAGTTCACAATTCCAGTTTCAAATCACATTTGCATTTTAAGTCATGAGGCCACAATTCCAGTATGAGGACACAATTCCTGTTTGGAATCACAATTGATGTTCAAGCCTCGAGGTCACAATTCCAGTCTGAGGCCACAATACGGCTTTGGAATCACAACTAAAATTCAAGGCTCGAAGTCACAACTGCAGTCTGAGGACGCAATAGCTGTTTGGAATCAGTACTGCAGCTCAAGGCTCCGGGGTCATAGTTCCAGTCTGAGGCCACAATTCCCGTTTGGAATCACAACTGCAATTCAAGGCCCGAGGTCACAATTACAGTTCGGAATCACAACTGCTATTCAAGGCTCGAGGTCACAATTCAAGTCTGAGGCCACAATTCCGGTTTGGAATCATATTAGCAGTTCAAGGCTTGATTTCACAATTCCGGTTTGAAATAACAATTGCATTTCAAGGCTTGAGGTCACAATTCCAGTTTGAAATCACATTTGCATTTTAAGTCTTGAGGCCACAATTCCAGTATGAGGATAGAATTCATGTTGGGAATCACGATTGATGTTCAATGCTCGAGGTCACAATTCCAGTCAGAGTTCATGAATCCTGTTTGGAATCACAATTGCATTTCAACTCTCAAGATCACAATTCCAGTCTTAGGCCCCAAATCCTGTCAGGAAACACTACTAAAGTTCAAGGCTCGAAGACACGATTCTAGTCTGATGACCCTATAATGCTTTGGAATCACAAGTGCCGCTCAAGGCTCGGGGTCACAATTCCAGTCTGAGGCCACAATTCCCGTTTGGAATCACAACTGCAGTTCAAGGATCGAGGTCACAATTACAGTTTGGATTCACAATAGCAGTTCATGGAATGAAATCACAATTCCAGTCTTAGGTCAATATTCCTGTTTGGAATCACAACTGCTATTCCTGTCTCGAGATCACAATTCCAGTCTGAGGCCCCAATTCCTGTTTGGAATCAGTACTGCAGTTCAAGGCTCGAGGTCACAATTCCTGTTTGAAATCACAATAGCAGTTCATGGAATGAGGTCACAATTACTCTCTGAGGTCATAATTTCTGTTTGGAATCACAATTGCAGTTCAAAGCTCGAGGTCTCAATTCCAGTCTGAGGCCACAATTCCGGTTTGGAATCACAATTGCAGTTCAAGGCTTGAGATCACAATGCCAGACTGAGGTCACAATTCCCATTTGGAATCACAACTGCTGCTCAATGCTCGGGGTCACAATTCCAGTCTGAGGCCACAATTCCCGTTTGGAATCACAACTGCTGATCCTGTCTCGAGGTCACGATTCCAGTCTGAGGACCCAATTCCGATTTGAAATCACAATGGCAGTTCAAGGCTCGAGATCACAATTCCAGTCTGAGCCCCCAATTCCGTGTTGGAATCACAACTGATGTTCATGTCTCGAGATCACGATTCCAGTCTGAGGACCCAATTCCGGTTTGGTGTCACAAATGCAGCACAAGGCTCAGGGTCACAATTCAAGTCTGAGGCCACAATTCCGCTTTGGAATCACAAGTTAATTTCAAGGTTTGAAGTCACAGTTCCAGTCTGAGGTCCCAATTCCGGCTCTGAATCGTAACTGCTCTACATTGCTCGAGGTGACGATTCCAGTCTGAAGACTCAATTCCGGTATGGTATCACGACTGCAGCTCAAGCCTAGTTGTCACATTTCCAGTCTGAGGCCACAATTCCCGTTTGGAATCACAACTGCTGATCCTGTCTCGAGGTCACGATTCCAGTCTTAGGTCACAATTCCAGTTTGGAATCACAATTGCAGTACAAGCCTGGAGAACACAATTCCTGTCTGAGGTCCCAATATCGGTTTGGTATCACAACTGCAGCTCAAATCTCTAGGTCATAAATTCAGTGTGTGGTCACAAATCCCGTTTGGAATCACATTTGCAGTTCTAGGGTGAATATCACAATTTCAGTCTGAGCCCCCAATTCCGTTTTGTAATCACAACTGCTGTTCATGTCTCGAGGTCACAATTCCAGTCTGAAGACCCAATACCGGTTTGTTATCACAGATGCAGCACAAGGCTCAGGGTCACAATTCAAGTCTGAGGCCACAATTCCGCTTTGGAATCACAACTTAATTTCAAGGTTCGAAGTCACAGTTCCAGTCTGAGGTCCCAATTCCGGCTCTGAATCGTAACTGCTCTACATTGCTCGAGGTGATGATTCCAGTCTGAAGACTCAATTCCGGTATGGTATCACAACTGCAGCTCAAGCCTAGTTGTCACATTTCCAGTCTGAGGCCACGATTCCCGTTTAGAATCACAACTGCTATTCCTGTCTCGAGATCACAATTCCAGTCTGAGGCCCCAATTCCTGTTTGGAATCAGTACTGCAGTTCAAGGCTCGAGCTCACTATTACAGTTTGGAATCACAATAGGAGTTCATGGAATGAGGTCACAATTACTCTCTGAGGTCATAATTTCTGTTTGGAATCACAATTGCAGTTCAAAGCTCGAGGTCTCAATTCCAGTCTGCGGTCACAATTCCGGTTTGGAATCACAATTGCAGTTCAAGGCTTGAGATCACAATGCCAGACTGAGGTCTCAATTCCCGTTTGGAATCACAACTGCTGCTCAATGCTCGGGGTCACAATTCCAGTCTGAGGCCACAATTCCCGTTTGGAATCACAACTGCTATTCAAGGCTTGAGTTTACAATTCCAGTTTGGAATCACAATTGCAGTTCAAGTCTCGAGATCACAATTCCAGTCTGAGGCCACAATTCCTGTTTGAAATCACAATTGTAGTCCAAGGCTCGAGGTCACAAATCCAGTCTGAGGTCACAATTCTTGTTTGGAATCAAAATTGCAGTTCATGGCTCAAGATCACAATTGCAGTCTGAGGCCACAATTCCTGTTTGGAATCACAATGGCAGTTCAAGGCTCGAGATCGCAATTCCAGTCTGAGCCCCCAATTCCGTTTTGTAATCACAACTGCTGTTCATGTCTCGCGGTCACAATTCCAGTCTGAGGCCACAATTCCCGTTTGGAATCACAATGGCAGTTCAAGGCCCGAGATCACAATTCCAGTCTGAGCCCCCAATTCCGGTTTGATTTCAGAGCTGCAGCTTAAGGTTCAGGGTCACAATTCCAGTCTGAGGTCCCGATATCGGTTTGGTTCCACAACTGCAGCTCAAATCTCTAGGTCACAAATTCAGTGTGTGGTCACTAATCCCGTTTGGAATCACATTTACAATTCAAGGGTCGAGATCACAATTCCAGTCTGAGGCCTCAATTCCCGTTTGGAATCACAACTGAAGCTCAAGGCTCGGAGTCACAGTTCTAGTCTGAGGCCACAATTCCCGTTTGGAATTACAACTGCTATTCAAGCCTCGAGGTCACAATTCCGGTTTGGAATCACAATTGCAGTTCAAGGCTTGATTTCACAATTCCGGTTTGGAATCACAACTTAATTTCAAGGTTCGTAGTCACAGTTCCAGTTTGAGGTCCCAATTCCGGCTCTGAATCGCAACTGCTCTACATTGCTCGAGGTGACGATTCCAGTCTGAAGACTCAATTCCGGTATGGTATCACAACTGCAGCTCAAGCCTAGTTGTCACATTTCCAGTCTGAGGCCACGATTCCCGTTTAGAATCACAACTGCTATTCCTGTCTCGAGATCACAATTCCAGTCTGAGGACCCAATTCCGATTTGGAATCACAACTTAATTTCAAGGTTCGTAGTCACAGTTCCAGTTTGAGGTCCCAATTCCGGCTCTGAATCGCAACTGCTCTACATTGCTCGAGGTGACGATTCCAGTCTGAAGACTCAATTCCGGTATGGTATCACAACTGCAGCTCAAGCCTAGTTGTCACATTTCCAGTCTGAGGCCACGACTCCCGTTTGGAATCACAACTGCTATTCCTGTCTCGAGATCACAATTCCAGTCTGAGGCCCCAATTCCTGTTTGGAATCAGTACTGCAGTTCAAGGCTCGAGCTCACTATTACAGTTTGGAATCACAATAGGAGTTCATGGAATGAGGTCACAATTCCAGTCTGAGGCCCCAATTCCTGTTTGAAATCCAATTGTAGTTCAAGTCTCGAGGTCACAAATCCAGACTGCGGTCACAATTCTTGTTTGGAATCAAAATTGCAGTTCAAGGCTCGAGATCACAATTCCAGTCTGAGGCCACAATTCCCGTTTGGAATCACAACTGCTATTCAAGGCTTGAGTTCACAATTCCAATTTGGAATCACAATTGCAGTTCAAGGCTTGAGTTCACAATTCCAGTTTCAAATCACATTTGCATTTTAAGTCATGAGGCCACAATTCCAGTATGAGGACACAATTCCTGTTTGGAATCACAATTGATGTTCAAGCCTCGAGGTCACAATTCCAGTCTGAGGCCACAATACGGCTTTGGAATCACAACTAAAATTCAAGGCTCGAAGTCACAACTGCAGTCTGAGGACGCAATAGCTGTTTGGAATCAGTACTGCAGCTCAAGGCTCCGGGGTCATAGTTCCAGTCTGAGGCCACAGTTCCCGTTTGGAATCACAACTGCAATTCAAGGCCCGAGGTCACAATTACAGTTCGGAATCACAACTGCTATTCAAGGCTCGAGGTCACAATTCAAGTCTGAGGCCACAATTCCGGTTTGGAATCATATTAGCAGTTCAAGGCTTGATTTCACAATTCCGGTTTGAAATAACAATTGCATTTCAAGGCTTGAGGTCACAATTCCAGTTTGAAATCACATTTGCATTTTAAGTCTTGAGGCCACAATTCCAGTATGAGGATAGAATTCATGTTGGGAATCACGATTGATGTTCAATGCTCGAGGTCACAATTCCAGTCAGAGTTCATGAATCCTGTTTGGAATCACAATTGCATTTCAACTCTCAAGATCACAATTCCAGTCTTAGGCCCCAAATCCTGTCAGGAAACACTACTAAAGTTCAAGGCTCGAAGACACGATTCTAGTCTGATGACCCTATACTGCTTTGGAATCACAAGTGCAGCTCAAGGCTCGGGGTCACAATTCCAGTCTGAGGCCACAATTCCCGTTTGGAATCACAACTGCAGTTCAAGGATCGAGGTCACAATTACAGTTTGGATTCACAATAGCAGTTCATGGAATGAAATCACAATTCCAGTCTTAGGTCAATATTCCTGTTTGGAATCACAACTGCTATTCCTGTCTCGAGATCACAATTCCAGTCTGAGGCCCCAATTCCTGTTTGGAATCAGTACTGCAGTTCAAGGCTCGAGGTCACAATTCCTGTTTGAAATCACAATAGCAGTTCATGGAATGAGGTCACAATTACTCTCTGAGGTCATAATTTCTGTTTGGAATCACAATTGCAGTTCAAAGCTCGAGGTCTCAATTCCAGTCTGAGGCCACAATTCCGGTTTGGAATCACAATTGCAGTTCAAGGCTTGAGATCACAATGCCAGACTGAGGTCACAATTCCCATTTGGAATCACAACTGCTGCTCAATGCTCGGGGTCACAATTCCAGTCTGAGGCCACAATTCCCGTTTGGAATCACAACTGCTGATCCTGTCTCGAGGTCACGATTCCAGTCTGAGGACCCAATTCCGATTTGAAATCACAATGGCACTTCAAGGCTCGAGATCACAATTCCAGTCTGAGCCCCCAATTCCGTGTTGGAATCACAACTGATGTTCATGTCTCGAGATCACGATTCCAGTCTGAGGCCACAATTCCGCTTTGGAATCACAAGTTAATTTCAAGGTTTGAAGTCACTGTTCCAGTCTGAGGTCCCAATTCCGGCTCTGAATCGTAACTGCTCTACATTGCTCGAGGTGACGATTCCAGTCTGAAGACTCAATTCCGGTATGGTATCACAACTGCAGCTCAAGCCTAGTTGTCACATTTCCAGTCTGAGGCCACGATTCCCGTTTGGAATCACAACTGCTATTCCTGTCTCGAGATCACAATTCCAGTCTGAGGCCACAATTCCCGTTTGGAATCAGTACTGCAGATCATGGCTAGGAGTCACAATTCCAGTCTGAGGCCCCAATTCCCAGTTGGACTCACAACTGCCGGTCAAGGCTCGAGGTCACAATTCCAGTCTGAGGTCACAAGTCCTGTTTGGAATCACAACTGGAGTTCAAGGCTCGAGGTCACAATTACAGTTTGGAATCACAATAGCAGTTCATAGAATGAGGTCACAATTACTCTCTGAGGTCAAAGTTTCTGTTTGGAATCACAATTGCAGTTCAAAGTTCGAGGTCTCAATTCCAGTCTGCCGTCACAATTCCGGTTTGGAATCAGAAGTGCTGTTCAAGTCTCGGGGTCACCATTCCAGTCTGAGACCACAATTCCCGTTTGGAATCACAACTGCTGATCCTGTCTCAAGGTCACGATTCCAGTCTTAGGTCACAATTCCAGTTTGGAATCACAATTGCAGTACAAGCCTGGAGAACACAATTCCTGTCTGAGGTCCCAATATCGGTTTGGTATCACAACTGCAGCTCAAATCTCTAGGTCACAAATTCAGTGTGTGGTCACAAATCCCGTTTGGAATCACATTTGCAGTTCTAGGGTGAATATCACAATTTCAGTCTGAGCCCCCAATTCCGTTTTGTAATCACAACTGCTGTTCATGTCTCGAGGTCACAATTCCAGTCTGAAGACCCAATTCCGGTTTGGTATCACAGATGCAGCACAAGGCTCAGGGTCAAAATTCAAGTCTGAGGCCACAATTCCGCTTTGGAATCACAACTTAATTTCAAGGTTCGAAGTCACAGTTCCAGTCTGAGGTCCCAATTCCGGCTCTGAATCGTAACTGCTCTACATTGCTCGAGGTGATGATTCCAGTCTGAAGACTCAATTCCGGTATGGTATCACGACTGCAGCTCAAGCCTAGTTGTCACATTTCCAGTCTGAGGCCACGATTCCCGTTTAGAATCACAACTGCTATTCCTGTCTCGAGATCACAATTCCAGTCTGAGGCCCCAATTCCTGTTTGGAATCAGTACTGCAGTTCAAGGCTCGAGCTCACTATTACAGTTTGGAATCACAATAGGAGTTCATGGAATGAGGTCACAATTACTCTCTGAGGTCATAATTTCTGTTTGGAATCACAATTGCAGTTCAAAGCTCGAGGTCTCAATTCCAGTCTGCGGTCACAATTCCGGTTTGGAATCACAATTGCAGTTCAAGGCTTGAGATCACAATGCCAGACTGAGGTCTCAATTCCCGTTTGGAATCACAACTGCTGCTCAATGCTCGGGGTCACAATTCCAGTCTGAGGCCACAATTCCCGTTTGGAATCACAACTGCTATTCAAGGCTTGAGTTTACAATTCCAGTTTGGAATCACAATTGCAGTTCAAGTCTCGAGATCACAATTCCAGTCTGAGCCCCCAATTCCGTTTTGTAATCACAACTGCTGTTCATGTCTCGCGGTCACAATTCCAGTCTGAGGCCACAATTCCCGTTTGGAATCACAATGGCAGTTCAAGGCCCGAGATCACAATTCCAGTCTTAGGCCCCAAATCCTGTCAGGAAGCACTACTAAAGTTCAAGGCTCGAAGACACAATTGCAGTCTGAGGACCCAATACCGGTTTGGTATCAAAACCGCAGCTCAAGGCTCGGGGTCACAAACCCAGTCTGAGGTCACAATTGCAGTTTGGTATCAGAACTGCAGCTCAAATCTCTAGGTCACAAATGCAGTGTGTGGTCACAAATCCCGTTTGGAATCACATTTGCAGTTCAAGGGTCGAGATCACAATTCCAGTCTGAGCCCCCAATTCCAGTCTGAGGACCCAATTCCGGTTTGGTATCACAGATGCAGCACAAGGCTCAGGGTCACAATTCCAGTCTGAGGACCCAATTCCGATTTGGAATCACAAGTTAATTTCAAGGTTCGTAGTCACAGTTCCAGTTTGAGGTCCCAATTCCAGCTCTGAATCGCAACTGCTCTACATTGCTCGAGGTGACGATTCCAGTCTGAAGACTCAATTCCGGTATGGTGTCACAACTGCAGCTCAAGCCTAGTTGTCACATTTCCAGTCTGAGGCCACGACTCCCGTTTGGAATCACAACTGCTATTCCTGTCTCGAGATCACAATTCCAGTCTGAGGCCCCAATTCCTGTTTGGAATCAGTACTGCAGTTCAAGGCTCGAGCTCACTATTACAGTTTGGAATCACAATAGGAGTTCATGGAATGAGGTCACAATTCCAGTCTGAGGCCCCAATTCCTGTTTGAAATCCAATTGTAGTTCAAGTCTCGAGGTCACAAATCCAGTCTGCGGTCACAATTCTTGTTTGGAATCAAAATTGCAGTTCAAGGCTCGAGATCACAATTCCAGTCTGAGGCCACAATTCCCGTTTGGAATCACAACTGCTATTCAAGGCTTGAGTTCACAATTCCAATTTGGAATCACAATTGCAGTTCAAGCCTTGAGTTCACAATTCCAGTTTCAAATCACATTTGCATTTTAAGTCATGAGGCCACAATTCCAGTATGAGGACACAATTCCTGTTTGGAATCACAATTGATGTTCAAGCCTCGAGGTCACAATTCCAGTCTGAGGCCACAATACGGCTTTGGAATCACAACTAAAATTCAAGGCTCGAAGTCACAACTGCAGTCTGAGGACGCAATAGCTGTTTGGAATCAGTACTGCAGCTCAAGGCTCCGGGGTCATAGTTCCAGTCTGAGGCCACAATTCCCGTTTGGAATCACAACTGCAATTCAAGGCCCGAGGTCACAATTACAGTTCGGAATCACAACTGCTATTCAAGGCTCGAGGTCACAATTCAAGTCTGAGGCCACAATTCCGGTTTGGAATCATATTAGCAGTTCAAGGCTTGATTTCACAATTCCGGTTTGAAATAACAATTGCATTTCAAGGCTTGAGGTCACAATTCCAGTTTGAAATCACATTTGCATTTTAAGTCTTGAGGCCACAATTCCAGTATGAGGATAGAATTCATGTTGGGAATCACGATTGATGTTCAATGCTCGAGGTCACAATTCCAGTCAGAGTTCATGAATCCTGTTTGGAATCACAATTGCATTTCAACTCTCAAGATCACAATTCCAGTCTTAGGCCCCAAATCCTGTCAGGAAACACTACTAAAGTTCAAGGCTCGAAGACACGATTCTAGTCTGATGACCCTATAATGCTTTGGAATCACAAGTGCAGCTCAAGGCTCGGGGTCACAATTCCAGTCTGAGGCCACAATTCCCGTTTGGAATCACAACTGCAGTTCAAGGATCGAGGTCACAATTACAGTTTGGATTCACAATAGCAGTTCATGGAATGAAATCACAATTCCAGTCTTAGGTCAATATTCCTGTTTGGAATCACAACTGCTATTCCTGTCTCGAGATCACAATTCCAGTCTGAGGCCCCAATTCCTGTTTGGAATCAGTACTGCAGTTCAAGGCTCGAGGTCACAATTCCTGTTTGAAATCACAATAGCAGTTCATGGAATGAGGTCACAATTACTCTCTGAGGTCATAATTTCTGTTTGGAATCACAATTGCAGTTCAAAGCTCGAGGTCTCAATTCCAGTCTGAGGCCACAATTCCGGTTTGGAATCACAATTGCAGTTCAAGGCTTGAGATCACAATGCCAGACTGAGGTCACAATTCCCATTTGGAATCACAACTGCTGCTCAATGCTCGGGGTCACAATTCCAGTCTGAGGCCACAATTCCCGTTTGGAATCACAACTGCTGATCCTGTCTCGAGGTCACGATTCCAGTCTGAGGACCCAATTCCGATTTGAAATCACAATGGCACTTCAAGGCTCGAGATCACAATTCCAGTCTGAGCCCCCAATTCCGTGTTGGAATCACAACTGATGTTCATGTCTCGAGATCACGATTCCAGTCTGAGGACCCAATTCCGGTTTGGTGTCACAAATGCAGCACAAGGCTCAGGGTCACAATTCAAGTCTGAGGCCACAATTCCGCTTTGGAATCACAAGTTAATTTCAAGGTTTGAAGTCAGAGTTCCAGTCTGAGGTCCCAATTCCGGCTCTGAATCGTAACTGCTCTACATTGCTCGAGGTGACGATTCCAGTCTGAAGACTCAATTCCGGTATGGTATCACGACTGCAGCTCAAGCCTAGTTGTCACATTTCCAGTCTGAGGCCACAATTCCCGTTTGGAATCACAACTGCTGATCCTGTCTCGAGGTCACGATTCCAGTCTTAGGTCACAATTCCAGTTTGGAATCACAATTGCAGTACAAGCCTGGAGAACACAATTCCTGTCTGAGGTCCCAATATCGGTTTGGTATCACAACTGCAGCTCAAATCTCTAGGTCACAAATTCAGTGTGTGGTCACAAATCCCGTTTGGAATCACATTTGCAGTTCTAGGGTGAATATCACAATTTCAGTCTGAGCCCCCAATTCCGTTTTGTAATCACAACTGCTGTTCATGTCTCGAGGTCACAATTCCAGTCTGAAGACCCAATACCGGTTTGTTATCACAGATGCAGCACAAGGCTCAGGGTCACAATTCAAGTCTGAGGCCACAATTCCGCTTTGGAATCACAACTTAATTTCAAGGTTCGAAGTCACAGTTCCAGTCTGAGGTCCCAATTCCGGCTCTGAATCGTAACTGCTCTACATTGCTCGAGGTGATGATTCCAGTCTGAAGACTCAATTCCGGTATGGTATCACAACTGCAGCTCAAGCCTAGTTGTCACATTTCCAGTCTGAGGCCACGATTCCCGTTTGGAATCACAACTGCTATTCCTGTCTCGAGATCACAATTCCAGTCTGAGGCCCCAATTCCTGTTTGGAATCAGTACTGCAGTTCAAGGCTCGAGCTCACTATTACAGTTTGGAATCACAATAGGAGTTCATGGAATGAGGTCACAATTACTCTCTGAGGTCATAATTTCTGTTTGGAATCACAATTGCAGTTCAAAGCTCGAGGTCTCAATTCCAGTCTGCGGTCACAATTCCGGTTTGGAATCACAATTGCAGTTCAAGGCTTGAGATCACAATGCCAGACTGAGGTCTCAATTCCCGTTTGGAATCACAACTGCTGCTCAAAGCTCGGGGTCACAATTCCAGTCTGAGGCCACAATTCCCGTTTGGAATCACAACTGCTATTCAAGGCTTGAGTTTACAATTCCAGTTTGGAATCACAATTGCAGTTCAAGTCTCGAGATCACAATTCCAGTCTGAGGCCACAATTCCTGTTTGAAATCACAATTGTAGTCCAAGGCTCGAGGTCACAAATCCAGTCTGAGGTCACAATTCTTGTTTGGAATCAAAATTGCAGTTCATGGCTCAAGATCACAATTGCAGTCTGAGGCCACAATTCCTGTTTGGAATCACAATGGCAGTTCAAGGCTCGAGATCACAATTCCAGTCTGAGCCCCCAATTCCGTTTTGTAATCACAACTGCTGTTCATGTCTCGCGGTCACAATTCCAGTCTGAGGCCACAATTCCCGTTTGGAATCACAATGGCAGTTCAAGGCCCGAGATCACAATTCCAGTCTGAGCCCCCAATTCCGGTTTGATTTCAGAGCTGCAGCTTAAGGTTCAGGGTCACAATTCCAGTCTGAGGTCCCGATATCGGTTTGGTTCCACAACTGCAGCTCAAATCTCTAGGTCACAAATTCAGTGTGTGGTCACTAATCCCGTTTGGAATCACATTTACAATTCAAGGGTCGAGATCACAATTCCAGTCTGAGGCCTCAATTCCCGTTTGGAATCACAACTGAAGCTCAAGGCTCGGAGTCACAGTTCTAGTCTGAGGCCACAATTCCCGTTTGGAATTACAACTGCTATTCAAGCCTCGAGGTCACAATTCCGGTTTGGAATCACAATTGCAGTTCAAGGCTTGATTTCACAATTCCGGTTTGGAATCACAACTTAATTTCAAGGTTCGTAGTCACAGTTCCAGTTTGAGGTCCCAATTCCGGCTCTGAATCGCAACTGCTCTACATTGCTCGAGGTGACGATTCCAGTCTGAAGACTCAATTCCGGTATGGTATCACAACTGCAGCTCAAGCCTAGTTGTCACATTTCCAGTCTGAGGCCACGATTCCCGTTTAGAATCACAACTGCTATTCCTGTCTCGAGATCACAATTCCAGTCTGAGGACCCAATTCCGATTTGGAATCACAACTTAATTTCAAGGTTCGTAGTCACAGTTCCAGTTTGAGGTCCCAATTCCGGCTCTGAATCGCAACTGCTCTACATTGCTCGAGGTGACGATTCCAGTCTGAAGACTCAATTCCGGTATGGTATCACAACTGCAGCTCAAGCCTAGTTGTCACATTTCCAGTCTGAGGCCACGATTCCCGTTTAGAATCACAACTGCTATTCCTGTCTCGAGATCACAATTCCAGTCTGAGGCCCCAATTCCTGTTTGGAATCAGTACTGCAGTTCAAGGCTCGAGCTCACTATTACAGTTTGGAATCACAATAGGAGTTCATGGAATGAGGTCACAATTACTCTCTGAGGTCATAGTTTCTGTTTGGAATCACAATTGCAGTTCAAAGCTCGAGGTCTCAATTCCAGACTGCGGTCACAATTCCGGTTTGGAATCACAATTGCAGTTCAAGGCTTGAGATCACAATGCCAGACTGAGGTCACAATTGTGGTTTGGTATCAGAACTGCAGCTCAAATCTCTAGGTCACAAATGCAGTGTGTGGTCACAAATCCCGTTTGGAATCACATTTGCAGTTCAAGGGTCGAGATCACAATTCCAGTCTGAGCCCCCAATTCCAGTCTGAGGACCCAATTCCGGTTTGGTAACACAGATGCAGCACAAGGCTCAGGGTCACAATTCCAGTCTGAGGACCCAATTCCGATTTGGAATCACAAGTTAATTTCAAGGTTCGTAGTCACAGTTCCAGTTTGAGGTCCCAATTCCAGCTCTGAATCGCAACTGCTCTACATTGCTCGAGGTGACGATTCCAGTCTGAAGACTCAATTCCGGTATGGTATCACAACTGCAGCTCAAGCCTAGTTGTCACATTTCCAGTCTGAGGCCACGATTCCCGTTTGGAATCACAACTGCTATTCCTGTCTCGAGATCACAATTCCAGTCTGAGGCCCCAATTCCTGTTTGGAATCAGTACTGCAGTTCAAGGCTCGAGCTCACTATTACAGTTTGGAATCACAATAGGAGTTCATGGAATGAGGTCACAATTCCAGTCTGAGGCCCCAATTCCTCTTTGAAATCCAATTGTAGTTCAAGTCTCGAGGTCACAAATCCAGTCTGCGGTCACAATTCTTGTTTGGAATCAAAATTGCAGTTCAAGGCTCGAGATCACAATTCCAGTCTGAGGCCACAATTCCCGTTTGGAATCACAACTGCTATTCAAGGCTTGAGTTTACAATTCCAGTTTGGAATCACAATTGCAGTTCAAGTCTCGAGATCACAATTCCAGTCTGAGGCCCCAATTCCTGTTTGAAATCACAATTGTAGTCCAAGGCTCGAGGTCACAAATCCTGTCTGAGGTCACAATTCCCGTTTGGAATCACACTGGCAGTTCAAGGCCCGAGATCACAATTCCAGTCTGAGCCCCCAATTCCGTTTTGTAATCACAACTGCTGTTCATGTCTCGCGGTCACAATTCCAGTCTGAGGCCACAATTCCCGTTTGGAATCACAATGGCAGTTCAAGGCCCGAGATCACAATTCCAGTCTGAGCCCCCAATTCCGGTTTGATTTCAGAGCTGCAGCTTAAGGTTCAGGGTCACAATTCCAGTCTGAGGTCCCGATATCGGTTTGGTTCCACAACTGCAGCTCAAATCTCTAGGTCACAAATTCAGTGTGTGGTCACTAATCCCGTTTGGAATCACATTTACAATTCAAGGGTCGAGATCACAATTCCAGTCTGAGGCCTCAATTCCCGTTTGGAATCACAACTGAAGCTCAAGGCTCGGAGTCACAGTTCTAGTCTGAGGCCACAATTCCCGTTTGGAATTACAACTGCTATTCAAGCCTCGAGGTCACAATTCCGGTTTGGAATCACAATTGCAGTTCAAGGCTTGATTTCACAATTCCGGTTTGGAATCACAATTGCATTTCAAGGCTGGAGAACACAATTCCAGTTTCAAATCACATTTGCATTTTAAGTCATGAGGCCACAATTCCAGTATGAGGACACAATTCCTGTTTGGAATCACAACTGATCTTCAAGGCTTGAGCTCACAATTGCAGTCAGAGTTCATGAATCCTGTTTGGTATCACAAATACATTTCAAGTCTCGAGATCACAATTCCAGTCTTAGGCCCCAAATCCTGTCAGGAAACACTACTAAAGTTCAAGGCTCGAAGACACAATTGCAGTCTGAGGACCCAATACCGGTTTGGTATCAAAACCGCAGCTCAAGGCTCGGGGTCACAAACCCAGTCTGAGGTCACAATTGCGGTTTGGTATCAGAACTGCAGCTCAAATCTCTAGGTCACAAATGCAGTGTGTGGTCACAAATCCCGTTTGGAATCACATTTGCAGTTCAAGGGTCGAGATCACAATTCCAGTCTGAGCCCCCAATTCCAGTCTGAGGACCCAATTCCGGTTTGGTATCACAGATGCAGCACAAGGCTCAGGGTCACAATTCCAGTCTGAGGACCCAATTCCGATTTGGAATCACAACTTAATTTCAAGGTTCGTAGTCACAGTTCCAGTTTGAGGTCCCAATTCCGGCTCTGAATCGCAACTGCTCTACATTGCTCGAGGTGACGATTCCAGTCTGAAGACTCAATTCCGGTATGGTATCACAACTGCAGCTCAAGCCTAGTTGTCACATTTCCAGTCTGAGGCCACGATTCCCGTTTGGAATCACAACTGCTATTCCTGTCTCGAGATCACAATTCCAGTCTGAGGCCCCAATTCCTGTTTGGAATCAGTACTGCAGTTCAAGGCTCGAGCTCACTATTACAGTTTGGAATCACAATAGGAGTTCATGGAATGAGGTCACAATTACTCTCTGAGGTCATAGTTTCTGTTTGGAATCACAATTGCAGTTCAAAGCTCGAGGTCTCAATTCCAGACTGCGGTCACAATTCCGGTTTGAATCACAATTGCAGTTCAAGGCTTGAGATCACAATGCCAGACTGAGGTCACAATTGTGGTTTGGTATCAGAACTGCAGCTCAAATCTCTAGGTCACAAATGCAGTGTGTGGTCACAAATCCCGTTTGGAATCACATTTGCAGTTCAAGGGTCGAGATCACAATTCCAGTCTGAGCCCCCAATTCCAGTCTGAGGACCCAATTCCAGTTTGGTAACACAGATGCAGCACAAGGCTCAGGGTCACAATTCCAGTCTGAGGACCCAATTCCGATTTGGAATCACAACTTAATTTCAAGGTTCGTAGTCACAGTTCCAGTTTGAGGTCCCAATTCCAGCTCTGAATCGCAACTGCTCTACATTGCTCGAGGTGACGATTCCAGTCTGAAGACTCAATTCCGGTATGGTATCACAACTGCAGCTCAAGCCTAGTTGTCACATTTCCAGTCTGAGGCCACGATTCCCGTTTGGAATCACAACTGCTATTCCTGTCTCGAGATCACAATTCCAGTCTGAGGCCCCAATTCCTGTTTGGAATCAGTACTGCAGTTCAAGGCTCGAGCTCACTATTACAGTTTGGAATCACAATAGGAGTTCATGGAATGAGGTCACAATTCCAGTCTGAGGCCCCAATTCCTCTTTGAAATCCAATTGTAGTTCAAGTCTCGAGGTCACAAATCCAGTCTGCGGTCACAATTCTTGTTTGGAATCAAAATTGCAGTTCAAGGCTCGAGATCACAATTCCAGTCTGAGGCCACAATTCCCGTTTGGAATCACAACTGCTATTCAAGGCTTGAGTTTACAATTCCAGTTTGGAATCACAATTGCAGTTCAAGTCTCGAGATCACAATTCCAGTCTGAGGCCCCAATTCCTGTTTGAAATCACAATTGTAGTCCAAGGCTCGAGGTCACAAATCCTGTCTGAGGTCACAATTCCCGTTTGGAATCACACTGGCAGTTCAAGGCCCGAGATCACAATTCCAGTCTGAGCCCCCAATTCCGTTTTGTAATCACAACTGCTGTTCATGTCTCGCGGTCACAATTCCAGTCTGAGGCCACAATTCCCGTTTGGAATCACAATGGCAGTTCAAGGCCCGAGATCACAATTCCAGTCTGAGCCCCCAATTCCGGTTTGATTTCAGAGCTGCAGCTTAAGGTTCAGGGTCACAATTCCAGTCTGAGGTCCCGATATCGGTTTGGTTCCACAACTGCAGCTCAAATCTCTAGGTCACAAATTCAGTGTGTGGTCACTAATCCCGTTTGGAATCACATTTACAATTCAAGGGTCGAGATCACAATTCCAGTCTGAGGCCTCAATTCCCGTTTGGAATCACAACTGAAGCTCAAGGCTCGGAGTCACAGTTCTAGTCTGAGGCCACAATTCCCGTTTGGAATTACAACTGCTATTCAAGCCTCGAGGTCACAATTCCGGTTTGGAATCACAATTGCAGTTCAAGGCTTGATTTCACAATTCCGGTTTGGAATCACAATTGCATTTCAAGGCTGGAGAACACAATTCCAGTTTCAAATCACATTTGCATTTTAAGTCATGAGGCCACAATTCCAGTATGAGGACACAATTCCTGTTTGGAATCACAACTGATCTTCAAGGCTTGAGCTCACAATTGCAGTCAGAGTTCATGAATCCTGTTTGGTATCACAAATACATTTCAAGTCTCGAGATCACAATTCCAGTCTTAGGCCCCAAATCCTGTCAGGAAACACTACTAAAGTTCAAGGCTCGAAGACACAATTGCAGTCTGAGGACCCAATACCGGTTTGGTATCAAAACCGCAGCTCAAGGCTCGGGGTCACAAACCCAGTCTGAGGTCACAATTGCGGTTTGGTATCAGAACTGCAGCTCAAATCTCTAGGTCACAAATGCAGTGTGTGGTCACAAATCCCGTTTGGAATCACATTTGCAGTTCAAGGGTCGAGATCACAATTCCAGTCTGAGCCCCCAATTCCAGTCTGAGGACCCAATTCCGGTTTGGTATCACAGATGCAGCACAAGGCTCAGGGTCACAATTCCAGTCTGAGGACCCAATTCCGATTTGGAATCACAACTTAATTTCAAGGTTCGTAGTCACAGTTCCAGTTTGAGGTCCCAATTCCGGCTCTGAATCGCAACTGCTCTACATTGCTCGAGGTGACGATTCCAGTCTGAAGACTCAATTCCGGTATGGTATCACAACTGCAGCTCAAGCCTAGTTGTCACATTTCCAGTCTGAGGCCACGATTCCCGTTTGGAATCACAACTGCTATTCCTGTCTCGAGATCACAATTCCAGTCTGAGGCCCCAATTCCTGTTTGGAATCAGTACTGCAGTTCAAGGCTCGAGCTCACTATTACAGTTTGGAATCACAATAGGAGTTCATGGAATGAGGTCACAATTACTCTCTGAGGTCATAGTTTCTGTTTGGAATCACAATTGCAGTTCAAAGCTCGAGGTCTCAATTCCAGACTGCGGTCACAATTCCGGTTTGGAATCACAATTGCAGTTCAAGGCTTGAGATCACAATGCCAGACTGAGGTCACAATTGTGGTTTGGTATCAGAACTGCAGCTCAAATCTCTAGGTCACAAATGCAGTGTGTGGTCACAAATCCCGTTTGGAATCACATTTGCAGTTCAAGGGTCGAGATCACAATTCCAGTCTGAGCCCCCAATTCCAGTCTGAGGACCCAATTCCGGTTTGGTAACACAGATGCAGCACAAGGCTCAGGGTCACAATTCCAGTCTGAGGACCCAATTCCGATTTGGAATCACAACTTAATTTCAAGGTTCGTAGTCACAGTTCCAGTTTGAGGTCCCAATTCCAGCTCTGAATCGCAACTGCTCTACATTGCTCGAGGTGACGATTCCAGTCTGAAGACTCAATTCCGGTATGGTATCACAACTGCAGCTCAAGCCTAGTTGTCACATTTCCAGTCTGAGGCCACGATTCCCGTTTGGAATCACAACTGCTATTCCTGTCTCGAGATCACAATTCCAGTCTGAGGCCCCAATTCCTGTTTGGAATCAGTACTGCAGTTCAAGGCTCGAGCTCACTATTACAGTTTGGAATCACAATAGGAGTTCATGGAATGAGGTCACAATTCCAGTCTGAGGCCCCAATTCCTCTTTGAAATCAAATTGTAGTTCAAGTCTCGAGGTCACAAATCCAGTCTGCGGTCACAATTCTTGTTTGGAATCAAAATTGCAGTTCAAGGCTCGAGATCACAATTCCAGTCTGAGGCCACAATTCCCGTTTGGAATCACAACTGCTATTCAAGGCTTGAGTTTACAATTCCAGTTTGGAATCACAATTGCAGTTCAAGTCTCGAGATCACAATTCCAGTCTGAGGCCCCAATTCCTGTTTGAAATCACAATTGTAGTCCAAGGCTCGAGGTCACAAATCCTGTCTGAGGTCACAATTCCCGTTTGGAATCACACTGGCAGTTCAAGGCCCGAGATCACAATTCCAGTCTGAGCCCCCAATTCCGTTTTGTAATCACAACTGCTGTTCATGTCTCGCGGTCACAATTCCAGTCTGAGGCCACAATTCCCGTTTGGAATCACAATGGCAGTTCAAGGCCCGAGATCACAATTCCAGTCTGAGCCCCCAATTCCGGTTTGATTTCAGAGCTGCAGCTTAAGGTTCAGGGTCACAATTCCAGTCTGAGGTCCCGATATCGGTTTGGTTCCACAACTGCAGCTCAAATCTCTAGGTCACAAATTCAGTGTGTGGTCACTAATCCCGTTTGGAATCACATTTACAATTCAAGGGTCGAGATCACAATTCCAGTCTGAGGCCTCAATTCCCGTTTGGAATCACAACTGAAGCTCAAGGCTCGGAGTCACAGTTCTAGTCTGAGGCCACAATTCCCGTTTGGAATTACAACTGCTATTCAAGCCTCGAGGTCACAATTCCGGTTTGGAATCACAATTGCAGTTCAAGGCTTGATTTCACAATTCCGGTTTGGAATCACAATTGCATTTCAAGGCTGGAGAACACAATTCCAGTTTCAAATCACATTTGCATTTTAAGTCATGAGGCCACAATTCCAGTATGAGGACACAATTCCTGTTTGGAATCACAACTGATCTTCAAGGCTTGAGCTCACAATTGCAGTCAGAGTTCATGAATCCTGTTTGGTATCACAAATACATTTCAAGAGATCACAATTCCAGTCTTAGGCCCCAAATCCTGTCAGGAAACACTACTAAAGTTCAAGGCTCGAAGACACAATTGCAGTCTGAGGACCCAATACCGGTTTGGTATCAAAACCGCAGCTCAAGGCTCGGGGTCACAAATCCAGTCTGAGGTCACAATTGCGGTTTGGTATCAGAACTGCAGCTCAAATCTCTAGGTCACAAATGCAGTGTGTGGTCACAAATCCCGTTTGGAATCACATTTGCAGTTCAAGGGTCGAGATCACAATTCCAGTCTGAGCCCCCAATTCCAGTCTGAGGACCCAATTCCGGTTTGGTATCACAGATGCAGCACAAGGCTCAGGGTCACAATTCCAGTCTGAGGACCCAATTCCGCTTTGGAATCACAAGTTAATTTCAAGGTTCGTAGTCACAGTTCCAGTTTGAGGTCCCAATTCCGGCTCTGAATCGCAACTGCTCTACATTGCTCGAGGTGACGATTCCAGTCTGAAGACTCAATTCCGGTATGGTATCACAACTGCAGCTCAAGCCTAGTTGTCACATTTCCAGTCTGAGGCCACGATTCCCGTTTGGAATCACAACTGCTATTCCTGTCTCGAGATCACAATTCCAGTCTGAGGCCCCAATTCCTGTTTGGAATCAGTACTGCAGTTCAAGGCTCGAGCTCACTATTACAGTTTGGAATCACAATAGGAGTTCATGGAATGAGGTCACAATTCCAGTCTGAGGCCCCAATTCCTCTTTGAAATCCAATTGTAGTTCAAGTCTCGAGGTCACAAATCCAGTCTGCGGTCACAATTCTTGTTTGGAATCAAAATTGCAGTTCAAGGCTCGAGATCACAATTCCAGTCTGAGGCCACAATTCCAATTTGGAATCACAATTGCAGTTCAAGGCTTGAGTTCACAATTCCAGTTTCAAATCACATTTGCATTTTAAGTCATGAGGCCACAATTCCAGTATGAGGACACAATTCCTGTTTGGAATCACAATTGATGTTCAAGCCTCGAGGTCACAATTCCAGTCTGGGGCCACAATACGGCTTTGGAATCACAACTAAAATTCAAGGTTCGAAGTCACAACTGCAGTCTGAGGACGCAATAGCTGTTTGGAATCAGTACTGCAGCTCAAGGCTCCGGGGTCATAGTTCCAGTCTGAGGCCACAATTCCCGTTTGGAATCATAACTGCAATTCAAGGCCCGAGGTCACAATTACAGTTCGGAATCACAACTGCTATTCAAGGCTCGAGGTCACAATTCAAGTCTGAGGCCACAATTCCGGTTTGGAATCATATTAGCAGTTCAAGGCTTGATTTCACAATTCCGGTTTGAAATAACAATTGCATTTCAAGGCTTGAGGTCACAATTCCAGTTTGAAATCACATTTGCATTTTAAGTCTTGAGGCCACAATTCCAGTATGAGGATAGAATTCATGTTGGGAATCACGATTGATGTTCAATGCTCGAGGTCACAATTCCAGTCAGAGTTCATGAATCCTGTTTGGAATCACAATTGCATTTCAACTCTCAAGATCACAATTCCAGTCTTAGGCCCCAAATCCTGTCAGGAAACACTACTAAAGTTCAAGGCTCGAAGACACGATTCTAGTCTGATGACCCTATAATGCTTTGGAATCACAAGTGCAGCTCAAGGCTCGGGGTCACAATTCCAGTCTGAGGCCACAATTCCCGTTTGGAATCACAACTGCAGTTCAAGGATCGAGGTCACAATTACAGTTTGGATTCACAATAGCAGTTCATGGAATGAAATCACAATTCCAGTCTTAGGTCAATATTCCTGTTTGGAATCACAACTGATGTTCATGTCTCGAGATCACGATTCCAGTCTGAGGACCCAATTCCGGTTTGGTATCACAAATGCAGCACAAGGCTCAGGGTCACAATTCAAGTCTGAGGCCACAATTCCGCTTTGGAATCACAACTTAATTTCAAGGTTCGAAGCCACAGTTCCAGTCTGAGGTCCCAAATCCGGCTCTGAATCGTAACTGCTCTACATTGCTCGAGGTGACGATTCCAGTCTGAAGACTCAATTCCGGTATGGTATCACAACTGCAGCTCAAGCCTAGTTGTCACATTTCCAGTCTGAGGCCACGATTCCCGTTTAGAATCACAACTGCTATTCCTGTCTCGAGATCACAATTCCAGTCTGAGGCCCCAATTCCTGTTTGGAATCAGTACTGCAGTTCAAGGCTCGAGCTCACTATTACAGTTTGGAATCACAATAGGAGTTCATGGAATGAGGTCACAATTCCAGTCTGAGGTCATAATTTCTGTTTGGAATCACAATTGCAGTTCAAAGCTCGAGGTCTCAATTCCAGTCTGCGGTCACAATTCCGGTTTGGAATCACAATTGCAGTTCAAGGCTTGAGATCACAATGCCAGACTGAGGTCTCAATTCCCGTTTGGAATCACAACTGCTGCTCAATGCTCGGGGTCACAATTCCAGTCTGAGGCCACAATTCCCGTTTGGAATCACAACTGCTATTCAAGGCTTGAGTTTACAATTCCAGTTTGGAATCACAATTGCAGTTCAAGTCTCGAGATCACAATTCCAGTCTGAGGCCCCAATTCCTGTTTGAAATCACAATTGTAGTCCAAGGCTCGAGGTCACAAATCCAGTCTGCGGTCACAATTCCGGTTTGGAATCACAATTGCAGTTCAAGGCTTGAGATCACAATGCCAGACTGAGGTCACAATTGTGGTTTGGTATCAGAACTGCAGCTCAAATCTCTAGGTCACAAATGCAGTGTGTGGTCACAAATCCCGTTTGGAATCACATTTGCAGTTCAAGGGTCGAGATCACAATTCCAGTCTGAGCCCCCAATTCCAGTCTGAGGACCCAATTCCAGTTTGGTAACACAGATGCAGCACAAGGCTCAGGGTCACAATTCCAGTCTGAGGACCCAATTCCGATTTGGAATCACAACTTAATTTCAAGGTTCGTAGTCACAGTTCCAGTTTGAGGTCCCAATTCCAGCTCTGAATCGCAACTGCTCTACATTGCTCGAGGTGACGATTCCAGTCTGAAGACTCAATTCCGGTATGGTATCACAACTGCAGCTCAAGCCTAGTTGTCACATTTCCAGTCTGAGGCCACGATTCCCGTTTGGAATCACAACTGCTATTCCTGTCTCGAGATCACAATTCCAGTCTGAGGCCCCAATTCCTGTTTGGAATCAGTACTGCAGTTCAAGGCTCGAGCTCACTATTACAGTTTGGAATCACAATAGGAGTTCATGGAATGAGGTCACAATTCCAGTCTGAGGCCCCAATTCCTCTTTGAAATCCAATTGTAGTTCAAGTCTCGAGGTCACAAATCCAGTCTGCGGTCACAATTCTTGTTTGGAATCAAAATTGCAGTTCAAGGCTCGAGATCACAATTCCAGTCTGAGGCCACAATTCCCGTTTGGAATCACAACTGCTATTCAAGGCTTGAGTTTACAATTCCAGTTTGGAATCACAATTGCAGTTCAAGTCTCGAGATCACAATTCCAGTATGAGGCCTCAATTCCTGTTTGAAATCACAATTGTAGTCCAAGGCTCGAGGTCACAAATCCTGTCTGAGGTCACAATTCCCGTTTGGAATCACACTGGCAGTTCAAGGCCCGAGATCACAATTCCAGTCTGAGCCCCCAATTCCGTTTTGTAATCACAACTGCTGTTCATGTCTCGCGGTCACAATTCCAGTCTGAGGCCACAATTCCCGTTTGGAATCACAATGGCAGTTCAAGGCCCGAGATCACAATTCCAGTCTGAGCCCCCAATTCCGGTTTGATTTCAGAGCTGCAGCTTAAGGTTCAGGGTCACAATTCCAGTCTGAGGTCCCGATATCGGTTTGGTTCCACAACTGCAGCTCAAATCTCTAGGTCACAAATTCAGTGTGTGGTCACTAATCCCGTTTGGAATCACATTTACAATTCAAGGGTCGAGATCACAATTCCAGTCTGAGGCCTCAATTCCCGTTTGGAATCACAACTGAAGCTCAAGGCTCGGAGTCACAGTTCTAGTCTGAGGCCACAATTCCCGTTTGGAATTACAACTGCTATTCAAGCCTCGAGGTCACAATTCCGGTTTGGAATCACAATTGCAGTTCAAGGCTTGATTTCACAATTCCGGTTTGGAATCACAATTGCATTTCAAGGCTGGAGAACACAATTCCAGTTTCAAATCACATTTGCATTTTAAGTCATGAGGCCACAATTCCAGTATGAGGACACAATTCCTGTTTGGAATCACAACTGATCTTCAAGGCTTGAGCTCACAATTGCAGTCAGAGTTCATGAATCCTGTTTGGTATCACAAATACATTTCAAGTCTCGAGATCACAATTCCAGTCTTAGGCCCCAAATCCTGTCAGGAAACACTACTAAAGTTCAAGGCTCGAAGACACAATTGCAGTCTGAGGACCCAATACCGGTTTGGTATCAAAACCGCAGCTCAAGGCTCGGGGTCACAAACCCAGTCTGAGGTCACAATTGCGGTTTGGTATCAGAACTGCAGCTCAAATCTCTAGGTCACAAATGCAGTGTGTGGTCACAAATCCCGTTTGGAATCACATTTGCAGTTCAAGGGTCGAGATCACAATTCCAGTCTGAGCCCCCAATTCCAGTCTGAGGACCCAATTCCGGTTTGGTATCACAGATGCAGCACAAGGCTCAGGGTCACAATTCCAGTCTGAGGACCCAATTCCGATTTGGAATCACAACTTAATTTCAAGGTTCGTAGTCACAGTTCCAGTTTGAGGTCCCAATTCCGGCTCTGAATCGCAACTGCTCTACATTGCTCGAGGTGACGATTCCAGTCTGAAGACTCAATTCCGGTATGGTATCACAACTGCAGCTCAAGCCTAGTTGTCACATTTCCAGTCTGAGGCCACGATTCCCGTTTGGAATCACAACTGCTATTCCTGTCTCGAGATCACAATTCCAGTCTGAGGCCCCAATTCCTGTTTGGAATCAGTACTGCAGTTCAAGGCTCGAGCTCACTATTACAGTTTGGAATCACAATAGGAGTTCATGGAATGAGGTCACAATTACTCTCTGAGGTCATAGTTTCTGTTTGGAATCACAATTGCAGTTCAAAGCTCGAGGTCTCAATTCCAGACTGCGGTCACAATTCCGGTTTGGAATCACAATTGCAGTTCAAGGCTTGAGATCACAATGCCAGACTGAGGTCACAATTGTGGTTTGGTATCAGAACTGCAGCTCAAATCTCTAGGTCACAAATGCAGTGTGTGGTCACAAATCCCGTTTGGAATCACATTTGCAGTTCAAGGGTCGAGATCACAATTCCAGTCTGAGCCCCCAATTCCAGTCTGAGGACCCAATTCCGGTTTGGTAACACAGATGCAGCACAAGGCTCAGGGTCACAATTCCAGTCTGAGGACCCAATTCCGATTTGGAATCACAACTTAATTTCAAGGTTCGTAGTCACAGTTCCAGTTTGAGGTCCCAATTCCAGCTCTGAATCGCAACTGCTCTACATTGCTCGAGGTGACGATTCCAGTCTGAAGACTCAATTCCGGTATGGTATCACAACTGCAGCTCAAGCCTAGTTGTCACATTTCCAGTCTGAGGCCACGATTCCCGTTTGGAATCACAACTGCTATTCCTGTCTCGAGATCACAATTCCAGTCTGAGGCCCCAATTCCTGTTTGGAATCAGTACTGCAGTTCAAGGCTCGAGCTCACTATTACAGTTTGGAATCACAATAGGAGTTCATGGAATGAGGTCACAATTCCAGTCTGAGGCCCCAATTCCTCTTTGAAATCAAATTGTAGTTCAAGTCTCGAGGTCACAAATCCAGTCTGCGGTCACAATTCTTGTTTGGAATCAAAATTGCAGTTCAAGGCTCGAGATCACAATTCCAGTCTGAGGCCACAATTCCCGTTTGGAATCACAACTGCTATTCAAGGCTTGAGTTTACAATTCCAGTTTGGAATCACAATTGCAGTTCAAGTCTCGAGATCACAATTCCAGTCTGAGGCCCCAATTCCTGTTTGAAATCACAATTGTAGTCCAAGGCTCGAGGTCACAAATCCTGTCTGAGGTCACAATTCCCGTTTGGAATCACACTGGCAGTTCAAGGCCCGAGATCACAATTCCAGTCTGAGCCCCCAATTCCGTTTTGTAATCACAACTGCTGTTCATGTCTCGCGGTCACAATTCCAGTCTGAGGCCACAATTCCCGTTTGGAATCACAATGGCAGTTCAAGGCCCGAGATCACAATTCCAGTCTGAGCCCCCAATTCCGGTTTGATTTCAGAGCTGCAGCTTAAGGTTCAGGGTCACAATTCCAGTCTGAGGTCCCGATATCGGTTTGGTTCCACAACTGCAGCTCAAATCTCTAGGTCACAAATTCAGTGTGTGGTCACTAATCCCGTTTGGAATCACATTTACAATTCAAGGGTCGAGATCACAATTCCAGTCTGAGGCCTCAATTCCCGTTTGGAATCACAACTGAAGCTCAAGGCTCGGAGTCACAGTTCTAGTCTGAGGCCACAATTCCCGTTTGGAATTACAACTGCTATTCAAGCCTCGAGGTCACAATTCCGGTTTGGAATCACAATTGCAGTTCAAGGCTTGATTTCACAATTCCGGTTTGGAATCACAATTGCATTTCAAGGCTGGAGAACACAATTCCAGTTTCAAATCACATTTGCATTTTAAGTCATGAG
The DNA here is from genome assembly GCF_052056855.1 of Sturnus vulgaris. Classification (NCBI taxonomy): domain Eukaryota; kingdom Metazoa; phylum Chordata; class Aves; order Passeriformes; family Sturnidae; genus Sturnus; species Sturnus vulgaris. The sequence goes on along the minus strand of NC_142265.1, from coordinate 463,345 downwards.
GCCACAATTCCAGTATGAGGACACAATTCCTGTTTGGAATCACAACTGATCTTCAAGGCTTGAGCTCACAATTGCAGTCAGAGTTCATGAATCCTGTTTGGTATCACAAATACATTTCAAGAGATCACAATTCCAGTCTTAGGCCCCAAATCCTGTCAGGAAACACTACTAAAGTTCAAGGCTCGAAGACACAATTGCAGTCTGAGGACCCAATACCGGTTTGGTATCAAAACCGCAGCTCAAGGCTCGGGGTCACAAATCCAGTCTGAGGTCACAATTGCGGTTTGGTATCAGAACTGCAGCTCAAATCTCTAGGTCACAAATGCAGTGTGTGGTCACAAATCCCGTTTGGAATCACATTTGCAGTTCAAGGGTCGAGATCACAATTCCAGTCTGAGCCCCCAATTCCAGTCTGAGGACCCAATTCCGGTTTGGTATCACAGATGCAGCACAAGGCTCAGGGTCACAATTCCAGTCTGAGGACCCAATTCCGCTTTGGAATCACAAGTTAATTTCAAGGTTCGTAGTCACAGTTCCAGTTTGAGGTCCCAATTCCGGCTCTGAATCGCAACTGCTCTACATTGCTCGAGGTGACGATTCCAGTCTGAAGACTCAATTCCGGTATGGTATCACAACTGCAGCTCAAGCCTAGTTGTCACATTTCCAGTCTGAGGCCACGATTCCCGTTTGGAATCACAACTGCTATTCCTGTCTCGAGATCACAATTCCAGTCTGAGGCCCCAATTCCTGTTTGGAATCAGTACTGCAGTTCAAGGCTCGAGCTCACTATTACAGTTTGGAATCACAATAGGAGTTCATGGAATGAGGTCACAATTCCAGTCTGAGGCCCCAATTCCTCTTTGAAATCCAATTGTAGTTCAAGTCTCGAGGTCACAAATCCAGTCTGCGGTCACAATTCTTGTTTGGAATCAAAATTGCAGTTCAAGGCTCGAGATCACAATTCCAGTCTGAGGCCACAATTCCAATTTGGAATCACAATTGCAGTTCAAGGCTTGAGTTCACAATTCCAGTTTCAAATCACATTTGCATTTTAAGTCATGAGGCCACAATTCCAGTATGAGGACACAATTCCTGTTTGGAATCACAATTGATGTTCAAGCCTCGAGGTCACAATTCCAGTCTGGGGCCACAATACGGCTTTGGAATCACAACTAAAATTCAAGGTTCGAAGTCACAACTGCAGTCTGAGGACGCAATAGCTGTTTGGAATCAGTACTGCAGCTCAAGGCTCCGGGGTCATAGTTCCAGTCTGAGGCCACAATTCCCGTTTGGAATCACAACTGCAATTCAAGGCCCGAGGTCACAATTACAGTTCGGAATCACAACTGCTATTCAAGGCTCGAGGTCACAATTCAAGTCTGAGGCCACAATTCCGGTTTGGAATCATATTAGCAGTTCAAGGCTTGATTTCACAATTCCGGTTTGAAATAACAATTGCATTTCAAGGCTTGAGGTCACAATTCCAGTTTGAAATCACATTTGCATTTTAAGTCTTGAGGCCACAATTCCAGTATGAGGATAGAATTCATGTTGGGAATCACGATTGATGTTCAATGCTCGAGGTCACAATTCCAGTCAGAGTTCATGAATCCTGTTTGGAATCACAATTGCATTTCAACTCTCAAGATCACAATTCCAGTCTTAGGCCCCAAATCCTGTCAGGAAACACTACTAAAGTTCAAGGCTCGAAGACACGATTCTAGTCTGATGACCCTATAATGCTTTGGAATCACAAGTGCAGCTCAAGGCTCGGGGTCACAATTCCAGTCTGAGGCCACAATTCCCGTTTGGAATCACAACTGCAGTTCAAGGATCGAGGTCACAATTACAGTTTGGATTCACAATAGCAGTTCATGGAATGAAATCACAATTCCAGTCTTAGGTCAATATTCCTGTTTGGAATCACAACTGATGTTCATGTCTCGAGATCACGATTCCAGTCTGAGGACCCAATTCCGGTTTGGTATCACAAATGCAGCACAAGGCTCAGGGTCACAATTCAAGTCTGAGGCCACAATTCCGCTTTGGAATCACAACTTAATTTCAAGGTTCGAAGCCACAGTTCCAGTCTGAGGTCCCAAATCCGGCTCTGAATCGTAACTGCTCTACATTGCTCGAGGTGATGATTCCAGTCTGAAGACTCAATTCCGGTATGGTATCACAACTGCAGCTCAAGCCTAGTTGTCACATTTCCAGTCTGAGGCCACGATTCCCGTTTAGAATCACAACTGCTATTCCTGTCTCGAGATCACAATTCCAGTCTGAGGCCCCAATTCCTGTTTGGAATCAGTACTGCAGTTCAAGGCTCGAGCTCACTATTACAGTTTGGAATCACAATAGGAGTTCATGGAATGAGGTCACAATTCCAGTCTGAGGTCATAATTTCTGTTTGGAATCACAATTGCAGTTCAAAGCTCGAGGTCTCAATTCCAGTCTGCGGTCACAATTCCGGTTTGGAATCACAATTGCAGTTCAAGGCTTGAGATCACAATGCCAGACTGAGGTCTCAATTCCCGTTTGGAATCACAACTGCTGCTCAATGCTCGGGGTCACAATTCCAGTCTGAGGCCACAATTCCCGTTTGGAATCACAACTGCTATTCAAGGCTTGAGTTTACAATTCCAGTTTGGAATCACAATTGCAGTTCAAGTCTCGAGATCACAATTCCAGTCTGAGGCCCCAATTCCTGTTTGAAATCACAATTGTAGTCCAAGGCTCGAGGTCACAAATCCAGTCTGCGGTCACAATTCCGGTTTGGAATCACAATTGCAGTTCAAGGCTTGAGATCACAATGCCAGACTGAGGTCTCAATTCCCGTTTGGAATCAAAATTGCAGTTCAAGGCTCAAGATCACAATTGCAGTCTGAGGCCACAATTCCCGTTTGGAATCACAATGGCAGTTCAAGGCTCGAGATCACAATTCCAGTCTGAGCCCCCAATTCCGTTTTGTAATCACAACTGCTGTTCATGACTCGCGGTCACAATTCCAGTCTGAGGCCACAATTCCCGTTTGGAATCACAATGGCAGTTCAAGGCCCGAGATCACAATTCCAGTCTGAGCCCCCAATTCCGGTTTGATTTCAGAGCTGCAGCTTAAGGTTCAGGGTCACAATTCCAGTCTGAGGTCCCGATATCGGTTTGGTTCCACAACTGCAGCTCAAATCTCTAGGTCACAAATTCAGTGTGTGGTCACTAATCCCGTTTGGAATCACATTTACAATTCAAGGGTCGAGATCACAATTCCAGTCTGAGGCCTCAATTCCCGTTTGGAATCACAACTGAAGCTCAAGGCTCGGAGTCACAGTTCTAGTCTGAGGCCACAATTCCCGTTTGGAATTACAACTGCTATTCAAGCCTCGAGGTCACAATTCCGGTTTGGAATCACAATTGCAGTTCAAGGCTTGATTTCACAATTCCGGTTTGGAATCACAATTGCATTTCAAGGCTGGAGAACACAATTCCAGTTTCAAATCACATTTGCATTTTAAGTCATGAGGCCACAATTCCAGTATGAGGACACAATTCCTGTTTGGAATCACAACTGATCTTCAAGGCTTGAGCTCACAATTGCAGTCAGAGTTCATGAATCCTGTTTGGTATCACAAATACATTTCAAGTCTCGAGATCACAATTCCAGTCTTAGGCCCCAAATCCTGTCAGGAAACACTACTAAAGTTCAAGGCTCGAAGACACAATTGCAGTCTGAGGACCCAATACCAGTTTGGTATCAAAACCGCAGCTCAAGGCTCGGGGTCACAAACCCAGTCTGAGGTCACAATTGCGGTTTGGTATCAGAACTGCAGCTCAAATCTCTAGGTCACAAATGCAGTGTGTGGTCACAAATCCCGTTTGGAATCACATTTGCAGTTCAAGGGTCGAGATCACAATTCCAGTCTGAGCCCCCAATTCCAGTCTGAGGACCCAATTCCGGTTTGGTATCACAGATGCAGCACAAGGCTCAGGGTCACAATTCCAGTCTGAGGACCCAATTCCGATTTGGAATCACAACTTAATTTCAAGGTTCGTAGTCACAGTTCCAGTTTGAGGTCCCAATTCCGGCTCTGAATCGCAACTGCTCTACATTGCTCGAGGTGACGATTCCAGTCTGAAGACTCAATTCCGGTATGGTATCACAACTGCAGCTCAAGCCTAGTTGTCACATTTCCAGTCTGAGGCCACGACTCCCGTTTGGAATCACAACTGCTATTCCTGTCTCGAGATCACAATTCCAGTCTGAGGCCCCAATTCCTGTTTGGAATCAGTACTGCAGTTCAAGGCTCGAGCTCACTATTACAGTTTGGAATCACAATAGGAGTTCATGGAATGAGGTCACAATTCCAGTCTGAGGCCCCAATTCCTCTTTGAAATCCAATTGTAGTTCAAGTCTCGAGGTCACAAATCCAGTCTGCGGTCACAATTCTTGTTTGGAATCAAAATTGCAGTTCAAGGCTCGAGATCACAATTCCAGTCTGAGGCCACAATTCCCGTTTGGAATCACAACTGCTATTCAAGGCTTGAGTTCACAATTCCAATTTGGAATCACAATTGCAGTTCAAGGCTTGAGTTCACAATTCCAGTTTCAAATCACATTTGCATTTTAAGTCATGAGGCCACAATTCCAGTATGAGGACACAATTCCTGTTTGGAATCACAATTGATGTTCAAGCCTCGAGGTCACAATTCCAGTCTGAGGCCACAATACGGCTTTGGAATCACAACTAAAATTCAAGGCTCGAAGTCACAACTGCAGTCTGAGGACGCAATAGCTGTTTGGAATCAGTACTGCAGCTCAAGGCTCCGGGGTCATAGTTCCAGTCTGAGGCCACAATTCCCGTTTGGAATCACAACTGCAATTCAAGGCCCGAGGTCACAATTACAGTTCGGAATCACAACTGCTATTCAAGGCTCGAGGTCACAATTCAAGTCTGAGGCCACAATTCCGGTTTGGAATCATATTAGCAGTTCAAGGCTTGATTTCACAATTCCGGTTTGAAATAACAATTGCATTTCAAGGCTTGAGGTCACAATTCCAGTTTGAAATCACATTTGCATTTTAAGTCTTGAGGCCACAATTCCAGTATGAGGATAGAATTCATGTTGGGAATCACGATTGATGTTCAATGCTCGAGGTCACAATTCCAGTCAGAGTTCATGAATCCTGTTTGGAATCACAATTGCATTTCAACTCTCAAGATCACAATTCCAGTCTTAGGCCCCAAATCCTGTCAGGAAACACTACTAAAGTTCAAGGCTCGAAGACACGATTCTAGTCTGATGACCCTATAATGCTTTGGAATCACAAGTGCAGCTCAAGGCTCGGGGTCACAATTCCAGTCTGAGGCCACAATTCCCGTTTGGAATCACAACTGCAGTTCAAGGATCGAGGTCACAATTACAGTTTGGATTCACAATAGCAGTTCATGGAATGAAATCACAATTCCAGTCTTAGGTCAATATTCCTGTTTGGAATCACAACTGCTATTCCTGTCTCGAGATCACAATTCCAGTCTGAGGCCCCAATTCCTGTTTGGAATCAGTACTGCAGTTCAAGGCTCGAGGTCACAATTCCTGTTTGAAATCACAATAGCAGTTCATGGAATGAGGTCACAATTACTCTCTGAGGTCATAATTTCTGTTTGGAATCACAATTGCAGTTCAAAGCTCGAGGTCTCAATTCCAGTCTGAGGCCACAATTCCGGTTTGGAATCACAATTGCAGTTCAAGGCTTGAGATCACAATGCCAGACTGAGGTCTCAATTCCCGTTTGGAATCACAACTGCTGCTCAAAGCTCGGGGTCACAATTCCAGTCTGAGGCCACAATTCCCGTTTGGAATCACAACTGCTATTCAAGGCTTGAGTTTACAATTCCAGTTTGGAATCACAATTGCAGTTCAAGTCTCGAGATCACAATTCCAGTCTGAGGCCACAATTCCTGTTTGAAATCACAATTGTAGTCCAAGGCTCGAGGTCACAAATCCAGTCTGAGGTCACAATTCTTGTTTGGAATCAAAATTGCAGTTCATGGCTCAAGATCACAATTGCAGTCTGAGGCCACAATTCCTGTTTGGAATCACAATGGCAGTTCAAGGCTCGAGATCACAATTCCAGTCTGAGCCCCCAATTCCGTTTTGTAATCACAACTGCTGTTCATGTCTCGCGGTCACAATTCCAGTCTGAGGCCACAATTCCCGTTTGGAATCACAATGGCAGTTCAAGGCCCGAGATCACAATTCCAGTCTGAGCCCCCAATTCCGGTTTGATTTCAGAGCTGCAGCTTAAGGTTCAGGGTCACAATTCCAGTCTGAGGTCCCGATATCGGTTTGGTTCCACAACTGCAGCTCAAATCTCTAGGTCACAAATTCAGTGTGTGGTCACTAATCCCGTTTGGAATCACATTTACAATTCAAGGGTCGAGATCACAATTCCAGTCTGAGGCCTCAATTCCCGTTTGGAATCACAACTGAAGCTCAAGGCTCGGAGTCACAGTTCTAGTCTGAGGCCACAATTCCCGTTTGGAATTACAACTGCTATTCAAGCCTCGAGGTCACAATTCCGGTTTGGAATCACAATTGCAGTTCAAGGCTTGATTTCACAATTCCGGTTTGGAATCACAACTTAATTTCAAGGTTCGTAGTCACAGTTCCAGTTTGAGGTCCCAATTCCGGCTCTGAATCGCAACTGCTCTACATTGCTCGAGGTGACGATTCCAGTCTGAAGACTCAATTCCGGTATGGTATCACAACTGCAGCTCAAGCCTAGTTGTCACATTTCCAGTCTGAGGCCACGATTCCCGTTTAGAATCACAACTGCTATTCCTGTCTCGAGATCACAATTCCAGTCTGAGGACCCAATTCCGATTTGGAATCACAACTTAATTTCAAGGTTCGTAGTCACAGTTCCAGTTTGAGGTCCCAATTCCGGCTCTGAATCGCAACTGCTCTACATTGCTCGAGGTGACGATTCCAGTCTGAAGACTCAATTCCGGTATGGTATCACAACTGCAGCTCAAGCCTAGTTGTCACATTTCCAGTCTGAGGCCACGATTCCCGTTTAGAATCACAACTGCTATTCCTGTCTCGAGATCACAATTCCAGTCTGAGGCCCCAATTCCTGTTTGGAATCAGTACTGCAGTTCAAGGCTCGAGCTCACTATTACAGTTTGGAATCACAATAGGAGTTCATGGAATGAGGTCACAATTACTCTCTGAGGTCATAGTTTCTGTTTGGAATCACAATTGCAGTTCAAAGCTCGAGGTCTCAATTCCAGACTGCGGTCACAATTCCGGTTTGGAATCACAATTGCAGTTCAAGGCTTGAGATCACAATGCCAGACTGAGGTCACAATTGTGGTTTGGTATCAGAACTGCAGCTCAAATCTCTAGGTCACAAATGCAGTGTGTGGTCACAAATCCCGTTTGGAATCACATTTGCAGTTCAAGGGTCGAGATCACAATTCCAGTCTGAGCCCCCAATTCCAGTCTGAGGACCCAATTCCGGTTTGGTAACACAGATGCAGCACAAGGCTCAGGGTCACAATTCCAGTCTGAGGACCCAATTCCGATTTGGAATCACAAGTTAATTTCAAGGTTCGTAGTCACAGTTCCAGTTTGAGGTCCCAATTCCAGCTCTGAATCGCAACTGCTCTACATTGCTCGAGGTGACGATTCCAGTCTGAAGACTCAATTCCGGTATGGTATCACAACTGCAGCTCAAGCCTAGTTGTCACATTTCCAGTCTGAGGCCACGATTCCCGTTTGGAATCACAACTGCTATTCCTGTCTCGAGATCACAATTCCAGTCTGAGGCCCCAATTCCTGTTTGGAATCAGTACTGCAGTTCAAGGCTCGAGCTCACTATTACAGTTTGGAATCACAATAGGAGTTCATGGAATGAGGTCACAATTCCAGTCTGAGGCCCCAATTCCTCTTTGAAATCCAATTGTAGTTCAAGTCTCGAGGTCACAAATCCAGTCTGCGGTCACAATTCTTGTTTGGAATCAAAATTGCAGTTCAAGGCTCGAGATCACAATTCCAGTCTGAGGCCACAATTCCCGTTTGGAATCACAACTGCTATTCAAGGCTTGAGTTTACAATTCCAGTTTGGAATCACAATTGCAGTTCAAGTCTCGAGATCACAATTCCAGTCTGAGGCCCCAATTCCTGTTTGAAATCACAATTGTAGTCCAAGGCTCGAGGTCACAAATCCTGTCTGAGGTCACAATTCCCGTTTGGAATCACACTGGCAGTTCAAGGCCCGAGATCACAATTCCAGTCTGAGCCCCCAATTCCGTTTTGTAATCACAACTGCTGTTCATGTCTCGCGGTCACAATTCCAGTCTGAGGACACAATTCCCGTTTGGAATCACAATGGCAGTTCAAGGCCCGAGACCACAATTCCAGTCTGAGCCCCCAATTCCGGTTTGATTTCAGAGCTGCAGCTTAAGGTTCAGGGTCACAATTCCAGTCTGAGGTCCCGATATCGGTTTGGTTCCACAACTGCAGCTCAAATCTCTAGGTCACAAATTCAGTGTGTGGTCACTAATCCCGTTTGGAATCACATTTACAATTCAAGGGTCGAGATCACAATTCCAGTCTGAGGCCTCAATTCCCGTTTGGAATCACAACTGAAGCTCAAGGCTCGGAGTCACAGTTCTAGTCTGAGGCCACAATTCCCGTTTGGAATTACAACTGCTATTCAAGCCTCGAGGTCACAATTCCGGTTTGGAATCACAATTGCAGTTCAAGGCTTGATTTCACAATTCCGGTTTGGAATCACAATTGCATTTCAAGGCTGGAGAACACAATTCCAGTTTCAAATCACATTTGCATTTTAAGTCATGAGGCCACAATTCCAGTATGAGGACACAATTCCTGTTTGGAATCACAACTGATCTTCAAGGCTTGAGCTCACAATTGCAGTCAGAGTTCATGAATCCTGTTTGGTATCACAAATACATTTCAAGTCTCGAGATCACAATTCCAGTCTTAGGCCCCAAATCCTGTCAGGAAACACTACTAAAGTTCAAGGCTCGAAGACACAATTGCAGTCTGAGGACCCAATACCGGTTTGGTATCAAAACCGCAGCTCAAGGCTCGGGGTCACAAACCCAGTCTGAGGTCACAATTGCGGTTTGGTATCAGAACTGCAGCTCAAATCTCTAGGTCACAAATGCAGTGTGTGGTCACAAATCCCGTTTGGAATCACATTTGCAGTTCAAGGGTCGAGATCACAATTCCAGTCTGAGCCCCCAATTCCAGTCTGAGGACCCAATTCCGGTTTGGTATCACAGATGCAGCACAAGGCTCAGGGTCACAATTCCAGTCTGAGGACCCAATTCCGATTTGGAATCACAACTTAATTTCAAGGTTCGTAGTCACAGTTCCAGTTTGAGGTCCCAATTCCGGCTCTGAATCGCAACTGCTCTACATTGCTCGAGGTGACGATTCCAGTCTGAAGACTCAATTCCGGTATGGTATCACAACTGCAGCTCAAGCCTAGTTGTCACATTTCCAGTCTGAGGCCACGATTCCCGTTTGGAATCACAACTGCTATTCCTGTCTCGAGATCACAATTCCAGTCTGAGGCCCCAATTCCTGTTTGGAATCAGTACTGCAGTTCAAGGCTCGAGCTCACTATTACAGTTTGGAATCACAATAGGAGTTCATGGAATGAGGTCACAATTACTCTCTGAGGTCATAGTTTCTGTTTGGAATCACAATTGCAGTTCAAAGCTCGAGGTCTCAATTCCAGACTGCGGTCACAATTCCGGTTTGGAATCACAATTGCAGTTCAAGGCTTGAGATCACAATGCCAGACTGAGGTCACAATTGTGGTTTGGTATCAGAACTGCAGCTCAAATCTCTAGGTCACAAATGCAGTGTGTGGTCACAAATCCCGTTTGGAATCACATTTGCAGTTCAAGGGTCGAGATCACAATTCCAGTCTGAGCCCCCAATTCCAGTCTGAGGACCCAATTCCGGTTTGGTAACACAGATGCAGCACAAGGCTCAGGGTCACAATTCCAGTCTGAGGACCCAATTCCGATTTGGAATCACAAGTTAATTTCAAGGTTCGTAGTCACAGTTCCAGTTTGAGGTCCCAATTCCAGCTCTGAATCGCAACTGCTCTACATTGCTCGAGGTGACGATTCCAGTCTGAAGACTCAATTCCGGTATGGTATCACAACTGCAGCTCAAGCCTAGTTGTCACATTTCCAGTCTGAGGCCACGATTCCCGTTTGGAATCACAACTGCTATTCCTGTCTCGAGATCACAATTCCAGTCTGAGGCCCCAATTCCTGTTTGGAATCAGTACTGCAGTTCAAGGCTCGAGCTCACTATTACAGTTTGGAATCACAATAGGAGTTCATGGAATGAGGTCACAATTCCAGTCTGAGGCCCCAATTCCTCTTTGAAATCCAATTGTAGTTCAAGTCTCGAGGTCACAAATCCAGTCTGCGGTCACAATTCTTGTTTGGAATCAAAATTGCAGTTCAAGGCTCGAGATCACAATTCCAGTCTGAGGCCACAATTCCCGTTTGGAATCACAACTGCTATTCAAGGCTTGAGTTTACAATTCCAGTTTGGAATCACAATTGCAGTTCAAGTCTCGAGATCACAATTCCAGTCTGAGGCCCCAATTCCTGTTTGAAATCACAATTGTAGTCCAAGGCTCGAGGTCACAAATCCTGTCTGAGGTCACAATTCCCGTTTGGAATCACACTGGCAGTTCAAGGCCCGAGATCACAATTCCAGTCTGAGCCCCCAATTCCGTTTTGTAATCACAACTGCTGTTCATGTCTCGCGGTCACAATTCCAGTCTGAGGACACAATTCCCGTTTGGAATCACAATGGCAGTTCAAGGCCCGAGACCACAATTCCAGTCTGAGCCCCCAATTCCGGTTTGATTTCAGAGCTGCAGCTTAAGGTTCAGGGTCACAATTCCAGTCTGAGGTCCCGATATCGGTTTGGTTCCACAACTGCAGCTCAAATCTCTAGGTCACAAATTCAGTGTGTGGTCACTAATCCCGTTTGGAATCACATTTACAATTCAAGGGTCGAGATCACAATTCCAGTCTGAGGCCTCAATTCCCGTTTGGAATCACAACTGAAGCTCAAGGCTCGGAGTCACAGTTCTAGTCTGAGGCCACAATTCCCGTTTGGAATTACAACTGCTATTCAAGCCTCGAGGTCACAATTCCGGTTTGGAATCACAATTGCAGTTCAAGGCTTGATTTCACAATTCCGGTTTGGAATCACAATTGCATTTCAAGGCTGGAGAACACAATTCCAGTTTCAAATCACATTTGCATTTTAAGTCATGAGGCCACAATTCCAGTATGAGGACACAATTCCTGTTTGGAATCACAACTGATCTTCAAGGCTTGAGCTCACAATTGCAGTCAGAGTTCATGAATCCTGTTTGGTATCACAAATACATTTCAAGTCTCGAGATCACAATTCCAGTCTTAGGCCCCAAATCCTGTCAGGAAACACTACTAAAGTTCAAGGCTCGAAGACACAATTGCAGTCTGAGGACCCAATACCGGTTTGGTATCAAAACCGCAGCTCAAGGCTCGGGGTCACAAACCCAGTCTGAGGTCACAATTGCGGTTTGGTATCAGAACTGCAGCTCAAATCTCTAGGTCACAAATGCAGTGTGTGGTCACAAATCCCGTTTGGAATCACATTTGCAGTTCAAGGGTCGAGATCACAATTCCAGTCTGAGCCCCCAATTCCAGTCTGAGGACCCAATTCCGGTTTGGTATCACAGATGCAGCACAAGGCTCAGGGTCACAATTCCAGTCTGAGGACCCAATTCCGATTTGGAATCACAACTTAATTTCAAGGTTCGTAGTCACAGTTCCAGTTTGAGGTCCCAATTCCGGCTCTGAATCGCAACTGCTCTACATTGCTCGAGGTGACGATTCCAGTCTGAAGACTCAATTCCGGTATGGTATCACAACTGCAGCTCAAGCCTAGTTGTCACATTTCCAGTCTGAGGCCACGATTCCCGTTTGGAATCACAACTGCTATTCCTGTCTCGAGATCACAATTCCAGTCTGAGGCCCCAATTCCTGTTTGGAATCAGTACTGCAGTTCAAGGCTCGAGCTCACTATTACAGTTTGGAATCACAATAGGAGTTCATGGAATGAGGTCACAATTACTCTCTGAGGTCATAGTTTCTGTTTGGAATCACAATTGCAGTTCAAAGCTCGAGGTCTCAATTCCAGACTGCGGTCACAATTCCGGTTTGGAATCACAATTGCAGTTCAAGGCTTGAGATCACAATGCCAGACTGAGGTCACAATTGTGGTTTGGTATCAGAACTGCAGCTCAAATCTCTAGGTCACAAATGCAGTGTGTGGTCACAAATCCCGTTTGGAATCACATTTGCAGTTCAAGGGTCGAGATCACAATTCCAGTCTGAGCCCCCAATTCCAGTCTGAGGACCCAATTCCGGTTTGGTAACACAGATGCAGCACAAGGCTCAGGGTCACAATTCCAGTCTGAGGACCCAATTCCGATTTGGAATCACAACTTACTTTCAAGGTTCGTAGTCACAGTTCCAGTTTGAGGTCCCAATTCCAGCTCTGAATCGCAACTGCTCTACATTGCTCGAGGTGACGATTCCAGTCTGAAGACTCAATTCCGGTATGGTATCACAACTGCAGCTCAAGCCTAGTTGTCACATTTCCAGTCTGAGGCCACGATTCCCGTTTGGAATCACAACTGCTATTCCTGTCTCGAGATCACAATTCCAGTCTGAGGCCCCAATTCCTGTTTGGAATCAGTACTGCAGTTCAAGGCTCGAGCTCACTATTACAGTTTGGAATCACAATAGGAGTTCATGGAATGAGGTCACAATTCCAGTCTGAGGCCCCAATTCCTCTTTGAAATCCAATTGTAGTTCAAGTCTCGAGGTCACAAATCCAGTCTGCGGTCACAATTCTTGTTTGGAATCAAAATTGCAGTTCAAGGCTCGAGATCACAATTCCAGTCTGAGGCCACAATTCCCGTTTGGAATCACAACTGCTATTCAAGGCTTGAGTTTACAATTCCAGTTTGGAATCACAATTGCAGTTCAAGTCTCGAGATCACAATTCCAGTCTGAGGCCCCAATTCCTGTTTGAAATCACAATTGTAGTCCAAGGCTCGAGGTCACAAATCCTGTCTGAGGTCACAATTCCCGTTTGGAATCACACTGGCAGTTCAAGGCCCGAGATCACAATTCCAGTCTGAGCCCCCAATTCCGTTTTGTAATCACAACTGCTGTTCATGTCTCGCGGTCACAATTCCAGTCTGAGGCCACAATTCCCGTTTGGAATCACAATGGCAGTTCAAGGCCCGAGATCACAATTCCAGTCTGAGCCCCCAATTCCGGTTTGATTTCAGAGCTGCAGCTTAAGGTTCAGGGTCACAATTCCAGTCTGAGGTCCCGATATCGGTTTGGTTCCACAACTGCAGCTCAGATCTCTAGGTCACAAATTCAGTGTGTGGTCACTAATCCCGTTTGGAATCACATTTACAATTCAAGGGTCGAGATCACAATTCCAGTCTGAGGCCTCAATTCCCGTTTGGAATCACAACTGAAGCTCAAGGCTCGGAGTCACAGTTCTAGTCTGAGGCCACAATTCCCGTTTGGAATTACAACTGCTATTCAAGCCTCGAGGTCACAATTCCGGTTTGGAATCACAATTGCAGTTCAAGGCTTGATTTCACAATTCCGGTTTGGAATCACAATTGCATTTCAAGGCTGGAGAACACAATTCCAGTTTCAAATCACATTTGCATTTTAAGTCATGAGGCCACAATTCCAGTATGAGGACACAATTCCTGTTTGGAATCACAACTGATCTTCAAGGCTTGAGCTCACAATTGCAGTCAGAGTTCATGAATCCTGTTTGGTATCACAAATACATTTCAAGTCTCGAGATCACAATTCCAGTCTTAGGCCCCAAATCCTGTCAGGAAACACTACTAAAGTTCAAGGCTCGAAGACACAATTGCAGTCTGAGGACCCAATACCGGTTTGGTATCAAAACCGCAGCTCAAGGCTCGGGGTCACAAACCCAGTCTGAGGTCACAATTGCGGTTTGGTATCAGAACTGCAGCTCAAATCTCTAGGTCACAAATGCAGTGTGTGGTCACAAATCCCGTTTGGAATCACATTTGCAGTTCAAGGGTCGAGATCACAATTCCAGTCTGAGCCCCCAATTCCAGTCTGAGGACCCAATTCCGGTTTGGTATCACAGATGCAGCACAAGGCTCAGGGTCACAATTCCAGTCTGAGGACCCAATTCCGATTTGGAATCACAAGTTAATTTCAAGGTTCGTAGTCACAGTTCCAGTTTGAGGTCCCAATTCCGGCTCTGAATCGCAACTGCTCTACATTGCTCGAGGTGACGATTCCAGTCTGAAGACTCAATTCCGGTATGGTATCACAACTGCAGCTCAAGCCTAGTTGTCACATTTCCAGTCTGAGGCCACGATTCCCGTTTGGAATCACAACTGCTATTCCTGTCTCGAGATCACAATTCCAGTCTGAGGCCCCAATTCCTGTTTGGAATCAGTACTGCAGTTCAAGGCTCGAGCTCACTATTACAGTTTGGAATCACAATAGGAGTTCATGGAATGAGGTCACAATTACTCTCTGAGGTCATAGTTTCTGTTTGGAATCACAATTGCAGTTCAAAGCTCGAGGTCTCAATTCCAGACTGCGGTCACAATTCCGGTTTGGAATCACAATTGCAGTTCAAGGCTTGAGATCACAATGCCAGACTGAGGTCACAATTGTGGTTTGGTATCAGAACTGCAGCTCAAATCTCTAGGTCACAAATGCAGTGTGTGGTCACAAATCCCGTTTGGAATCACATTTGCAGTTCAAGGGTCGAGATCACAATTCCAGTCTGAGCCCCCAATTCCAGTCTGAGGACCCAATTCCGGTTTGGTAACACAGATGCAGCACAAGGCTCAGGGTCACAATTCCAGTCTGAGGACCCAATTCCGATTTGGAATCACAACTTAATTTCAAGGTTCGTAGTCACAGTTCCAGTTTGAGGTCCCAATTCCAGCTCTGAATCGCAACTGCTCTACATTGCTCGAGGTGACGATTCCAGTCTGAAGACTCAATTCCGGTATGGTATCACAACTGCAGCTCAAGCCTAGTTGTCACATTTCCAGTCTGAGGCCACGATTCCCGTTTGGAATCACAACTGCTATTCCTGTCTCGAGATCACAATTCCAGTCTGAGGCCACAATTCCTGTTTGGAATCAGTACTGCAGTTCAAGGCTCGAGCTCACTATTACAGTTTGGAATCACAATAGGAGTTCATGGAATGAGGTCACAATTCCAGTCTGAGGCCCCAATTCCTCTTTGAAATCCAATTGTAGTTCAAGTCTCGAGGTCACAAATCCAGTCTGCGGTCACAATTCTTGTTTGGAATCAAAATTGCAGTTCAAGGCTCGAGATCACAATTCCAGTCTGAGGCCACAATTCCCGTTTGGAATCACAACTGCTATTCAAGGCTTGAGTTTACAATTCCAGTTTGGAATCACAATTGCAGTTCAAGTCTCGAGATCACAATTCCAGTCTGAGGCCCCAATTCCTGTTTGAAATCACAATTGTAGTCCAAGGCTCGAGGTCACAAATCCTGTCTGAGGTCACAATTCCCGTTTGGAATCACACTGGCAGTTCAAGGCCCGAGATCACAATTCCAGTCTGAGCCCCCAATTCCGTTTTGTAATCACAACTGCTGTTCATGTCTCGCGGTCACAATTCCAGTCTGAGGCCACAATTCCCGTTTGGAATCACAATGGCAGTTCAAGGCCCGAGATCACAATTCCAGTCTGAGCCCCCAATTCCGGTTTGATTTCAGAGCTGCAGCTTAAGGTTCAGGGTCACAATTCCAGTCTGAGGTCCCGATATCGGTTTGGTTCCACAACTGCAGCTCAAATCTCTAGGTCACAAATTCAGTGTGTGGTCACTAATCCCGTTTGGAATCACATTTACAATTCAAGGGTCGAGATCACAATTCCAGTCTGAGGCCTCAATTCCCGTTTGGAATCACAACTGAAGCTCAAGGCTCGGAGTCACAGTTCTAGTCTGAGGCCACAATTCCCGTTTGGAATTACAACTGCTATTCAAGCCTCGAGGTCACAATTCCGGTTTGGAATCACAATTGCAGTTCAAGGCTTGATTTCACAATTCCGGTTTGGAATCACAATTGCATTTCAAGGCTGGAGAACACAATTCCAGTTTCAAATCACATTTGCATTTTAAGTCATGAGGCCACAATTCCAGTATGAGGACACAATTCCTGTTTGGAATCACAACTGATCTTCAAGGCTTGAGCTCACAATTGCAGTCAGAGTTCATGAATCCTGTTTGGTATCACAAATACATTTCAAGTCTCGAGATCACAATTCCAGTCTTAGGCCCCAAATCCTGTCAGGAAACACTACTAAAGTTCAAGGCTCGAAGACACAATTGCAGTCTGAGGACCCAATACCGGTTTGGTATCAAAACCGCAGCTCAAGGCTCGGGGTCACAAACCCAGTCTGAGGTCACAATTGCGGTTTGGTATCAGAACTGCAGCTCAAATCTCTAGGTCACAAATGCAGTGTGTGGTCACAAATCCCGTTTGGAATCACATTTGCAGTTCAAGGGTCGAGATCACAATTCCAGTCTGAGCCCCCAATTCCAGTCTGAGGACCCAATTCCGGTTTGGTATCACAGATGCAGCACAAGGCTCAGGGTCACAATTCCAGTCTGAGGACCCAATTCCGATTTGGAATCACAACTTAATTTCAAGGTTCGTAGTCACAGTTCCAGTTTGAGGTCCCAATTCCGGCTCTGAATCGCAACTGCTCTACATTGCTCGAGGTGACGATTCCAGTCTGAAGACTCAATTCCGGTATGGTATCACAACTGCAGCTCAAGCCTAGTTGTCACATTTCCAGTCTGAGGCCACGATTCCCGTTTGGAATCACAACTGCTATTCCTGTCTCGAGATCACAATTCCAGTCTGAGGCCCCAATTCCTGTTTGGAATCAGTACTGCAGTTCAAGGCTCGAGCTCACTATTACAGTTTGGAATCACAATAGGAGTTCATGGAATGAGGTCACAATTACTCTCTGAGGTCATAGTTTCTGTTTGGAATCACAATTGCAGTTCAAAGCTCGAGGTCTCAATTCCAGACTGCGGTCACAATTCCGGTTTGGAATCACAATTGCAGTTCAAGGCTTGAGATCACAATGCCAGACTGAGGTCACAATTGTGGTTTGGTATCAGAACTGCAGCTCAAATCTCTAGGTCACAAATGCAGTGTGTGGTCACAAATCCCGTTTGGAATCACATTTGCAGTTCAAGGGTCGAGATCACAATTCCAGTCTGAGCCCCCAATTCCAGTCTGAGGACCCAATTCCGGTTTGGTAACACAGATGCAGCACAAGGCTCAGGGTCACAATTCCAGTCTGAGGACCCAATTCCGATTTGGAATCACAACTTAATTTCAAGGTTCGTAGTCACAGTTCCAGTTTGAGGTCCCAATTCCAGCTCTGAATCGCAACTGCTCTACATTGCTCGAGGTGACGATTCCAGTCTGAAGACTCAATTCCGGTATGGTATCACAACTGCAGCTCAAGCCTAGTTGTCACATTTCCAGTCTGAGGCCACGATTCCCGTTTGGAATCACAACTGCTATTCCTGTCTCGAGATCACAATTCCAGTCTGAGGCCACAATTCCTGTTTGGAATCAGTACTGCAGTTCAAGGCTCGAGCTCACTATTACAGTTTGGAATCACAATAGGAGTTCATGGAATGAGGTCACAATTCCAGTCTGAGGCCCCAATTCCTCTTTGAAATCCAATTGTAGTTCAAGTCTCGAGGTCACAAATCCAGTCTGCGGTCACAATTCTTGTTTGGAATCAAAATTGCAGTTCAAGGCTCGAGATCACAATTCCAGTCTGAGGCC
The DNA here is from genome assembly GCF_052056855.1 of Sturnus vulgaris. Lineage (NCBI taxonomy): Eukaryota > Metazoa > Chordata > Aves > Passeriformes > Sturnidae > Sturnus > Sturnus vulgaris. The sequence goes on along the minus strand of NC_142265.1, from coordinate 445,348 downwards.
ACAATTCCCGTTTGGAATCACAACTGCTATTCAAGGCTTGAGTTTACAATTCCAGTTTGGAATCACAATTGCAGTTCAAGTCTCGAGATCACAATTCCAGTCTGAGGCCCCAATTCCTGTTTGAAATCACAATTGTAGTCCAAGGCTCGAGGTCACAAATCCTGTCTGAGGTCACAATTCCCGTTTGGAATCACACTGGCAGTTCAAGGCCCGAGATCACAATTCCAGTCTGAGCCCCCAATTCCGTTTTGTAATCACAACTGCTGTTCATGTCTCGCGGTCACAATTCCAGTCTGAGGACACAATTCCCGTTTGGAATCACAATGGCAGTTCAAGGCCCGAGATCACAATTCCAGTCTGAGCCCCCAATTCCGGTTTGATTTCAGAGCTGCAGCTTAAGGTTCAGGGTCACAATTCCAGTCTGAGGTCCCGATATCGGTTTGGTTCCACAACTGCAGCTCAAATCTCTAGGTCACAAATTCAGTGTGTGGTCACTAATCCCGTTTGGAATCACATTTACAATTCAAGGGTCGAGATCACAATTCCAGTCTGAGGCCTCAATTCCCGTTTGGAATCACAACTGAAGCTCAAGGCTCGGAGTCACAGTTCTAGTCTGAGGCCACAATTCCCGTTTGGAATTACAACTGCTATTCAAGCCTCGAGGTCACAATTCCGGTTTGGAATCACAATTGCAGTTCAAGGCTTGATTTCACAATTCCGGTTTGGAATCACAATTGCATTTCAAGGCTGGAGAACACAATTCCAGTTTCAAATCACATTTGCATTTTAAGTCATGAGGCCACAATTCCAGTATGAGGACACAATTCCTGTTTGGAATCACAACTGATCTTCAAGGCTTGAGCTCACAATTGCAGTCAGAGTTCATGAATCCTGTTTGGTATCACAAATACATTTCAAGTCTCGAGATCACAATTCCAGTCTTAGGCCCCAAATCCTGTCAGGAAACACTACTAAAGTTCAAGGCTCGAAGACACAATTGCAGTCTGAGGACCCAATACCGGTTTGGTATCAAAACCGCAGCTCAAGGCTCGGGGTCACAAACCCAGTCTGAGGTCACAATTGCGGTTTGGTATCAGAACTGCAGCTCAAATCTCTAGGTCACAAATGCAGTGTGTGGTCACAAATCCCGTTTGGAATCACATTTGCAGTTCAAGGGTCGAGATCACAATTCCAGTCTGAGCCCCCAATTCCAGTCTGAGGACCCAATTCCGGTTTGGTATCACAGATGCAGCACAAGGCTCAGGGTCACAATTCCAGTCTGAGGACCCAATTCCGATTTGGAATCACAACTTAATTTCAAGGTTCGTAGTCACAGTTCCAGTTTGAGGTCCCAATTCCGGCTCTGAATCGCAACTGCTCTACATTGCTCGAGGTGACGATTCCAGTCTGAAGACTCAATTCCGGTATGGTATCACAACTGCAGCTCAAGCCTAGTTGTCACATTTCCAGTCTGAGGCCACGATTCCCGTTTGGAATCACAACTGCTATTCCTGTCTCGAGATCACAATTCCAGTCTGAGGCCCCAATTCCTGTTTGGAATCAGTACTGCAGTTCAAGGCTCGAGCTCACTATTACAGTTTGGAATCACAATAGGAGTTCATGGAATGAGGTCACAATTACTCTCTGAGGTCATAGTTTCTGTTTGGAATCACAATTGCAGTTCAAAGCTCGAGGTCTCAATTCCAGACTGCGGTCACAATTCCGGTTTGGAATCACAATTGCAGTTCAAGGCTTGAGATCACAATGCCAGACTGAGGTCACAATTGTGGTTTGGTATCAGAACTGCAGCTCAAATCTCTAGGTCACAAATGCAGTGTGTGGTCACAAATCCCGTTTGGAATCACATTTGCAGTTCAAGGGTCGAGATCACAATTCCAGTCTGAGCCCCCAATTCCAGTCTGAGGACCCAATTCCGGTTTGGTAACACAGATGCAGCACAAGGCTCAGGGTCACAATTCCAGTCTGAGGACCCAATTCCGATTTGGAATCACAACTTACTTTCAAGGTTCGTAGTCACAGTTCCAGTTTGAGGTCCCAATTCCAGCTCTGAATCGCAACTGCTCTACATTGCTCGAGGTGACGATTCCAGTCTGAAGACTCAATTCCGGTATGGTATCACAACTGCAGCTCAAGCCTAGTTGTCACATTTCCAGTCTGAGGCCACGATTCCCGTTTGGAATCACAACTGCTATTCCTGTCTCGAGATCACAATTCCAGTCTGAGGCCCCAATTCCTGTTTGGAATCAGTACTGCAGTTCAAGGCTCGAGCTCACTATTACAGTTTGGAATCACAATAGGAGTTCATGGAATGAGGTCACAATTCCAGTCTGAGGCCCCAATTCCTCTTTGAAATCCAATTGTAGTTCAAGTCTCGAGGTCACAAATCCAGTCTGCGGTCACAATTCTTGTTTGGAATCAAAATTGCAGTTCAAGGCTCGAGATCACAATTCCAGTCTGAGGCCACAATTCCCGTTTGGAATCACAACTGCTATTCAAGGCTTGAGTTTACAATTCCAGTTTGGAATCACAATTGCAGTTCAAGTCTCGAGATCACAATTCCAGTCTGAGGCCCCAATTCCTGTTTGAAATCACAATTGTAGTCCAAGGCTCGAGGTCACAAATCCTGTCTGAGGTCACAATTCCCGTTTGGAATCACACTGGCAGTTCAAGGCCCGAGATCACAATTCCAGTCTGAGCCCCCAATTCCGTTTTGTAATCACAACTGCTGTTCATGTCTCGCGGTCACAATTCCAGTCTGAGGCCACAATTCCCGTTTGGAATCACAATGGCAGTTCAAGGCCCGAGATCACAATTCCAGTCTGAGCCCCCAATTCCGGTTTGATTTCAGAGCTGCAGCTTAAGGTTCAGGGTCACAATTCCAGTCTGAGGTCCCGATATCGGTTTGGTTCCACAACTGCAGCTCAAATCTCTAGGTCACAAATTCAGTGTGTGGTCACTAATCCCGTTTGGAATCACATTTACAATTCAAGGGTCGAGATCACAATTCCAGTCTGAGGCCTCAATTCCCGTTTGGAATCACAACTGAAGCTCAAGGCTCGGAGTCACAGTTCTAGTCTGAGGCCACAATTCCCGTTTGGAATTACAACTGCTATTCAAGCCTCGAGGTCACAATTCCGGTTTGGAATCACAATTGCAGTTCAAGGCTTGATTTCACAATTCCGGTTTGGAATCACAATTGCATTTCAAGGCTGGAGAACACAATTCCAGTTTCAAATCACATTTGCATTTTAAGTCATGAGGCCACAATTCCAGTATGAGGACACAATTCCTGTTTGGAATCACAACTGATCTTCAAGGCTTGAGCTCACAATTGCAGTCAGAGTTCATGAATCCTGTTTGGTATCACAAATACATTTCAAGTCTCGAGATCACAATTCCAGTCTTAGGCCCCAAATCCTGTCAGGAAACACTACTAAAGTTCAAGGCTCGAAGACACAATTGCAGTCTGAGGACCCAATACCGGTTTGGTATCAAAACCGCAGCTCAAGGCTCGGGGTCACAAACCCAGTCTGAGGTCACAATTGCGGTTTGGTATCAGAACTGCAGCTCAAATCTCTAGGTCACAAATGCAGTGTGTGGTCACAAATCCCGTTTGGAATCACATTTGCAGTTCAAGGGTCGAGATCACAATTCCAGTCTGAGCCCCCAATTCCAGTCTGAGGACCCAATTCCGGTTTGGTATCACAGATGCAGCACAAGGCTCAGGGTCACAATTCCAGTCTGAGGACCCAATTCCGCTTTGGAATCACAAGTTAATTTCAAGGTTCGTAGTCACAGTTCCAGTTTGAGGTCCCAATTCCGGCTCTGAATCGCAACTGCTCTACATTGCTCGAGGTGACGATTCCAGTCTGAAGACTCAATTCCGGTATGGTATCACAACTGCAGCTCAAGCCTAGTTGTCACATTTCCAGTCTGAGGCCACGATTCCCGTTTAGAATCACAACTGCTATTCCTGTCTCGAGATCACAATTCCAGTCTGAGGCCCCAATTCCTGTTTGGAATCAGTACTGCAGTTCAAGGCTCGAGCTCACTATTACAGTTTGGAATCACAATAGGAGTTCATGGAATGAGGTCACAATTACTCTCTGAGGTCATAGTTTCTGTTTGGAATCACAATTGCAGTTCAAAGCTCGAGGTCTCAATTCCAGACTGCGGTCACAATTCCGGTTTGGAATCACAATTGCAGTTCAAGGCTTGAGATCACAATGCCAGACTGAGGTCACAATTGTGGTTTGGTATCAGAACTGCAGCTCAAATCTCTAGGTCACAAATGCAGTGTGTGGTCACAAATCCCGTTTGGAATCACATTTGCAGTTCAAGGGTCGAGATCACAATTCCAGTCTGAGCCCCCAATTCCAGTCTGAGGACCCAATTCCGGTTTGGTAACACAGATGCAGCACAAGGCTCAGGGTCACAATTCCAGTCTGAGGACCCAATTCCGATTTGGAATCACAACTTAATTTCAAGGTTCGTAGTCACAGTTCCAGTTTGAGGTCCCAATTCCAGCTCTGAATCGCAACTGCTCTACATTGCTCGAGGTGACGATTCCAGTCTGAAGACTCAATTCCGGTATGGTATCACAACTGCAGCTCAAGCCTAGTTGTCACATTTCCAGTCTGAGGCCACGATTCCCGTTTGGAATCACAACTGCTATTCCTGTCTCGAGATCACAATTCCAGTCTGAGGCCCCAATTCCTGTTTGGAATCAGTACTGCAGTTCAAGGCTCGAGCTCACTATTACAGTTTGGAATCACAATAGGAGTTCATGGAATGAGGTCACAATTCCAGTCTGAGGCCCCAATTCCTCTTTGAAATCCAATTGTAGTTCAAGTCTCGAGGTCACAAATCCAGTCTGCGGTCACAATTCTTGTTTGGAATCAAAATTGCAGTTCAAGGCTCGAGATCACAATTCCAGTCTGAGGCCACAATTCCCGTTTGGAATCACAACTGCTATTCAAGGCTTGAGTTTACAATTCCAGTTTGGAATCACAATTGCAGTTCAAGTCTCGAGATCACAATTCCAGTCTGAGGCCCCAATTCCTGTTTGAAATCACAATTGTAGTCCAAGGCTCGAGGTCACAAATCCTGTCTGAGGTCACAATTCCCGTTTGGAATCACACTGGCAGTTCAAGGCCCGAGATCACAATTCCAGTCTGAGCCCCCAATTCCGTTTTGTAATCACAACTGCTGTTCATGTCTCGCGGTCACAATTCCAGTCTGAGGCCACAATTCCCGTTTGGAATCACAATGGCAGTTCAAGGCCCGAGATCACAATTCCAGTCTGAGCCCCCAATTCCGGTTTGATTTCAGAGCTGCAGCTTAAGGTTCAGGGTCACAATTCCAGTCTGAGGTCCCGATATCGGTTTGGTTCCACAACTGCAGCTCAGATCTCTAGGTCACAAATTCAGTGTGTGGTCACTAATCCCGTTTGGAATCACATTTACAATTCAAGGGTCGAGATCACAATTCCAGTCTGAGGCCTCAATTCCCGTTTGGAATCACAACTGAAGCTCAAGGCTCGGAGTCACAGTTCTAGTCTGAGGCCACAATTCCCGTTTGGAATTACAACTGCTATTCAAGCCTCGAGGTCACAATTCCGGTTTGGAATCACAATTGCAGTTCAAGGCTTGATTTCACAATTCCGGTTTGGAATCACAATTGCATTTCAAGGCTGGAGAACACAATTCCAGTTTCAAATCACATTTGCATTTTAAGTCATGAGGCCACAATTCCAGTATGAGGACACAATTCCTGTTTGGAATCACAACTGATCTTCAAGGCTTGAGCTCACAATTGCAGTCAGAGTTCATGAATCCTGTTTGGTATCACAAATACATTTCAAGTCTCGAGATCACAATTCCAGTCTTAGGCCCCAAATCCTGTCAGGAAACACTACTAAAGTTCAAGGCTCGAAGACACAATTGCAGTCTGAGGACCCAATACCGGTTTGGTATCAAAACCGCAGCTCAAGGCTCGGGGTCACAAACCCAGTCTGAGGTCACAATTGCGGTTTGGTATCAGAACTGCAGCTCAAATCTCTAGGTCACAAATGCAGTGTGTGGTCACAAATCCCGTTTGGAATCACATTTGCAGTTCAAGGGTCGAGATCACAATTCCAGTCTGAGCCCCCAATTCCAGTCTGAGGACCCAATTCCGGTTTGGTATCACAGATGCAGCACAAGGCTCAGGGTCACAATTCCAGTCTGAGGACCCAATTCCGATTTGGAATCACAAGTTAATTTCAAGGTTCGTAGTCACAGTTCCAGTTTGAGGTCCCAATTCCGGCTCTGAATCGCAACTGCTCTACATTGCTCGAGGTGACGATTCCAGTCTGAAGACTCAATTCCGGTATGGTATCACAACTGCAGCTCAAGCCTAGTTGTCACATTTCCAGTCTGAGGCCACGATTCCCGTTTGGAATCACAACTGCTATTCCTGTCTCGAGATCACAATTCCAGTCTGAGGCCCCAATTCCTGTTTGGAATCAGTACTGCAGTTCAAGGCTCGAGCTCACTATTACAGTTTGGAATCACAATAGGAGTTCATGGAATGAGGTCACAATTACTCTCTGAGGTCATAGTTTCTGTTTGGAATCACAATTGCAGTTCAAAGCTCGAGGTCTCAATTCCAGACTGCGGTCACAATTCCGGTTTGGAATCACAATTGCAGTTCAAGGCTTGAGATCACAATGCCAGACTGAGGTCACAATTGTGGTTTGGTATCAGAACTGCAGCTCAAATCTCTAGGTCACAAATGCAGTGTGTGGTCACAAATCCCGTTTGGAATCACATTTGCAGTTCAAGGGTCGAGATCACAATTCCAGTCTGAGCCCCCAATTCCAGTCTGAGGACCCAATTCCGGTTTGGTAACACAGATGCAGCACAAGGCTCAGGGTCACAATTCCAGTCTGAGGACCCAATTCCGATTTGGAATCACAACTTAATTTCAAGGTTCGTAGTCACAGTTCCAGTTTGAGGTCCCAATTCCAGCTCTGAATCGCAACTGCTCTACATTGCTCGAGGTGACGATTCCAGTCTGAAGACTCAATTCCGGTATGGTATCACAACTGCAGCTCAAGCCTAGTTGTCACATTTCCAGTCTGAGGCCACGATTCCCGTTTGGAATCACAACTGCTATTCCTGTCTCGAGATCACAATTCCAGTCTGAGGCCCCAATTCCTGTTTGGAATCAGTACTGCAGTTCAAGGCTCGAGCTCACTATTACAGTTTGGAATCACAATAGGAGTTCATGGAATGAGGTCACAATTCCAGTCTGAGGCCCCAATTCCTCTTTGAAATCCAATTGTAGTTCAAGTCTCGAGGTCACAAATCCAGTCTGCGGTCACAATTCTTGTTTGGAATCAAAATTGCAGTTCAAGGCTCGAGATCACAATTCCAGTCTGAGGCCACAATTCCCGTTTGGAATCACAACTGCTATTCAAGGCTTGAGTTTACAATTCCAGTTTGGAATCACAATTGCAGTTCAAGTCTCGAGATCACAATTCCAGTCTGAGGCCCCAATTCCTGTTTGAAATCACAATTGTAGTCCAAGGCTCGAGGTCACAAATCCTGTCTGAGGTCACAATTCCCGTTTGGAATCACACTGGCAGTTCAAGGCCCGAGATCACAATTCCAGTCTGAGCCCCCAATTCCGTTTTGTAATCACAACTGCTGTTCATGTCTCGCGGTCACAATTCCAGTCTGAGGACACAATTCCCGTTTGGAATCACAATGGCAGTTCAAGGCCCGAGATCACAATTCCAGTCTGAGCCCCCAATTCCGGTTTGATTTCAGAGCTGCAGCTTAAGGTTCAGGGTCACAATTCCAGTCTGAGGTCCCGATATCGGTTTGGTTCCACAACTGCAGCTCAAATCTCTAGGTCACAAATTCAGTGTGTGGTCACTAATCCCGTTTGGAATCACATTTACAATTCAAGGGTCGAGATCACAATTCCAGTCTGAGGCCTCAATTCCCGTTTGGAATCACAACTGAAGCTCAAGGCTCGGAGTCACAGTTCTAGTCTGAGGCCACAATTCCCGTTTGGAATTACAACTGCTATTCAAGCCTCGAGGTCACAATTCCGGTTTGGAATCACAATTGCAGTTCAAGGCTTGATTTCACAATTCCGGTTTGGAATCACAATTGCATTTCAAGGCTGGAGAACACAATTCCAGTTTCAAATCACATTTGCATTTTAAGTCATGAGGCCACAATTCCAGTATGAGGACACAATTCCTGTTTGGAATCACAACTGATCTTCAAGGCTTGAGCTCACAATTGCAGTCAGAGTTCATGAATCCTGTTTGGTATCACAAATACATTTCAAGTCTCGAGATCACAATTCCAGTCTTAGGCCCCAAATCCTGTCAGGAAACACTACTAAAGTTCAAGGCTCGAAGACACAATTGCAGTCTGAGGACCCAATACCGGTTTGGTATCAAAACCGCACCTCAAGGCTCGGGGTCACAAACCCAGTCTGAGGTCACAATTGCGGTTTGGTATCAGAACTGCAGCTCAAATCTCTAGGTCACAAATGCAGTGTGTGGTCACAAATCCCGTTTGGAATCACATTTGCAGTTCAAGGGTCGAGATCACAATTCCAGTCTGAGCCCCCAATTCCAGTCTGAGGACCCAATTCCGGTTTGGTATCACAGATGCAGCACAAGGCTCAGGGTCACAATTCCAGTCTGAGGACCCAATTCCGATTTGGAATCACAACTTAATTTCAAGGTTCGTAGTCACAGTTCCAGTTTGAGGTCCCAATTCCGGCTCTGAATCGCAACTGCTCTACATTGCTCGAGGTGACGATTCCAGTCTGAAGACTCAATTCCGGTATGGTATCACAACTGCAGCTCAAGCCTAGTTGTCACATTTCCAGTCTGAGGCCACGATTCCCGTTTGGAATCACAACTGCTATTCCTGTCTCGAGATCACAATTCCAGTCTGAGGCCCCAATTCCTGTTTGGAATCAGTACTGCAGTTCAAGGCTCGAGCTCACTATTACAGTTTGGAATCACAATAGGAGTTCATGGAATGAGGTCACAATTACTCTCTGAGGTCATAGTTTCTGTTTGGAATCACAATTGCAGTTCAAAGCTCGAGGTCTCAATTCCAGACTGCGGTCACAATTCCGGTTTGGAATCACAATTGCAGTTCAAGGCTTGAGATCACAATGCCAGACTGAGGTCACAATTGTGGTTTGGTATCAGAACTGCAGCTCAAATCTCTAGGTCACAAATGCAGTGTGTGGTCACAAATCCCGTTTGGAATCACATTTGCAGTTCAAGGGTCGAGATCACAATTCCAGTCTGAGCCCCCAATTCCAGTCTGAGGACCCAATTCCGGTTTGGTAACACAGATGCAGCACAAGGCTCAGGGTCACAATTCCAGTCTGAGGACCCAATTCCGATTTGGAATCACAACTTAATTTCAAGGTTCGTAGTCACAGTTCCAGTTTGAGGTCCCAATTCCAGCTCTGAATCGCAACTGCTCTACATTGCTCGAGGTGACGATTCCAGTCTGAAGACTCAATTCCGGTATGGTATCACAACTGCAGCTCAAGCCTAGTTGTCACATTTCCAGTCTGAGGCCACGATTCCCGTTTGGAATCACAACTGCTATTCCTGTCTCGAGATCACAATTCCAGTCTGAGGCCACAATTCCTGTTTGGAATCAGTACTGCAGTTCAAGGCTCGAGCTCACTATTACAGTTTGGAATCACAATAGGAGTTCATGGAATGAGGTCACAATTCCAGTCTGAGGCCCCAATTCCTCTTTGAAATCAAATTGTAGTTCAAGTCTCGAGGTCACAAATCCAGTCTGCGGTCACAATTCTTGTTTGGAATCAAAATTGCAGTTCAAGGCTCGAGATCACAATTCCAGTCTGAGGCCACAATTCCCGTTTGGAATCACAACTGCTATTCAAGGCTTGAGTTTACAATTCCAGTTTGGAATCACAATTGCAGTTCAAGTCTCGAGATCACAATTCCAGTCTGAGGCCCCAATTCCTGTTTGAAATCACAATTGTAGTCCAAGGCTCGAGGTCACAAATCCTGTCTGAGGTCACAATTCCCGTTTGGAATCACACTGGCAGTTCAAGGCCCGAGATCACAATTCCAGTCTGAGCCCCCAATTCCGTTTTGTAATCACAACTGCTGTTCATGTCTCGCGGTCACAATTCCAGTCTGAGGCCACAATTCCCGTTTGGAATCACAATGGCAGTTCAAGGCCCGAGATCACAATTCCAGTCTGAGCCCCCAATTCCGGTTTGATTTCAGAGCTGCAGCTTAAGGTTCAGGGTCACAATTCCAGTCTGAGGTCCCGATATCGGTTTGGTTCCACAACTGCAGCTCAAATCTCTAGGTCACAAATTCAGTGTGTGGTCACTAATCCCGTTTGGAATCACATTTACAATTCAAGGGTCGAGATCACAATTCCAGTCTGAGGCCTCAATTCCCGTTTGGAATCACAACTGAAGCTCAAGGCTCGGAGTCACAGTTCTAGTCTGAGGCCACAATTCCCGTTTGGAATTACAACTGCTATTCAAGCCTCGAGGTCACAATTCCGGTTTGGAATCACAATTGCAGTTCAAGGCTTGATTTCACAATTCCGGTTTGGAATCACAATTGCATTTCAAGGCTGGAGAACACAATTCCAGTTTCAAATCACATTTGCATTTTAAGTCATGAGGCCACAATTCCAGTATGAGGACACAATTCCTGTTTGGAATCACAACTGATCTTCAAGGCTTGAGCTCACAATTGCAGTCAGAGTTCATGAATCCTGTTTGGTATCACAAATACATTTCAAGAGATCACAATTCCAGTCTTAGGCCCCAAATCCTGTCAGGAAACACTACTAAAGTTCAAGGCTCGAAGACACAATTGCAGTCTGAGGACCCAATACCGGTTTGGTATCAAAACCGCAGCTCAAGGCTCGGGGTCACAAATCCAGTCTGAGGTCACAATTGCGGTTTGGTATCAGAACTGCAGCTCAAATCTCTAGGTCACAAATGCAGTGTGTGGTCACAAATCCCGTTTGGAATCACATTTGCAGTTCAAGGGTCGAGATCACAATTCCAGTCTGAGCCCCCAATTCCAGTCTGAGGACCCAATTCCGGTTTGGTATCACAGATGCAGCACAAGGCTCAGGGTCACAATTCCAGTCTGAGGACCCAATTCCGCTTTGGAATCACAACTTAATTTCAAGGTTCGTAGTCACAGTTCCAGTTTGAGGTCCCAATTCCGGCTCTGAATCGCAAGTGCTCTACATTGCTCGAGGTGACGATTCCAGTCTGAAGACTCAATTCCGGTATGGTATCACAACTGCAGCTCAAGCCTAGTTGTCACATTTCCAGTCTGAGGCCACGATTCCCGTTTGGAATCACAACTGCTATTCCTGTCTCGAGATCACAATTCCAGTCTGAGGCCCCAATTCCTGTTTGGAATCAGTACTGCAGTTCAAGGCTCGAGCTCACTATTACAGTTTGGAATCACAATAGGAGTTCATGGAATGAGGTCACAATTCCAGTCTGAGGCCCCAATTCCTCTTTGAAATCCAATTGTAGTTCAAGTCTCGAGGTCACAAATCCAGTCTGCGGTCACAATTCTTGTTTGGAATCAAAATTGCAGTTCAAGGCTCGAGATCACAATTCCAGTCTGAGGCCACAATTCCAATTTGGAATCACAATTGCAGTTCAAGGCTTGAGTTCACAATTCCAGTTTCAAATCACATTTGCATTTTAAGTCATGAGGCCACAATTCCAGTATGAGGACACAATTCCTGTTTGGAATCACAATTGATGTTCAAGCCTCGAGGTCACAATTCCAGTCTGGGGCCACAATACGGCTTTGGAATCACAACTAAAATTCAAGGTTCGAAGTCACAACTGCAGTCTGAGGACGCAATAGCTGTTTGGAATCAGTACTGCAGCTCAAGGCTCCGGGGTCATAGTTCCAGTCTGAGGCCACAATTCCCGTTTGGAATCACAACTGCAATTCAAGGCCCGAGGTCACAATTACAGTTCGGAATCACAACTGCTATTCAAGGCTCGAGGTCACAATTCAAGTCTGAGGCCACAATTCCGGTTTGGAATCATATTAGCAGTTCAAGGCTTGATTTCACAATTCCGGTTTGAAATAACAATTGCATTTCAAGGCTTGAGGTCACAATTCCAGTTTGAAATCACATTTGCATTTTAAGTCTTGAGGCCACAATTCCAGTATGAGGATAGAATTCATGTTGGGAATCACGATTGATGTTCAATGCTCGAGGTCACAATTCCAGTCAGAGTTCATGAATCCTGTTTGGAATCACAATTGCATTTCAACTCTCAAGATCACAATTCCAGTCTTAGGCCCCAAATCCTGTCAGGAAACACTACTAAAGTTCAAGGCTCGAAGACACGATTCTAGTCTGATGACCCTATAATGCTTTGGAATCACAAGTGCAGCTCAAGGCTCGGGGTCACAATTCCAGTCTGAGGCCACAATTCCCGTTTGGAATCACAATTGCAGTTCAAGGATCGAGGTCACAATTACAGTTTGGATTCACAATAGCAGTTCATGGAATGAAATCACAATTCCAGTCTTAGGTCAATATTCCTGTTTGGAATCACAACTGATGTTCATGTCTCGAGATCACGATTCCAGTCTGAGGACCCAATTCCGGTTTGGTATCACAAATGCAGCACAAGGCTCAGGGTCACAATTCAAGTCTGAGGCCACAATTCCGCTTTGGAATCACAATTTAATTTCAAGGTTCGAAGCCACAGTTCCAGTCTGAGGTCCCAAATCCGGCTCTGAATCGTAACTGCTCTACATTGCTCGAGGTGATGATTCCAGTCTGAAGACTCAATTCCGGTATGGTATCACAACTGCAGCTCAAGCCTAGTTGTCACATTTCCAGTCTGAGGCCACGATTCCCGTTTAGAATCACAACTGCTATTCCTGTCTCGAGATCACAATTCCAGTCTGAGGCCCCAATTCCTGTTTGGAATCAGTACTGCAGTTCAAGGCTCGAGCTCACTATTACAGTTTGGAATCACAATAGGAGTTCATGGAATGAGGTCACAATTCCAGTCTGAGGTCATAATTTCTGTTTGGAATCACAATTGCAGTTCAAAGCTCGAGGTCTCAATTCCAGTCTGCGGTCACAATTCCGGTTTGGAATCACAATTGCAGTTCAAGGCTTGAGATCACAATGCCAGACTGAGGTCTCAATTCCCGTTTGGAATCACAACTGCTGCTCAATGCTCGGGGTCACAATTCCAGTCTGAGGCCACAATTCCCGTTTGGAATCACAACTGCTATTCAAGGCTTGAGTTTACAATTCCAGTTTGGAATCACAATTGCAGTTCAAGTCTCGAGATCACAATTCCAGTCTGAGGCCCCAATTCCTGTTTGAAATCACAATTGTAGTCCAAGGCTCGAGGTCACAAATCCAGTCTGCGGTCACAATTCCGGTTTGGAATCACAATTGCAGTTCAAGGCTTGAGATCACAATGCCAGACTGAGGTCTCAATTCCCGTTTGGAATCAAAATTGCAGTTCAAGGCTCAAGATCACAATTGCAGTCTGAGGCCACAATTCCTGTTTGGAATCACAATGGCAGTTCAAGGCTCGAGATCACAATTCCAGTCTGAGCCCCCAATTCCGTTTGGTAATCACAACTGCTGTTCATGACTCGCGGTCACAATTCCAGTCTGAGGCCACAATTCCCGTTTGGAATTGTAACTGCTATTCAAGGCTTGAGTTCACAATTCCAATTTGGAATCACAATTGCAGTTCAAGGCTTGAGTTCACAATTCCAGTTTCAAATCACATTTGCATTTTAAGTCATGAGGCCACAATTCCGGTATGAGGACACAATTCCTGTTTGGAATCACAATTGATGTTCAAGCCTCGAGGTCACAATTGCAGTCTGAGGCCACAATACGGCTTTGGAATCACAACTAAAATTCAAGGCTCGAAGTCACAACTGCAGTCTGAGGACGCAATAGCTGTTTGGAATCAGTACTGCAGCTCAAGGCTCCGGGGTCATAGTTCCAGTCTGAGGCCACAATTCCCGTTTGGAATCACAACTGCTATTCAAGGCTCGAGGTCACAATTCAAGTCTGAGGCCACAATTCCGGTTTGGAATCATATTAGCAGTTCAAGGCTTGATTTCACAATTCCGGTTTGAAATAACAATTGCATTTCAAGGCTTGAGGTCACAATTCCAGTTTGAAATCACATTTGCATTTTAAGTCTTGAGGCCACAATTCCAGTATGAGGATAGAATTCATGTTGGGAATCACGATTGATGTTCAATGCTCGAGGTCACAATTCCAGTCAGAGTTCATGAATCCTGTTTGGAATCACAATTGCATTTCAACTCTCAAGATCACAATTCCAGTCTTAGGCCCCAAATCCTGTCAGGAAACACTACTAAAGTTCAAGGCTCGAAGACACGATTCTAGTCTGATGACCCTATAATGCTTTGGAATCACAAGTGCAGCTCAAGGCTCGGGGTCACAATTCCAGTCTGAGGCCACAATTCCCGTTTGGAATCACAACTGCAGTTCAAGGATCGAGGTCACAATTACAGTTTGGATTCACAATAGCAGTTCATGGAATGAAATCACAATTCCAGTCTTAGGTCAATATTCCTGTTTGGAATCACAACTGATGTTCATGTCTCGAGATCACGATTCCAGTCTGAGGACCCAATTCCGGTTTGGTATCACAAATGCAGCACAAGGCTCAGGGTCACAATTCAAGTCTGAGGCCACAATTCCGCTTTGGAATCACAACTTAATTTCAAGGTTCGAAGCCACAGTTCCAGTCTGAGGTCCCAAATCCGGCTCTGAATCGTAACTGCTCTACATTGCTCGAGGTGATGATTCCAGTCTGAAGACTCAATTCCGGTATGGTATCACAACTGCAGCTCAAGCCTAGTTGTCACATTTCCAGTCTGAGGCCACGATTCCCGTTTAGAATCACAACTGCTATTCCTGTCTCGAGATCACAATTCCAGTCTGAGGCCCCAATTCCTGTTTGGAATCAGTACTGCAGTTCAAGGCTCGAGCTCACTATTACAGTTTGGAATCACAATAGGAGTTCATGGAATGAGGTCACAATTCCAGTCTGAGGTCATAATTTCTGTTTGGAATCACAATTGCAGTTCAAAGCTCGAGGTCTCAATTCCAGTCTGCGGTCACAATTCCGGTTTGGAATCACAATTGCAGTTCAAGGCTTGAGATCACAATGCCAGACTGAGGTCTCAATTCCCGTTTGGAATCACAACTGCTGCTCAATGCTCGGGGTCACAATTCCAGTCTGAGGCCACAATTCCCGTTTGGAATCACAACTGCTATTCAAGGCTTGAGTTTACAATTCCAGTTTGGAATCACAATTGCAGTTCAAGTCTCGAGATCACAATTCCAGTCTGAGGCCCCAATTCCTGTTTGAAATCACAATTGTAGTCCAAGGCTCGAGGTCACAAATCCAGTCTGCGGTCACAATTCCGGTTTGGAATCACAATTGCAGTTCAAGGCTTGAGATCACAATGCCAGACTGAGGTCTCAATTCCCGTTTGGAATCAAAATTGCAGTTCAAGGCTCAAGATCACAATTGCAGTCTGAGGCCACAATTCCTGTTTGGAATCACAATGGCAGTTCAAGGCTCGAGATCACAATTCCAGTCTGAGCCCCCAATTCCGTTTGGTAATCACAACTGCTGTTCATGACTCGCGGTCACAATTCCAGTCTGAGGCCACAATTCCCGTTTGGAATTGTAACTGCTATTCAAGGCTTGAGTTCACAATTCCAATTTGGAATCACAATTGCAGTTCAAGGCTTGAGTTCACAATTCCAGTTTCAAATCACATTTGCATTTTAAGTCATGAGGCCACAATTCCGGTATGAGGACACAATTCCTGTTTGGAATCACAATTGATGTTCAAGCCTCGAGGTCACAATTGCAGTCTGAGGCCACAATACGGCTTTGGAATCACAACTAAAATTCAAGGCTCGAAGTCACAACTGCAGTCTGAGGACGCAATAGCTGTTTGGAATCAGTACTGCAGCTCAAGGCTCCGGGGTCATAGTTCCAGTCTGAGGCCACAGTTCCCGTTTGGAATCACAACTGCAATTCAAGGCCCGAGGTCACAATTACAGTTCGGAATCACAACTGCTATTCAAGGCTCGAGGTCACAATTCAAGTCTGAGGCCACAATTCCGGTTTGGAATCATATTAGCAGTTCAAGGCTTGATTTCACAATTCCGGTTTGAAATAACAATTGCATTTCAAGGCTTGAGGTCACAATTCCAGTTTGAAATCACATTTGCATTTTAAGTCTTGAGGCCACAATTCCAGTATGAGGATAGAATTCATGTTGGGAATCACGATTGATGTTCAATGCTCGAGGTCACAATTCCAGTCAGAGTTCATGAATCCTGTTTGGAATCACAATTGCATTTCAACTCTCAAGATCACAATTCCAGTCTTAGGCCCCAAATCCTGTCAGGAAACACTACTAAAGTTCAAGGCTCGAAGACACGATTCTAGTCTGATGACCCTATACTGCTTTGGAATCACAAGTGCAGCTCAAGGCTCGGGGTCACAATTCCAGTCTGAGGCCACAATTCCCGTTTGGAATCACAACTGCAGTTCAAGGATCGAGGTCACAATTACAGTTTGGATTCACAATAGCAGTTCATGGAATGAAATCACAATTCCAGTCTTAGGTCAATATTCCTGTTTGGAATCACAACTGCTATTCCTGTCTCGAGATCACAATTCCAGTCTGAGGCCCCAATTCCTGTTTGGAATCAGTACTGCAGTTCAAGGCTCGAGGTCACAATTCCTGTTTGAAATCACAATAGCAGTTCATGGAATGAGGTCACAATTACTCTCTGAGGTCATAATTTCTGTTTGGAATCACAATTGCAGTTCAAAGCTCGAGGTCTCAATTCCAGTCTGCGGTCACAATTCCGGTTTGGAATCACAATTGCAGTTCAAGGCTTGAGATCACAATGCCAGACTGAGGTCACAATTCCCATTTGGAATCACAACTGCTGCTCAATGCTCGGGGTCACAATTCCAGTCTGAGGCCACAATTCCCGTTTGGAATCACAACTGCTGATCCTGTCTCGAGGTCACGATTCCAGTCTGAGGACCCAATTCCGATTTGAAATCACAATGGCACTTCAAGGCTCGAGATCACAATTCCAGTCTGAGCCCCCAATTCCGTGTTGGAATCACAACTGATGTTCATGTCTCGAGATCACGATTCCAGTCTGAGGACCCAATTCCGGTTTGGTGTCACAAATGCAGCACAAGGCTCAGGGTCACAATTCAAGTCTGAGGCCACAATTCCGCTTTGGAATCACAAGTTAATTTCAAGGTTTGAAGTCACAGTTCCAGTCTGAGGTCCCAATTCCGGCTCTGAATCGTAACTGCTCTACATTGCTCGAGGTGACGATTCCAGTCTGAAGACTCAATTCCGGTATGGTATCACGACTGCAGCTCAAGCCTAGTTGTCACATTTCCAGTCTGAGGCCACAATTCCCGTTTGGAATCACAACTGCTGATCCTGTCTCGAGGTCACGATTCCAGTCTTAGGTCACAATTCCAGTTTGGAATCACAATTGCAGTACAAGCCTGGAGAACACAATTCCTGTCTGAGGTCCCAATATCGGTTTGGTATCACAACTGCAGCTCAAATCTCTAGGTCACAAATTCAGTGTGTGGTCACAAATCCCGTTTGGAATCACATTTGCAGTTCTAGGGTGAATATCACAATTTCAGTCTGAGCCCCCAATTCCGTTTTGTAATCACAACTGCTGTTCATGTCTCGAGGTCACAATTCCAGTCTGAAGACCCAATACCGGTTTGTTATCACAGATGCAGCACAAGGCTCAGGGTCACAATTCAAGTCTGAGGCCACAATTCCGCTTTGGAATCACAACTTAATTTCAAGGTTCGAAGTCACAGTTCCACTCTGAGGTCCCAATTCCGGCTCTGAATCGTAACTGCTCTACATTGCTCGAGGTGATGATTCCAGTCTGAAGACTCAATTCCGGTATGGTATCACAACTGCAGCTCAAGCCTAGTTGTCACATTTCCAGTCTGAGGCCACGATTCCCGTTTAGAATCACAACTGCTATTCCTGTCTCGAGATCACAATTCCAGTCTGAGGCCCCAATTCCTGTTTGGAATCAGTACTGCAGTTCAAGGCTCGAGCTCACTATTACAGTTTGGAATCACAATAGGAGTTCATGGAATGAGGTCACAATTACTCTCTGAGGTCATAATTTCTGTTTGGAATCACAATTGCAGTTCAAAGCTCGAGGTCTCAATTCCAGTCTGCGGTCACAATTCCGGTTTGGAATCACAATTGCAGTTCAAGGCTTGAGATCACAATGCCAGACTGAGGTCTCAATTCCCGTTTGGAATCACAACTGCTGCTCAAAGCTCGGGGTCACAATTCCAGTCTGAGGCCACAATTCCCGTTTGGAATCACAACTGCTATTCAAGGCTTGAGTTTACAATTCCAGTTTGGAATCACAATTGCAGTTCAAGTCTCGAGATCACAATTCCAGTCTGAGGCCACAATTCCTGTTTGAAATCACAATTGTAGTCCAAGGCTCGAGGTCACAAATCCAGTCTGAGGTCACAATTCTTGTTTGGAATCAAAATTGCAGTTCATGGCTCAAGATCACAATTGCAGTCTGAGGCCACAATTCCTGTTTGGAATCACAATGGCAGTTCAAGGCTCGAGATCACAATTCCAGTCTGAGCCCCCAATTCCGTTTTGTAATCACAACTGCTGTTCATGTCTCGCGGTCACAATTCCAGTCTGAGGCCACAATTCCCGTTTGGAATCACAATGGCAGTTCAAGGCCCGAGATCACAATTCCAGTCTGAGCCCCCAATTCCGGTTTGATTTCAGAGCTGCAGCTTAAGGTTCAGGGTCACAATTCCAGTCTGAGGTCCCGATATCGGTTTGGTTCCACAACTGCAGCTCAAATCTCTAGGTCACAAATTCAGTGTGTGGTCACTAATCCCGTTTGGAATCACATTTACAATTCAAGGGTCGAGATCACAATTCCAGTCTGAGGCCTCAATTCCCGTTTGGAATCACAACTGAAGCTCAAGGCTCGGAGTCACAGTTCTAGTCGGAGGCCACAATTCCCGTTTGGAATTACAACTGCTATTCAAGCCTCGAGGTCACAATTCCGGTTTGGAATCACAATTGCAGTTCAAGGCTTGATTTCACAATTCCGGTTTGGAATCACAACTTAATTTCAAGGTTCGTAGTCACAGTTCCAGTTTGAGGTCCCAATTCCGGCTCTGAATCGCAACTGCTCTACATTGCTCGAGGTGACGATTCCAGTCTGAAGACTCAATTCCGGTATGGTATCACAACTGCAGCTCAAGCCTAGTTGTCACATTTCCAGTCTGAGGCCACGATTCCCGTTTAGAATCACAACTGCTATTCCTGTCTCGAGATCACAATTCCAGTCTGAGGACCCAATTCCGATTTGGAATCACAACTTAATTTCAAGGTTCGTAGTCACAGTTCCAGTTTGAGGTCCCAATTCCGGCTCTGAATCGCAACTGCTCTACATTGCTCGAGGTGACGATTCCAGTCTGAAGACTCAATTCCGGTATGGTATCACAACTGCAGCTCAAGCCTAGTTGTCACATTTCCAGTCTGAGGCCACGATTCCCGTTTAGAATCACAACTGCTATTCCTGTCTCGAGATCACAATTCCAGTCTGAGGCCCCAATTCCTGTTTGGAATCAGTACTGCAGTTCAAGGCTCGAGCTCACTATTACAGTTTGGAATCACAATAGGAGTTCATGGAATGAGGTCACAATTACTCTCTGAGGTCATAGTTTCTGTTTGGAATCACAATTGCAGTTCAAAGCTCGAGGTCTCAATTCCAGACTGCGGTCACAATTCCGGTTTGGAATCACAATTGCAGTTCAAGGCTTGAGATCACAATGCCAGACTGAGGTCACAATTGTGGTTTGGTATCAGAACTGCAGCTCAAATCTCTAGGTCACAAATGCAGTGTGTGGTCACAAATCCCGTTTGGAATCACATTTGCAGTTCAAGGGTCGAGATCACAATTCCAGTCTGAGCCCCCAATTCCAGTCTGAGGACCCAATTCCGGTTTGGTAACACAGATGCAGCACAAGGCTCAGGGTCACAATTCCAGTCTGAGGACCCAATTCCGATTTGGAATCACAACTTAATTTCAAGGTTCGTAGTCACAGTTCCAGTTTGAGGTCCCAATTCCAGCTCTGAATCGCAACTGCTCTACATTGCTCGAGGTGACGATTCCAGTCTGAAGACTCAATTCCGGTATGGTATCACAACTGCAGCTCAAGCCTAGTTGTCACATTTCCAGTCTGAGGCCACGATTCCCGTTTGGAATCACAACTGCTATTCCTGTCTCGAGATCACAATTCCAGTCTGAGGCCCCAATTCCTGTTTGGAATCAGTACTGCAGTTCAAGGCTCGAGCTCACTATTACAGTTTGGAATCACAATAGGAGTTCATGGAATGAGGTCACAATTCCAGTCTGAGGCCCCAATTCCTCTTTGAAATCCAACTGTAGTTCAAGTCTCGAGGTCACAAATCCAGTCTGCGGTCACAATTCTTGTTTGGAATCAAAATTGCAGTTCAAGGCTCGAGATCACAATTCCAGTCTGAGGCCACAATTCCCGTTTGGAATCACAACTGCTATTCAAGGCTTGAGTTTACAATTCCAGTTTGGAATCACAATTGCAGTTCAAGTCTCGAGATCACAATTCCAGTCTGAGGCCCCAATTCCTGTTTGAAATCACAATTGTAGTCCAAGGCTCGAGGTCACAAATCCTGTCTGAGGTCACAATTCCCGTTTGGAATCACACTGGCAGTTCAAGGCCCGAGATCACAATTCCAGTCTGAGCCCCCAATTCCGTTTTGTAATCACAACTGCTGTTCATGTCTCGCGGTCACAATTCCAGTCTGAGGACACAATTCCCGTTTGGAATCACAATGGCAGTTCAAGGCCCGAGATCACAATTCCAGTCTGAGCCCCCAATTCCGGTTTGATTTCAGAGCTGCAGCTTAAGGTTCAGGGTCACAATTCCAGTCTGAGGTCCCGATATCGGTTTGGTTCCACAACTGCAGCTCAAATCTCTAGGTCACAAATTCAGTGTGTGGTCACTAATCCCGTTTGGAATCACATTTACAATTCAAGGGTCGAGATCACAATTCCAGTCTGAGGCCTCAATTCCCGTTTGGAATCACAACTGAAGCTCAAGGCTCGGAGTCACAGTTCTAGTCTGAGGCCACAATTCCCGTTTGGAATTACAACTGCTATTCAAGCCTCGAGGTCACAATTCCGGTTTGGAATCACAATTGCAGTTCAAGGCTTGATTTCACAATTCCGGTTTGGAATCACAATTGCATTTCAAGGCTGGAGAACACAATTCCAGTTTCAAATCACATTTGCATTTTAAGTCATGAGGCCACAATTCCAGTATGAGGACACAATTCCTGTTTGGAATCACAACTGATCTTCAAGGCTTGAGCTCACAATTGCAGTCAGAGTTCATGAATCCTGTTTGGTATCACAAATACATTTCAAGTCTCGAGATCACAATTCCAGTCTTAGGCCCCAAATCCTGTCAGGAAACACTACTAAAGTTCAAGGCTCGAAGACACAATTGCAGTCTGAGGACCCAATACCGGTTTGGTATCAAAACCGCAGCTCAAGGCTCGGGGTCACAAACCCAGTCTGAGGTCACAATTGCGGTTTGGTATCAGAACTGCAGCTCAAATCTCTAGGTCACAAATGCAGTGTGTGGTCACAAATCCCGTTTGGAATCACATTTGCAGTTCAAGGGTCGAGATCACAATTCCAGTCTGAGCCCCCAATTCCAGTCTGAGGACCCAATTCCGGTTTGGTATCACAGATGCAGCACAAGGCTCAGGGTCACAATTCCAGTCTGAGGACCCAATTCCGATTTGGAATCACAACTTAATTTCAAGGTTCGTAGTCACAGTTCCAGTTTGAGGTCCCAATTCCGGCTCTGAATCGCAACTGCTCTACATTGCTCGAGGTGACGATTCCAGTCTGAAGACTCAATTCCGGTATGGTATCACAACTGCAGCTCAAGCCTAGTTGTCACATTTCCAGTCTGAGGCCACGATTCCCGTTTGGAATCACAACTGCTATTCCTGTCTCGAGATCACAATTCCAGTCTGAGGCCCCAATTCCTGTTTGGAATCAGTACTGCAGTTCAAGGCTCGAGCTCACTATTACAGTTTGGAATCACAATAGGAGTTCATGGAATGAGGTCACAATTACTCTCTGAGGTCATAGTTTCTGTTTGGAATCACAATTGCAGTTCAAAGCTCGAGGTCTCAATTCCAGACTGCGGTCACAATTCCGGTTTGGAATCACAATTGCAGTTCAAGGCTTGAGATCACAATGCCAGACTGAGGTCACAATTGTGGTTTGGTATCAGAACTGCAGCTCAAATCTCTAGGTCACAAATGCAGTGTGTGGTCACAAATCCCGTTTGGAATCACATTTGCAGTTCAAGGGTCGAGATCACAATTCCAGTCTGAGCCCCCAATTCCAGTCTGAGGACCCAATTCCGGTTTGGTAACACAGATGCAGCACAAGGCTCAGGGTCACAATTCCAGTCTGAGGACCCAATTCCGATTTGGAATCACAACTTAATTTCAAGGTTCGTAGTCACAGTTCCAGTTTGAGGTCCCAATTCCAGCTCTGAATCGCAACTGCTCTACATTGCTCGAGGTGACGATTCCAGTCTGAAGACTCAATTCCGGTATGGTATCACAACTGCAGCTCAAGCCTAGTTGTCACATTTCCAGTCTGAGGCCACGATTCCCGTTTGGAATCACAACTGCTATTCCTGTCTCGAGATCACAATTCCAGTCTGAGGCCCCAATTCCTGTTTGGAATCAGTACTGCAGTTCAAGGCTCGAGCTCACTATTACAGTTTGGAATCACAATAGGAGTTCATGGAATGAGGTCACAATTCCAGTCTGAGGCCCCAATTCCTCTTTGAAATCCAATTGTAGTTCAAGTCTCGAGGTCACAAATCCAGTCTGCGGTCACAATTCTTGTTTGGAATCAAAATTGCAGTTCAAGGCTCGAGATCACAATTCCAGTCTGAGGCCACAATTCCCGTTTGGAATCACAACTGCTATTCAAGGCTTGAGTTTACAATTCCAGTTTGGAATCACAATTGCAGTTCAAGTCTCGAGATCACAATTCCAGTCTGAGGCCCCAATTCCTGTTTGAAATCACAATTGTAGTCCAAGGCTCGAGGTCACAAATCCTGTCTGAGGTCACAATTCCCGTTTGGAATCACACTGGCAGTTCAAGGCCCGAGATCACAATTCCAGTCTGAGCCCCCAATTCCGTTTTGTAATCACAACTGCTGTTCATGTCTCGCGGTCACAATTCCAGTCTGAGGACACAATTCCCGTTTGGAATCACAATGGCAGTTCAAGGCCCGAGATCACAATTCCAGTCTGAGCCCCCAATTCCGGTTTGATTTCAGAGCTGCAGCTTAAGGTTCAGGGTCACAATTCCAGTCTGAGGTCCCGATATCGGTTTGGTTCCACAACTGCAGCTCAAATCTCTAGGTCACAAATTCAGTGTGTGGTCACTAATCCCGTTTGGAATCACATTTACAATTCAAGGGTCGAGATCACAATTCCAGTCTGAGGCCTCAATTCCCGTTTGGAATCACAACTGAAGCTCAAGGCTCGGAGTCACAGTTCTAGTCTGAGGCCACAATTCCCGTTTGGAATTACAACTGCTATTCAAGCCTCGAGGTCACAATTCCGGTTTGGAATCACAATTGCAGTTCAAGGCTTGATTTCACAATTCCGGTTTGGAATCACAATTGCATTTCAAGGCTGGAGAACACAATTCCAGTTTCAAATCACATTTGCATTTTAAGTCATGAGGCCACAATTCCAGTATGAGGACACAATTCCTGTTTGGAATCACAACTGATCTTCAAGGCTTGAGCTCACAATTGCAGTCAGAGTTCATGAATCCTGTTTGGTATCACAAATACATTTCAAGTCTCGAGATCACAATTCCAGTCTTAGGCCCCAAATCCTGTCAGGAAACACTACTAAAGTTCAAGGCTCGAAGACACAATTGCAGTCTGAGGACCCAATACCGGTTTGGTATCAAAACCGCAGCTCAAGGCTCGGGGTCACAAACCCAGTCTGAGGTCACAATTGCGGTTTGGTATCAGAACTGCAGCTCAAATCTCTAGGTCACAAATGCAGTGTGTGGTCACAAATCCCGTTTGGAATCACATTTGCAGTTCAAGGGTCGAGATCACAATTCCAGTCTGAGCCCCCAATTCCAGTCTGAGGACCCAATTCCGGTTTGGTAACACAGATGCAGCACAAGGCTCAGGGTCACAATTCCAGTCTGAGGACCCAATTCCGCTTTGGAATCACAAGTTAATTTCAAGGTTCGTAGTCACAGTTCCAGTTTGAGGTCCCAATTCCGGCTCTGAATCGCAACTGCTCTACATTGCTCGAGGTGACGATTCCAGTCTGAAGACTCAATTCCGGTATGGTATCACAACTGCAGCTCAAGCCTAGTTGTCACATTTCCAGTCTGAGGCCACGATTCCCGTTTAGAATCACAACTGCTATTCCTGTCTCGAGATCACAATTCCAGTCTGAGGCCCCAATTCCTGTTTGGAATCAGTACTGCAGTTCAAGGCTCGAGCTCACTATTACAGTTTGGAATCACAATAGGAGTTCATGGAATGAGGTCACAATTACTCTCTGAGGTCATAGTTTCTGTTTGGAATCACAATTGCAGTTCAAAGCTCGAGGTCTCAATTCCAGACTGCGGTCACAATTCCGGTTTGGAATCACAATTGCAGTTCAAGGCTTGAGATCACAATGCCAGACTGAGGTCACAATTGTGGTTTGGTATCAGAACTGCAGCTCAAATCTCTAGGTCACAAATGCAGTGTGTGGTCACAAATCCCGTTTGGAATCACATTTGCAGTTCAAGGGTCGAGATCACAATTCCAGTCTGAGCCCCCAATTCCAGTCTGAGGACCCAATTCCGGTTTGGTAACACAGATGCAGCACAAGGCTCAGGGTCACAATTCCAGTCTGAGGACCCAATTCCGATTTGGAATCACAAGTTAATTTCAAGGTTCGTAGTCACAGTTCCAGTTTGAGGTCCCAATTCCAGCTCTGAATCGCAACTGCTCTACATTGCTCGAGGTGACGATTCCAGTCTGAAGACTCAATTCCGGTATGGTATCACAACTGCAGCTCAAGCCTAGTTGTCACATTTCCAGTCTGAGGCCACGATTCCCGTTTGGAATCACAACTGCTATTCCTGTCTCGAGATCACAATTCCAGTCTGAGGCCCCAATTCCTGTTTGGAATCAGTACTGCAGTTCAAGGCTCGAGCTCACTATTACAGTTTGGAATCACAATAGGAGTTCATGGAATGAGGTCACAATTCCAGTCTGAGGCCCCAATTCCTCTTTGAAATCCAATTGTAGTTCAAGTCTCGAGGTCACAAATCCAGTCTGCGGTCACAATTCTTGTTTGGAATCAAAATTGCAGTTCAAGGCTCGAGATCACAATTCCAGTCTGAGGCCACAATTCCCGTTTGGAATCACAACTGCTATTCAAGGCTTGAGTTTACAATTCCAGTTTGGAATCACAATTGCAGTTCAAGTCTCGAGATCACAATTCCAGTCTGAGGCCCCAATTCCTGTTTGAAATCACAATTGTAGTCCAAGGCTCGAGGTCACAAATCCTGTCTGAGGTCACAATTCCCGTTTGGAATCACACTGGCAGTTCAAGGCCCGAGATCACAATTCCAGTCTGAGCCCCCAATTCCGTTTTGTAATCACAACTGCTGTTCATGTCTCGCGGTCACAATTCCAGTCTGAGGACACAATTCCCGTTTGGAATCACAATGGCAGTTCAAGGCCCGAGATCACAATTCCAGTCTGAGCCCCCAATTCCGGTTTGATTTCAGAGCTGCAGCTTAAGGTTCAGGGTCACAATTCCAGTCTGAGGTCCCGATATCGGTTTGGTTCCACAACTGCAGCTCAAATCTCTAGGTCACAAATTCAGTGTGTGGTCACTAATCCCGTTTGGAATCACATTTACAATTCAAGGGTCGAGATCACAATTCCAGTCTGAGGCCTCAATTCCCGTTTGGAATCACAACTGAAGCTCAAGGCTCGGAGTCACAGTTCTAGTCTGAGGCCACAATTCCCGTTTGGAATTACAACTGCTATTCAAGCCTCGAGGTCACAATTCCGGTTTGGAATCACAATTGCAGTTCAAGGCTTGATTTCACAATTCCGGTTTGGAATCACAATTGCATTTCAAGGCTGGAGAACACAATTCCAGTTTCAAATCACATTTGCATTTTAAGTCATGAGGCCACAATTCCAGTATGAGGACACAATTCCTGTTTGGAATCACAACTGATCTTCAAGGCTTGAGCTCACAATTGCAGTCAGAGTTCATGAATCCTGTTTGGTATCACAAATACATTTCAAGTCTCGAGATCACAATTCCAGTCTTAGGCCCCAAATCCTGTCAGGAAACACTACTAAAGTTCAAGGCTCGAAGACACAATTGCAGTCTGAGGACCCAATACCGGTTTGGTATCAAAACCGCAGCTCAAGGCTCGGGGTCACAAACCCAGTCTGAGGTCACAATTGCGGTTTGGTATCAGAACTGCAGCTCAAATCTCTAGGTCACAAATGCAGTGTGTGGTCACAAATCCCGTTTGGAATCACATTTGCAGTTCAAGGGTCGAGATCACAATTCCAGTCTGAGCCCCCAATTCCAGTCTGAGGACCCAATTCCGGTTTGGTATCACAGATGCAGCACAAGGCTCAGGGTCACAATTCCAGTCTGAGGACCCAATTCCGATTTGGAATCACAAGTTAATTTCAAGGTTCGTAGTCACAGTTCCAGTTTGAGGTCCCAATTCCGGCTCTGAATCGCAACTGCTCTACATTGCTCGAGGTGACGATTCCAGTCTGAAGACTCAATTCCGGTATGGTATCACAACTGCAGCTCAAGCCTAGTTGTCACATTTCCAGTCTGAGGCCACGATTCCCGTTTGGAATCACAACTGCTATTCCTGTCTCGAGATCACAATTCCAGTCTGAGGCCCCAATTCCTGTTTGGAATCAGTACTGCAGTTCAAGGCTCGAGCTCACTATTACAGTTTGGAATCACAATAGGAGTTCATGGAATGAGGTCACAATTACTCTCTGAGGTCATAGTTTCTGTTTGGAATCACAATTGCAGTTCAAAGCTCGAGGTCTCAATTCCAGACTGCGGTCACAATTCCGGTTTGGAATCACAATTGCAGTTCAAGGCTTGAGATCACAATGCCAGACTGAGGTCACAATTGTGGTTTGGTATCAGAACTGCAGCTCAAATCTCTAGGTCACAAATGCAGTGTGTGGTCACAAATCCCGTTTGGAATCACATTTGCAGTTCAAGGGTCGAGATCACAATTCCAGTCTGAGCCCCCAATTCCAGTCTGAGGACCCAATTCCGGTTTGGTAACACAGATGCAGCACAAGGCTCAGGGTCACAATTCCAGTCTGAGGACCCAATTCCGATTTGGAATCACAAGTTAATTTCAAGGTTCGTAGTCACAGTTCCAGTTTGAGGTCCCAATTCCAGCTCTGAATCGCAACTGCTCTACATTGCTCGAGGTGACGATTCCAGTCTGAAGACTCAATTCCGGTATGGTATCACAACTGCAGCTCAAGCCTAGTTGTCACATTTCCAGTCTGAGGCCACGATTCCCGTTTGGAATCACAACTGCTATTCCTGTCTCGAGATCACAATTCCAGTCTGAGGCCCCAATTCCTGTTTGGAATCAGTACTGCAGTTCAAGGCTCGAGCTCACTATTACAGTTTGGAATCACAATAGGAGTTCATGGAATGAGGTCACAATTCCAGTCTGAGGCCCCAATTCCTCTTTGAAATCCAATTGTAGTTCAAGTCTCGAGGTCACAAATCCAGTCTGCGGTCACAATTCTTGTTTGGAATCAAAATTGCAGTTCAAGGCTCGAGATCACAATTCCAGTCTGAGGCCACAATTCCCGTTTGGAATCACAACTGCTATTCAAGGCTTGAGTTTACAATTCCAGTTTGGAATCACAATTGCAGTTCAAGTCTCGAGATCACAATTCCAGTCTGAGGCCCCAATTCCTGTTTGAAATCACAATTGTAGTCCAAGGCTCGAGGTCACAAATCCTGTCTGAGGTCACAATTCCCGTTTGGAATCACACTGGCAGTTCAAGGCCCGAGATCACAATTCCAGTCTGAGCCCCCAATTCCGTTTTGTAATCACAACTGCTGTTCATGTCTCGCGGTCACAATTCCAGTCTGAGGACACAATTCCCGTTTGGAATCACAATGGCAGTTCAAGGCCCGAGATCACAATTCCAGTCTGAGCCCCCAATTCCGGTTTGATTTCAGAGCTGCAGCTTAAGGTTCAGGGTCACAATTCCAGTCTGAGGTCCCGATATCGGTTTGGTTCCACAACTGCAGCTCAAATCTCTAGGTCACAAATTCAGTGTGTGGTCACTAATCCCGTTTGGAATCACATTTACAATTCAAGGGTCGAGATCACAATTCCAGTCTGAGGCCTCAATTCCCGTTTGGAATCACAACTGAAGCTCAAGGCTCGGAGTCACAGTTCTAGTCTGAGGCCACAATTCCCGTTTGGAATTACAACTGCTATTCAAGCCTCGAGGTCACAATTCCGGTTTGGAATCACAATTGCAGTTCAAGGCTTGATTTCACAATTCCGGTTTGGAATCACAATTGCATTTCAAGGCTGGAGAACACAATTCCAGTTTCAAATCACATTTGCATTTTAAGTCATGAGGCCACAATTCCAGTATGAGGACACAATTCCTGTTTGGAATCACAACTGATCTTCAAGGCTTGAGCTCACAATTGCAGTCAGAGTTCATGAATCCTGTTTGGTATCACAAATACATTTCAAGTCTCGAGATCACAATTCCAGTCTTAGGCCCCAAATCCTGTCAGGAAACACTACTAAAGTTCAAGGCTCGAAGACACAATTGCAGTCTGAGGACCCAATACCGGTTTGGTATCAAAACCGCAGCTCAAGGCTCGGGGTCACAAACCCAGTCTGAGGTCACAATTGCGGTTTGGTATCAGAACTGCAGCTCAAATCTCTAGGTCACAAATGCAGTGTGTGGTCACAAATCCCGTTTGGAATCACATTTGCAGTTCAAGGGTCGAGATCACAATTCCAGTCTGAGCCCCCAATTCCAGTCTGAGGACCCAATTCCGGTTTGGTAACACAGATGCAGCACAAGGCTCAGGGTCACAATTCCAGTCTGAGGACCCAATTCCGATTTGGAATCACAACTTAATTTCAAGGTTCGTAGTCACAGTTCCAGTTTGAGGTCCCAATTCCAGCTCTGAATCGCAACTGCTCTACATTGCTCGAGGTGACGATTCCAGTCTGAAGACTCAATTCCGGTATGGTATCACAACTGCAGCTCAAGCCTAGTTGTCACATTTCCAGTCTGAGGCCACGATTCCCGTTTGGAATCACAACTGCTATTCCTGTCTCGAGATCACAATTCCAGTCTGAGGCCCCAATTCCTGTTTGGAATCAGTACTGCAGTTCAAGGCTCGAGCTCACTATTACAGTTTGGAATCACAATAGGAGTTCATGGAATGAGGTCACAATTCCAGTCTGAGGCCCCAATTCCTCTTTGAAATCCAATTGTAGTTCAAGTCTCGAGGTCACAAATCCAGTCTGCGGTCACAATTCTTGTTTGGAATCAAAATTGCAGTTCAAGGCTCGAGATCACAATTCCAGTCTGAGGCCACAATTCCCGTTTGGAATCACAACTGCTATTCAAGGCTTGAGTTTACAATTCCAGTTTGGAATCACAATTGCAGTTCAAGTCTCGAGATCACAATTCCAGTCTGAGGCCCCAATTCCTGTTTGAAATCACAATTGTAGTCCAAGGCTCGAGGTCACAAATCCTGTCTGAGGTCACAATTCCCGTTTGGAATCACACTGGCAGTTCAAGGCCCGAGATCACAATTCCAGTCTGAGCCCCCAATTCCGTTTTGTAATCACAACTGCTGTTCATGTCTCGCGGTCACAATTCCAGTCTGAGGACACAATTCCCGTTTGGAATCACAATGGCAGTTCAAGGCCCGAGATCACAATTCCAGTCTGAGCCCCCAATTCCGGTTTGATTTCAGAGCTGCAGCTTAAGGTTCAGGGTCACAATTCCAGTCTGAGGTCCCGATATCGGTTTGGTTCCACAACTGCAGCTCAAATCTCTAGGTCACAAATTCAGTGTGTGGTCACTAATCCCGTTTGGAATCACATTTACAATTCAAGGGTCGAGATCACAATTCCAGTCTGAGGCCTCAATTCCCGTTTGGAATCACAACTGAAGCTCAAGGCTCGGAGTCACAGTTCTAGTCTGAGGCCACAATTCCCGTTTGGAATTACAACTGCTATTCAAGCCTCGAGGTCACAATTCCGGTTTGGAATCACAATTGCAGTTCAAGGCTTGATTTCACAATTCCGGTTTGGAATCACAATTGCATTTCAAGGCTGGAGAACACAATTCCAGTTTCAAATCACATTTGCATTTTAAGTCATGAGGCCACAATTCCAGTATGAGGACACAATTCCTGTTTGGAATCACAACTGATCTTCAAGGCTTGAGCTCACAATTGCAGTCAGAGTTCATGAATCCTGTTTGGTATCACAAATACATTTCAAGTCTCGAGATCACAATTCCAGTCTTAGGCCCCAAATCCTGTCAGGAAACACTACTAAAGTTCAAGGCTCGAAGACACAATTGCAGTCTGAGGACCCAATACCGGTTTGGTATCAAAACCGCAGCTCAAGGCTCGGGGTCACAAACCCAGTCTGAGGTCACAATTGCGGTTTGGTATCAGAACTGCAGCTCAAATCTCTAGGTCACAAATGCAGTGTGTGGTCACAAATCCCGTTTGGAATCACATTTGCAGTTCAAGGGTCGAGATCACAATTCCAGTCTGAGCCCCCAATTCCAGTCTGAGGACCCAATTCCGGTTTGGTATCACAGATGCAGCACAAGGCTCAGGGTCACAATTCCAGTCTGAGGACCCAATTCCGATTTGGAATCACAACTTAATTTCAAGGTTCGTAGTCACAGTTCCAGTTTGAGGTCCCAATTCCGGCTCTGAATCGCAACTGCTCTACATTGCTCGAGGTGACGATTCCAGTCTGAAGACTCAATTCCGGTATGGTATCACAACTGCAGCTCAAGCCTAGTTGTCACATTTCCAGTCTGAGGCCACGATTCCCGTTTGGAATCACAACTGCTATTCCTGTCTCGAGATCACAATTCCAGTCTGAGGCCCCAATTCCTGTTTGGAATCAGTACTGCAGTTCAAGGCTCGAGCTCACTATTACAGTTTGGAATCACAATAGGAGTTCATGGAATGAGGTCACAATTACTCTCTGAGGTCATAGTTTCTGTTTGGAATCACAATTGCAGTTCAAAGCTCGAGGTCTCAATTCCAGACTGCGGTCACAATTCCGGTTTGGAATCACAATTGCAGTTCAAGGCTTGAGATCACAATGCCAGACTGAGGTCACAATTGTGGTTTGGTATCAGAACTGCAGCTCAAATCTCTAGGTCACAAATGCAGTGTGTGGTCACAAATCCCGTTTGGAATCACATTTGCAGTTCAAGGGTCGAGATCACAATTCCAGTCTGAGCCCCCAATTCCAGTCTGAGGACCCAATTCCGGTTTGGTAACACAGATGCAGCACAAGGCTCAGGGTCACAATTCCAGTCTGAGGACCCAATTCCGATTTGGAATCACAAGTTAATTTCAAGGTTCGTAGTCACAGTTCCAGTTTGAGGTCCCAATTCCAGCTCTGAATCGCAACTGCTCTACATTGCTCGAGGTGACGATTCCAGTCTGAAGACTCAATTCCGGTATGGTATCACAACTGCAGCTCAAGCCTAGTTGTCACATTTCCAGTCTGAGGCCACGATTCCCGTTTGGAATCACAACTGCTATTCCTGTCTCGAGATCACAATTCCAGTCTGAGGCCACAATTCCTGTTTGGAATCAGTACTGCAGTTCAAGGCTCGAGCTCACTATTACAGTTTGGAATCACAATAGGAGTTCATGGAATGAGGTCACAATTCCAGTCTGAGGCCCCAATTCCTCTTTGAAATCCAATTGTAGTTCAAGTCTCGAGGTCACAAATCCAGTCTGCGGTCACAATTCTTGTTTGGAATCAAAATTGCAGTTCAAGGCTCGAGATCACAATTCCAGTCTGAGGCCACAATTCCCGTTTGGAATCACAACTGCTATTCAAGGCTTGAGTTTACAATTCCAGTTTGGAATCACAATTGCAGTTCAAGTCTCGAGATCACAATTCCAGTCTGAGGCCCCAATTCCTGTTTGAAATCACAATTGTAGTCCAAGGCTCGAGGTCACAAATCCTGTCTGAGGTCACAATTCCCGTTTGGAATCACACTGGCAGTTCAAGGCCCGAGATCACAATTCCAGTCTGAGCCCCCAATTCCGTTTTGTAATCACAACTGCTGTTCATGTCTCGCGGTCACAATTCCAGTCTGAGGACACAATTCCCGTTTGGAATCACAATGGCAGTTCAAGGCCCGAGATCACAATTCCAGTCTGAGCCCCCAATTCCGGTTTGATTTCAGAGCTGCAGCTTAAGGTTCAGGGTCACAATTCCAGTCTGAGGTCCCGATATCGGTTTGGTTCCACAACTGCAGCTCAAATCTCTAGGTCACAAATTCAGTGTGTGGTCACTAATCCCGTTTGGAATCACATTTACAATTCAAGGGTCGAGATCACAATTCCAGTCTGAGGCCTCAATTCCCGTTTGGAATCACAACTGAAGCTCAAGGCTCGGAGTCACAGTTCTAGTCTGAGGCCACAATTCCCGTTTGGAATTACAACTGCTATTCAAGCCTCGAGGTCACAATTCCGGTTTGGAATCACAATTGCAGTTCAAGGCTTGATTTCACAATTCCGGTTTGGAATCACAATTGCATTTCAAGGCTGGAGAACACAATTCCAGTTTCAAATCACATTTGCATTTTAAGTCATGAGGCCACAATTCCAGTATGAGGACACAATTCCTGTTTGGAATCACAACTGATCTTCAAGGCTTGAGCTCACAATTGCAGTCAGAGTTCATGAATCCTGTTTGGTATCACAAATACATTTCAAGTCTCGAGATCACAATTCCAGTCTTAGGCCCCAAATCCTGTCAGGAAACACTACTAAAGTTCAAGGCTCGAAGACACAATTGCAGTCTGAGGACCCAATACCAGTTTGGTATCAAAACCGCAGCTCAAGGCTCGGGGTCACAAACCCAGTCTGAGGTCACAATTGCGGTTTGGTATCAGAACTGCAGCTCAAATCTCTAGGTCACAAATGCAGTGTGTGGTCACAAATCCCGTTTGGAATCACATTTGCAGTTCAAGGGTCGAGATCACAATTCCAGTCTGAGCCCCCAATTCCAGTCTGAGGACCCAATTCCGGTTTGGTAACACAGATGCAGCACAAGGCTCAGGGTCACAATTCCAGTCTGAGGACCCAATTCCGATTTGGAATCACAACTTAATTTCAAGGTTCGTAGTCACAGTTCCAGTTTGAGGTCCCAATTCCAGCTCTGAATCGCAACTGCTCTACATTGCTCGAGGTGACGATTCCAGTCTGAAGACTCAATTCCGGTATGGTATCACAACTGCAGCTCAAGCCTAGTTGTCACATTTCCAGTCTGAGGCCACGATTCCCGTTTGGAATCACAACTGCTATTCCTGTCTCGAGATCACAATTCCAGTCTGAGGCCCCAATTCCTGTTTGGAATCAGTACTGCAGTTCAAGGCTCGAGCTCACTATTACAGTTTGGAATCACAATAGGAGTTCATGGAATGAGGTCACAATTCCAGTCTGAGGCCCCAATTCCTCTTTGAAATCCAATTGTAGTTCAAGTCTCGAGGTCACAAATCCAGTCTGCGGTCACAATTCTTGTTTGGAATCAAAATTGCAGTTCAAGGCTCGAGATCACAATTCCAGTCTGAGGCCACAATTCCCGTTTGGAATCACAACTGCTATTCAAGGCTTGAGTTTACAATTCCAGTTTGGAATCACAATTGCAGTTCAAGTCTCGAGATCACAATTCCAGTCTGAGGCCCCAATTCCTGTTTGAAATCACAATTGTAGTCCAAGGCTCGAGGTCACAAATCCTGTCTGAGGTCACAATTCCCGTTTGGAATCACACTGGCAGTTCAAGGCCCGAGATCACAATTCCAGTCTGAGCCCCCAATTCCGTTTTGTAATCACAACTGCTGTTCATGTCTCGCGGTCACAATTCCAGTCTGAGGACACAATTCCCGTTTGGAATCACAATGGCAGTTCAAGGCCCGAGATCACAATTCCAGTCTGAGCCCCCAATTCCGGTTTGATTTCAGAGCTGCAGCTTAAGGTTCAGGGTCACAATTCCAGTCTGAGGTCCCGATATCGGTTTGGTTCCACAACTGCAGCTCAAATCTCTAGGTCACAAATTCAGTGTGTGGTCACTAATCCCGTTTGGAATCACATTTACAATTCAAGGGTCGAGATCACAATTCCAGTCTGAGGCCTCAATTCCCGTTTGGAATCACAACTGAAGCTCAAGGCTCGGAGTCACAGTTCTAGTCTGAGGCCACAATTCCCGTTTGGAATTACAACTGCTATTCAAGCCTCGAGGTCACAATTCCGGTTTGGAATCACAATTGCAGTTCAAGGCTTGATTTCACAATTCCGGTTTGGAATCACAATTGCATTTCAAGGCTGGAGAACACAATTCCAGTTTCAAATCACATTTGCATTTTAAGTCATGAGGCCACAATTCCAGTATGAGGACACAATTCCTGTTTGGAATCACAACTGATCTTCAAGGCTTGAGCTCACAATTGCAGTCAGAGTTCATGAATCCTGTTTGGTATCACAAATACATTTCAAGTCTCGAGATCACAATTCCAGTCTTAGGCCCCAAATCCTGTCAGGAAACACTACTAAAGTTCAAGGCTCGAAGACACAATTGCAGTCTGAGGACCCAATACCGGTTTGGTATCAAAACCGCAGCTCAAGGCTCGGGGTCACAAACCCAGTCTGAGGTCACAATTGCGGTTTGGTATCAGAACTGCAGCTCAAATCTCTAGGTCACAAATGCAGTGTGTGGTCACAAATCCCGTTTGGAATCACATTTGCAGTTCAAGGGTCGAGATCACAATTCCAGTCTGAGCCCCCAATTCCAGTCTGAGGACCCAATTCCGGTTTGGTATCACAGATGCAGCACAAGGCTCAGGGTCACAATTCCAGTCTGAGGACCCAATTCCGATTTGGAATCACAACTTAATTTCAAGGTTCGTAGTCACAGTTCCAGTTTGAGGTCCCAATTCCGGCTCTGAATCGCAACTGCTCTACATTGCTCGAGGTGACGATTCCAGTCTGAAGACTCAATTCCGGTATGGTATCACAACTGCAGCTCAAGCCTAGTTGTCACATTTCCAGTCTGAGGCCACGATTCCCGTTTGGAATCACAACTGCTATTCCTGTCTCGAGATCACAATTCCAGTCTGAGGCCCCAATTCCTGTTTGGAATCAGTACTGCAGTTCAAGGCTCGAGCTCACTATTACAGTTTGGAATCACAATAGGAGTTCATGGAATGAGGTCACAATTACTCTCTGAGGTCATAGTTTCTGTTTGGAATCACAATTGCAGTTCAAAGCTCGAGGTCTCAATTCCAGACTGCGGTCACAATTCCGGTTTGGAATCACAATTGCAGTTCAAGGCTTGAGATCACAATGCCAGACTGAGGTCACAATTGTGGTTTGGTATCAGAACTGCAGCTCAAATCTCTAGGTCACAAATGCAGTGTGTGGTCACAAATCCCGTTTGGAATCACATTTGCAGTTCAAGGGTCGAGATCACAATTCCAGTCTGAGCCCCCAATTCCAGTCTGAGGACCCAATTCCGGTTTGGTAACACAGATGCAGCACAAGGCTCAGGGTCACAATTCCAGTCTGAGGACCCAATTCCGATTTGGAATCACAACTTAATTTCAAGGTTCGTAGTCACAGTTCCAGTTTGAGGTCCCAATTCCAGCTCTGAATCGCAAGTGCTCTACATTGCTCGAGGTGACGATTCCAGTCTGAAGACTCAATTCCGGTATGGTATCACAACTGCAGCTCAAGCCTAGTTGTCACATTTCCAGTCTGAGGCCACGATTCCCGTTTGGAATCACAACTGCTATTCCTGTCTCGAGATCACAATTCCAGTCTGAGGCCCCAATTCCTGTTTGGAATCAGTACTGCAGTTCAAGGCTCGAGCTCACTATTACAGTTTGGAATCACAATAGGAGTTCATGGAATGAGGTCACAATTCCAGTCTGAGGCCCCAATTCCTCTTTGAAATCAAATTGTAGTTCAAGTCTCGAGGTCACAAATCCAGTCTGCGGTCACAATTCTTGTTTGGAATCAAAATTGCAGTTCAAGGCTCGAGATCAAAATTCCAGTCTGAGGCCACAATTCCCGTTTGGAATCACAACTGCTATTCAAGGCTTGAGTTTACAATTCCAGTTTGGAATCACAATTGCAGTTCAAGTCTCGAGATCACAATTCCAGTCTGAGGCCCCAATTCCTGTTTGAAATCACAATTGTAGTCCAAGGCTCGAGGTCACAAATCCTGTCTGAGGTCACAATTCCCGTTTGGAATCACACTGGCAGTTCAAGGCCCGAGATCACAATTCCAGTCTGAGCCCCCAATTCCGTTTTGTAATCACAACTGCTGTTCATGTCTCGCGGTCACAATTCCAGTCTGAGGCCACAATTCCCGTTTGGAATCACAATGGCAGTTCAAGGCCCGAGATCACAATTCCAGTCTGAGCCCCCAATTCCGGTTTGATTTCAGAGCTGCAGCTTAAGGTTCAGGGTCACAATTCCAGTCTGAGGTCCCGATATCGGTTTGGTTCCACAACTGCAGCTCAAATCTCTAGGTCACAAATTCAGTGTGTGGTCACTAATCCCGTTTGGAATCACATTTACAATTCAAGGGTCGAGATCACAATTCCAGTCTGAGGCCTCAATTCCCGTTTGGAATCACAACTGAAGCTCAAGGCTCGGAGTCACAGTTCTAGTCTGAGGCCACAATTCCCGTTTGGAATTACAACTGCTATTCAAGCCTCGAGGTCACAATTCCGGTTTGGAATCACAATTGCAGTTCAAGGCTTGATTTCACAATTCCGGTTTGGAATCACAATTGCATTTCAAGGCTGGAGAACACAATTCCAGTTTCAAATCACATTTGCATTTTAAGTCATGAGGCCACAATTCCAGTATGAGGACACAATTCCTGTTTGGAATCACAACTGATCTTCAAGGCTTGAGCTCACAATTGCAGTCAGAGTTCATGAATCCTGTTTGGTATCACAAATACATTTCAAGAGATCACAATTCCAGTCTTAGGCCCCAAATCCTGTCAGGAAACACTACTAAAGTTCAAGGCTCGAAGACACAATTGCAGTCTGAGGACCCAATACCGGTTTGGTATCAAAACCGCAGCTCAAGGCTCGGGGTCACAAATCCAGTCTGAGGTCACAATTGCGGTTTGGTATCAGAACTGCAGCTCAAATCTCTAGGTCACAAATGCAGTGTGTGGTCACAAATCCCGTTTGGAATCACATTTGCAGTTCAAGGGTCGAGATCACAATTCCAGTCTGAGCCCCCAATTCCAGTCTGAGGACCCAATTCCGGTTTGGTATCACAGATGCAGCACAAGGCTCAGGGTCACAATTCCAGTCTGAGGACCCAATTCCGCTTTGGAATCACAACTTAATTTCAAGGTTCGTAGTCACAGTTCCAGTTTGAGGTCCCAATTCCGGCTCTGAATCGCAAGTGCTCTACATTGCTCGAGGTGACGATTCCAGTCTGAAGACTCAATTCCGGTATGGTATCACAACTGCAGCTCAAGCCTAGTTGTCACATTTCCAGTCTGAGGCCACGATTCCCGTTTGGAATCACAACTGCTATTCCTGTCTCGAGATCACAATTCCAGTCTGAGGCCCCAATTCCTGTTTGGAATCAGTACTGCAGTTCAAGGCTCGAGCTCACTATTACAGTTTGGAATCACAATAGGAGTTCATGGAATGAGGTCACAATTCCAGTCTGAGGCCCCAATTCCTCTTTGAAATCCAATTGTAGTTCAAGTCTCGAGGTCACAAATCCAGTCTGCGGTCACAATTCTTGTTTGGAATCAAAATTGCAGTTCAAGGCTCGAGATCACAATTCCAGTCTGAGGCCACAATTCCAATTTGGAATCACAATTGCAGTTCAAGGCTTGAGTTCACAATTCCAGTTTCAAATCACATTTGCATTTTAAGTCATGAGGCCACAATTCCAGTATGAGGACACAATTCCTGTTTGGAATCACAATTGATGTTCAAGCCTCGAGGTCACAATTCCAGTCTGGGGCCACAATACGGCTTTGGAATCACAACTAAAATTCAAGGTTCGAAGTCACAACTGCAGTCTGAGGACGCAATAGCTGTTTGGAATCAGTACTGCAGCTCAAGGCTCCGGGGTCATAGTTCCAGTCTGAGGCCACAATTCCCGTTTGGAATCACAACTGCAATTCAAGGCCCGAGGTCACAATTACAGTTCGGAATCACAACTGCTATTCAAGGCTCGAGGTCACAATTCAAGTCTGAGGCCACAATTCCGGTTTGGAATCATATTAGCAGTTCAAGGCTTGATTTCACAATTCCGGTTTGAAATAACAATTGCATTTCAAGGCTTGAGGTCACAATTCCAGTTTGAAATCACATTTGCATTTTAAGTCTTGAGGCCACAATTCCAGTATGAGGATAGAATTCATGTTGGGAATCACGATTGATGTTCAATGCTCGAGGTCACAATTCCAGTCAGAGTTCATGAATCCTGTTTGGAATCACAATTGCATTTCAACTCTCAAGATCACAATTCCAGTCTTAGGCCCCAAATCCTGTCAGGAAACACTACTAAAGTTCAAGGCTCGAAGACACGATTCTAGTCTGATGACCCTATAATGCTTTGGAATCACAAGTGCAGCTCAAGGCTCGGGGTCACAATTCCAGTCTGAGGCCACAATTCCCGTTTGGAATCACAATTGCAGTTCAAGGATCGAGGTCACAATTACAGTTTGGATTCACAATAGCAGTTCATGGAATGAAATCACAATTCCAGTCTTAGGTCAATATTCCTGTTTGGAATCACAACTGATGTTCATGTCTCGAGATCACGATTCCAGTCTGAGGACCCAATTCCGGTTTGGTATCACAAATGCAGCACAAGGCTCAGGGTCACAATTCAAGTCTGAGGCCACAATTCCGCTTTGGAATCACAATTTAATTTCAAGGTTCGAAGCCACAGTTCCAGTCTGAGGTCCCAAATCCGGCTCTGAATCGTAACTGCTCTACATTGCTCGAGGTGATGATTCCAGTCTGAAGACTCAATTCCGGTATGGTATCACAACTGCAGCTCAAGCCTAGTTGTCACATTTCCAGTCTGAGGCCACGATTCCCGTTTAGAATCACAACTGCTATTCCTGTCTCGAGATCACAATTCCAGTCTGAGGCCCCAATTCCTGTTTGGAATCAGTACTGCAGTTCAAGGCTCGAGCTCACTATTACAGTTTGGAATCACAATAGGAGTTCATGGAATGAGGTCACAATTCCAGTCTGAGGTCATAATTTCTGTTTGGAATCACAATTGCAGTTCAAAGCTCGAGGTCTCAATTCCAGTCTGCGGTCACAATTCCGGTTTGGAATCACAATTGCAGTTCAAGGCTTGAGATCACAATGCCAGACTGAGGTCTCAATTCCCGTTTGGAATCACAACTGCTGCTCAATGCTCGGGGTCACAATTCCAGTCTGAGGCCACAATTCCCGTTTGGAATCACAACTGCTATTCAAGGCTTGAGTTTACAATTCCAGTTTGGAATCACAATTGCAGTTCAAGTCTCGAGATCACAATTCCAGTCTGAGGCCCCAATTCCTGTTTGAAATCACAATTGTAGTCCAAGGCTCGAGGTCACAAATCCAGTCTGCGGTCACAATTCCGGTTTGGAATCACAATTGCAGTTCAAGGCTTGAGATCACAATGCCAGACTGAGGTCTCAATTCCCGTTTGGAATCAAAATTGCAGTTCAAGGCTCAAGATCACAATTGCAGTCTGAGGCCACAATTCCTGTTTGGAATCACAATGGCAGTTCAAGGCTCGAGATCACAATTCCAGTCTGAGCCCCCAATTCCGTTTGGTAATCACAACTGCTGTTCATGACTCGCGGTCACAATTCCAGTCTGAGGCCACAATTCCCGTTTGGAATTGTAACTGCTATTCAAGGCTTGAGTTCACAATTCCAATTTGGAATCACAATTGCAGTTCAAGGCTTGAGTTCACAATTCCAGTTTCAAATCACATTTGCATTTTAAGTCATGAGGCCACAATTCCGGTATGAGGACACAATTCCTGTTTGGAATCACAATTGATGTTCAAGCCTCGAGGTCACAATTGCAGTCTGAGGCCACAATACGGCTTTGGAATCACAACTAAAATTCAAGGCTCGAAGTCACAACTGCAGTCTGAGGACGCAATAGCTGTTTGGAATCAGTACTGCAGCTCAAGGCTCCGGGGTCATAGTTCCAGTCTGAGGCCACAATTCCCGTTTGGAATCACAACTGCTATTCAAGGCTCGAGGTCACAATTCAAGTCTGAGGCCACAATTCCGGTTTGGAATCATATTAGCAGTTCAAGGCTTGATTTCACAATTCCGGTTTGAAATAACAATTGCATTTCAAGGCTTGAGGTCACAATTCCAGTTTGAAATCACATTTGCATTT
This sequence comes from Sturnus vulgaris, assembly GCF_052056855.1. Classification (NCBI taxonomy): domain Eukaryota; kingdom Metazoa; phylum Chordata; class Aves; order Passeriformes; family Sturnidae; genus Sturnus; species Sturnus vulgaris. The sequence goes on along the minus strand of NC_142265.1, from coordinate 404,275 downwards.
TAAGTCTTGAGGCCACAATTCCAGTATGAGGATAGAATTCATGTTGGGAATCACGATTGATGTTCAATGCTCGAGGTCACAATTCCAGTCAGAGTTCATGAATCCTGTTTGGAATCACAATTGCATTTCAACTCTCAAGATCACAATTCCAGTCTTAGGCCCCAAATCCTGTCAGGAAACACTACTAAAGTTCAAGGCTCGAAGACACGATTCTAGTCTGATGACCCTATACTGCTTTGGAATCACAAGTGCAGCTCAAGGCTCGGGGTCACAATTCCAGTCTGAGGCCACAATTCCCGTTTGGAATCACAACTGCAGTTCAAGGATCGAGGTCACAATTACAGTTTGGATTCACAATAGCAGTTCATGGAATGAAATCACAATTCCAGTCTTAGGTCAATATTCCTGTTTGGAATCACAACTGCTATTCCTGTCTCGAGATCACAATTCCAGTCTGAGGCCCCAATTCCTGTTTGGAATCAGTACTGCAGTTCAAGGCTCGAGGTCACAATTCCTGTTTGAAATCACAATAGCAGTTCATGGAATGAGGTCACAATTACTCTCTGAGGTCATAATTTCTGTTTGGAATCACAATTGCAGTTCAAAGCTCGAGGTCTCAATTCCAGTCTGCGGTCACAATTCCGGTTTGGAATCACAATTGCAGTTCAAGGCTTGAGATCACAATGCCAGACTGAGGTCACAATTCCCATTTGGAATCACAACTGCTGCTCAATGCTCGGGGTCACAATTCCAGTCTGAGGCCACAATTCCCGTTTGGAATCACAACTGCTGATCCTGTCTCGAGGTCACGATTCCAGTCTGAGGACCCAATTCCGATTTGAAATCACAATGGCACTTCAAGGCTCGAGATCACAATTCCAGTCTGAGCCCCCAATTCCGTGTTGGAATCACAACTGATGTTCATGTCTCGAGATCACGATTCCAGTCTGAGGACCCAATTCCGGTTTGGTGTCACAAATGCAGCACAAGGCTCAGGGTCACAATTCAAGTCTGAGGCCACAATTCCGCTTTGGAATCACAAGTTAATTTCAAGGTTTGAAGTCACAGTTCCAGTCTGAGGTCCCAATTCCGGCTCTGAATCGTAACTGCTCTACATTGCTCGAGGTGACGATTCCAGTCTGAAGACTCAATTCCGGTATGGTATCACGACTGCAGCTCAAGCCTAGTTGTCACATTTCCAGTCTGAGGCCACAATTCCCGTTTGGAATCACAACTGCTGATCCTGTCTCGAGGTCACGATTCCAGTCTTAGGTCACAATTCCAGTTTGGAATCACAATTGCAGTACAAGCCTGGAGAACACAATTCCTGTCTGAGGTCCCAATATCGGTTTGGTATCACAACTGCAGCTCAAATCTCTAGGTCACAAATTCAGTGTGTGGTCACAAATCCCGTTTGGAATCACATTTGCAGTTCTAGGGTGAATATCACAATTTCAGTCTGAGCCCCCAATTCCGTTTTGTAATCACAACTGCTGTTCATGTCTCGAGGTCACAATTCCAGTCTGAAGACCCAATACCGGTTTGTTATCACAGATGCAGCACAAGGCTCAGGGTCACAATTCAAGTCTGAGGCCACAATTCCGCTTTGGAATCACAACTTAATTTCAAGGTTCGAAGTCACAGTTCCAGTCTGAGGTCCCAATTCCGGCTCTGAATCGTAACTGCTCTACATTGCTCGAGGTGATGATTCCAGTCTGAAGACTCAATTCCGGTATGGTATCACAACTGCAGCTCAAGCCTAGTTGTCACATTTCCAGTCTGAGGCCACGATTCCCGTTTAGAATCACAACTGCTATTCCTGTCTCGAGATCACAATTCCAGTCTGAGGCCCCAATTCCTGTTTGGAATCAGTACTGCAGTTCAAGGCTCGAGCTCACTATTACAGTTTGGAATCACAATAGGAGTTCATGGAATGAGGTCACAATTACTCTCTGAGGTCATAATTTCTGTTTGGAATCACAATTGCAGTTCAAAGCTCGAGGTCTCAATTCCAGTCTGCGGTCACAATTCCGGTTTGGAATCACAATTGCAGTTCAAGGCTTGAGATCACAATGCCAGACTGAGGTCTCAATTCCCGTTTGGAATCACAACTGCTGCTCAAAGCTCGGGGTCACAATTCCAGTCTGAGGCCACAATTCCCGTTTGGAATCACAACTGCTATTCAAGGCTTGAGTTTACAATTCCAGTTTGGAATCACAATTGCAGTTCAAGTCTCGAGATCACAATTCCAGTCTGAGGCCCCAATTCCTGTTTGAAATCACAATTGTAGTCCAAGGCTCGAGGTCACAAATCCAGTCTGAGGTCACAATTCTTGTTTGGAATCAAAATTGCAGTTCATGGCTCAAGATCACAATTGCAGTCTGAGGCCACAATTCCTGTTTGGAATCACAATGGCAGTTCAAGGCTCGAGATCACAATTCCAGTCTGAGCCCCCAATTCCGTTTTGTAATCACAACTGCTGTTCATGTCTCGCGGTCACAATTCCAGTCTGAGGCCACAATTCCCGTTTGGAATCACAATGGCAGTTCAAGGCCCGAGATCACAATTCCAGTCTGAGCCCCCAATTCCGGTTTGATTTCAGAGCTGCAGCTTAAGGTTCAGGGTCACAATTCCAGTCTGAGGTCCCGATATCGGTTTGGTTCCACAACTGCAGCTCAAATCTCTAGGTCACAAATTCAGTGTGTGGTCACTAATCCCGTTTGGAATCACATTTACAATTCAAGGGTCGAGATCACAATTCCAGTCTGAGGCCTCAATTCCCGTTTGGAATCACAACTGAAGCTCAAGGCTCGGAGTCACAGTTCTAGTCTGAGGCCACAATTCCCGTTTGGAATTACAACTGCTATTCAAGCCTCGAGGTCACAATTCCGGTTTGGAATCACAATTGCAGTTCAAGGCTTGATTTCACAATTCCGGTTTGGAATCACAACTTAATTTCAAGGTTCGTAGTCACAGTTCCAGTTTGAGGTCCCAATTCCGGCTCTGAATCGCAACTGCTCTACATTGCTCGAGGTGACGATTCCAGTCTGAAGACTCAATTCCGGTATGGTATCACAACTGCAGCTCAAGCCTAGTTGTCACATTTCCAGTCTGAGGCCACGATTCCCGTTTAGAATCACAACTGCTATTCCTGTCTCGAGATCACAATTCCAGTCTGAGGACCCAATTCCGATTTGGAATCACAACTTAATTTCAAGGTTCGTAGTCACAGTTCCAGTTTGAGGTCCCAATTCCGGCTCTGAATCGCAACTGCTCTACATTGCTCGAGGTGACGATTCCAGTCTGAAGACTCAATTCCGGTATGGTATCACAACTGCAGCTCAAGCCTAGTTGTCACATTTCCAGTCTGAGGCCACGATTCCCGTTTAGAATCACAACTGCTATTCCTGTCTCGAGATCACAATTCCAGTCTGAGGCCCCAATTCCTGTTTGGAATCAGTACTGCAGTTCAAGGCTCGAGCTCACTATTACAGTTTGGAATCACAATAGGAGTTCATGGAATGAGGTCACAATTACTCTCTGAGGTCATAGTTTCTGTTTGGAATCACAATTGCAGTTCAAAGCTCGAGGTCTCAATTCCAGACTGCGGTCACAATTCCGGTTTGGAATCACAATTGCAGTTCAAGGCTTGAGATCACAATGCCAGACTGAGGTCACAATTGTGGTTTGGTATCAGAACTGCAGCTCAAATCTCTAGGTCACAAATGCAGTGTGTGGTCACAAATCCCGTTTGGAATCACATTTGCAGTTCAAGGGTCGAGATCACAATTCCAGTCTGAGCCCCCAATTCCAGTCTGAGGACCCAATTCCGGTTTGGTAACACAGATGCAGCACAAGGCTCAGGGTCACAATTCCAGTCTGAGGACCCAATTCCGATTTGGAATCACAACTTAATTTCAAGGTTCGTAGTCACAGTTCCAGTTTGAGGTCCCAATTCCAGCTCTGAATCGCAACTGCTCTACATTGCTCGAGGTGACGATTCCAGTCTGAAGACTCAATTCCGGTATGGTATCACAACTGCAGCTCAAGCCTAGTTGTCACATTTCCAGTCTGAGGCCACGATTCCCGTTTGGAATCACAACTGCTATTCCTGTCTCGAGATCACAATTCCAGTCTGAGGCCCCAATTCCTGTTTGGAATCAGTACTGCAGTTCAAGGCTCGAGCTCACTATTACAGTTTGGAATCACAATAGGAGTTCATGGAATGAGGTCACAATTCCAGTCTGAGGCCCCAATTCCTCTTTGAAATCCAATTGTAGTTCAAGTCTCGAGGTCACAAATCCAGTCTGCGGTCACAATTCTTGTTTGGAATCAAAATTGCAGTTCAAGGCTCGAGATCACAATTCCAGTCTGAGGCCACAATTCCCGTTTGGAATCACAACTGCTATTCAAGGCTTGAGTTTACAATTCCAGTTTGGAATCACAATTGCAGTTCAAGTCTCGAGATCACAATTCCAGTCTGAGGCCCCAATTCCTGTTTGAAATCACAATTGTAGTCCAAGGCTCGAGGTCACAAATCCTGTCTGAGGTCACAATTCCCGTTTGGAATCACACTGGCAGTTCAAGGCCCGAGATCACAATTCCAGTCTGAGCCCCCAATTCCGTTTTGTAATCACAACTGCTGTTCATGTCTCGCGGTCACAATTCCAGTCTGAGGCCACAATTCCCGTTTGGAATCACAATGGCAGTTCAAGGCCCGAGATCACAATTCCAGTCTGAGCCCCCAATTCCGGTTTGATTTCAGAGCTGCAGCTTAAGGTTCAGGGTCACAATTCCAGTCTGAGGTCCCGATATCGGTTTGGTTCCACAACTGCAGCTCAGATCTCTAGGTCACAAATTCAGTGTGTGGTCACTAATCCCGTTTGGAATCACATTTACAATTCAAGGGTCGAGATCACAATTCCAGTCTGAGGCCTCAATTCCCGTTTGGAATCACAACTGAAGCTCAAGGCTCGGAGTCACAGTTCTAGTCTGAGGCCACAATTCCCGTTTGGAATTACAACTGCTATTCAAGCCTCGAGGTCACAATTCCGGTTTGGAATCACAATTGCAGTTCAAGGCTTGATTTCACAATTCCGGTTTGGAATCACAATTGCATTTCAAGGCTGGAGAACACAATTCCAGTTTCAAATCACATTTGCATTTTAAGTCATGAGGCCACAATTCCAGTATGAGGACACAATTCCTGTTTGGAATCACAACTGATCTTCAAGGCTTGAGCTCACAATTGCAGTCAGAGTTCATGAATCCTGTTTGGTATCACAAATACATTTCAAGTCTCGAGATCACAATTCCAGTCTTAGGCCCCAAATCCTGTCAGGAAACACTACTAAAGTTCAAGGCTCGAAGACACAATTGCAGTCTGAGGACCCAATACCGGTTTGGTATCAAAACCGCAGCTCAAGGCTCGGGGTCACAAACCCAGTCTGAGGTCACAATTGCGGTTTGGTATCAGAACTGCAGCTCAAATCTCTAGGTCACAAATGCAGTGTGTGGTCACAAATCCCGTTTGGAATCACATTTGCAGTTCAAGGGTCGAGATCACAATTCCAGTCTGAGCCCCCAATTCCAGTCTGAGGACCCAATTCCGGTTTGGTATCACAGATGCAGCACAAGGCTCAGGGTCACAATTCCAGTCTGAGGACCCAATTCCGATTTGGAATCACAAGTTAATTTCAAGGTTCGTAGTCACAGTTCCAGTTTGAGGTCCCAATTCCGGCTCTGAATCGCAACTGCTCTACATTGCTCGAGGTGACGATTCCAGTCTGAAGACTCAATTCCGGTATGGTATCACAACTGCAGCTCAAGCCTAGTTGTCACATTTCCAGTCTGAGGCCACGATTCCCGTTTGGAATCACAACTGCTATTCCTGTCTCGAGATCACAATTCCAGTCTGAGGCCCCAATTCCTGTTTGGAATCAGTACTGCAGTTCAAGGCTCGAGCTCACTATTACAGTTTGGAATCACAATAGGAGTTCATGGAATGAGGTCACAATTACTCTCTGAGGTCATAGTTTCTGTTTGGAATCACAATTGCAGTTCAAAGCTCGAGGTCTCAATTCCAGACTGCGGTCACAATTCCGGTTTGGAATCACAATTGCAGTTCAAGGCTTGAGATCACAATGCCAGACTGAGGTCACAATTGTGGTTTGGTATCAGAACTGCAGCTCAAATCTCTAGGTCACAAATGCAGTGTGTGGTCACAAATCCCGTTTGGAATCACATTTGCAGTTCAAGGGTCGAGATCACAATTCCAGTCTGAGCCCCCAATTCCAGTCTGAGGACCCAATTCCGGTTTGGTAACACAGATGCAGCACAAGGCTCAGGGTCACAATTCCAGTCTGAGGACCCAATTCCGATTTGGAATCACAACTTAATTTCAAGGTTCGTAGTCACAGTTCCAGTTTGAGGTCCCAATTCCAGCTCTGAATCGCAACTGCTCTACATTGCTCGAGGTGACGATTCCAGTCTGAAGACTCAATTCCGGTATGGTATCACAACTGCAGCTCAAGCCTAGTTGTCACATTTCCAGTCTGAGGCCACGATTCCCGTTTGGAATCACAACTGCTATTCCTGTCTCGAGATCACAATTCCAGTCTGAGGCCCCAATTCCTGTTTGGAATCAGTACTGCAGTTCAAGGCTCGAGCTCACTATTACAGTTTGGAATCACAATAGGAGTTCATGGAATGAGGTCACAATTACTCTCTGAGGTCATAGTTTCTGTTTGGAATCACAATTGCAGTTCAAAGCTCGAGGTCTCAATTCCAGACTGCGGTCACAATTCCGGTTTGGAATCACAATTGCAGTTCAAGGCTTGAGATCACAATGCCAGACTGAGGTCACAATTGTGGTTTGGTATCAGAACTGCAGCTCAAATCTCTAGGTCACAAATGCAGTGTGTGGTCACAAATCCCGTTTGGAATCACATTTGCAGTTCAAGGGTCGAGATCACAATTCCAGTCTGAGCCCCCAATTCCAGTCTGAGGACCCAATTCCGGTTTGGTAACACAGATGCAGCACAAGGCTCAGGGTCACAATTCCAGTCTGAGGACCCAATTCCGATTTGGAATCACAACTTAATTTCAAGGTTCGTAGTCACAGTTCCAGTTTGAGGTCCCAATTCCAGCTCTGAATCGCAACTGCTCTACATTGCTCGAGGTGACGATTCCAGTCTGAAGACTCAATTCCGGTATGGTATCACAACTGCAGCTCAAGCCTAGTTGTCACATTTCCAGTCTGAGGCCACGATTCCCGTTTGGAATCACAACTGCTATTCCTGTCTCGAGATCACAATTCCAGTCTGAGGCCACAATTCCTGTTTGGAATCAGTACTGCAGTTCAAGGCTCGAGCTCACTATTACAGTTTGGAATCACAATAGGAGTTCATGGAATGAGGTCACAATTCCAGTCTGAGGCCCCAATTCCTCTTTGAAATCCAATTGTAGTTCAAGTCTCGAGGTCACAAATCCAGTCTGCGGTCACAATTCTTGTTTGGAATCAAAATTGCAGTTCAAGGCTCGAGATCAAAATTCCAGTCTGAGGCCACAATTCCCGTTTGGAATCACAACTGCTATTCAAGGCTTGAGTTTACAATTCCAGTTTGGAATCACAATTGCAGTTCAAGTCTCGAGATCACAATTCCAGTCTGAGGCCCCAATTCCTGTTTGAAATCACAATTGTAGTCCAAGGCTCGAGGTCACAAATCCTGTCTGAGGTCACAATTCCCGTTTGGAATCACACTGGCAGTTCAAGGCCCGAGATCACAATTCCAGTCTGAGCCCCCAATTCCGTTTTGTAATCACAACTGCTGTTCATGTCTCGCGGTCACAATTCCAGTCTGAGGACACAATTCCCGTTTGGAATCACAATGGCAGTTCAAGGCCCGAGATCACAATTCCAGTCTGAGCCCCCAATTCCGGTTTGATTTCAGAGCTGCAGCTTAAGGTTCAGGGTCACAATTCCAGTCTGAGGTCCCGATATCGGTTTGGTTCCACAACTGCAGCTCAAATCTCTAGGTCACAAATTCAGTGTGTGGTCACTAATCCCGTTTGGAATCACATTTACAATTCAAGGGTCGAGATCACAATTCCAGTCTGAGGCCTCAATTCCCGTTTGGAATCACAACTGAAGCTCAAGGCTCGGAGTCACAGTTCTAGTCTGAGGCCACAATTCCCGTTTGGAATTACAACTGCTATTCAAGCCTCGAGGTCACAATTCCGGTTTGGAATCACAATTGCAGTTCAAGGCTTGATTTCACAATTCCGGTTTGGAATCACAATTGCATTTCAAGGCTGGAGAACACAATTCCAGTTTCAAATCACATTTGCATTTTAAGTCATGAGGCCACAATTCCAGTATGAGGACACAATTCCTGTTTGGAATCACAACTGATCTTCAAGGCTTGAGCTCACAATTGCAGTCAGAGTTCATGAATCCTGTTTGGTATCACAAATACATTTCAAGAGATCACAATTCCAGTCTTAGGCCCCAAATCCTGTCAGGAAACACTACTAAAGTTCAAGGCTCGAAGACACAATTGCAGTCTGAGGACCCAATACCGGTTTGGTATCAAAACCGCAGCTCAAGGCTCGGGGTCACAAATCCAGTCTGAGGTCACAATTGCGGTTTGGTATCAGAACTGCAGCTCAAATCTCTAGGTCACAAATGCAGTGTGTGGTCACAAATCCCGTTTGGAATCACATTTGCAGTTCAAGGGTCGAGATCACAATTCCAGTCTGAGCCCCCAATTCCAGTCTGAGGACCCAATTCCGGTTTGGTATCACAGATGCAGCACAAGGCTCAGGGTCACAATTCCAGTCTGAGGACCCAATTCCGCTTTGGAATCACAACTTAATTTCAAGGTTCGTAGTCACAGTTCCAGTTTGAGGTCCCAATTCCGGCTCTGAATCGCAAGTGCTCTACATTGCTCGAGGTGACGATTCCAGTCTGAAGACTCAATTCCGGTATGGTATCACAACTGCAGCTCAAGCCTAGTTGTCACATTTCCAGTCTGAGGCCACGATTCCCGTTTGGAATCACAACTGCTATTCCTGTCTCGAGATCACAATTCCAGTCTGAGGCCCCAATTCCTGTTTGGAATCAGTACTGCAGTTCAAGGCTCGAGCTCACTATTACAGTTTGGAATCACAATAGGAGTTCATGGAATGAGGTCACAATTCCAGTCTGAGGCCCCAATTCCTCTTTGAAATCCAATTGTAGTTCAAGTCTCGAGGTCACAAATCCAGTCTGCGGTCACAATTCTTGTTTGGAATCAAAATTGCAGTTCAAGGCTCGAGATCACAATTCCAGTCTGAGGCCACAATTCCAATTTGGAATCACAATTGCAGTTCAAGGCTTGAGTTCACAATTCCAGTTTCAAATCACATTTGCATTTTAAGTCATGAGGCCACAATTCCAGTATGAGGACACAATTCCTGTTTGGAATCACAATTGATGTTCAAGCCTCGAGGTCACAATTCCAGTCTGGGGCCACAATACGGCTTTGGAATCACAACTAAAATTCAAGGTTCGAAGTCACAACTGCAGTCTGAGGACGCAATAGCTGTTTGGAATCAGTACTGCAGCTCAAGGCTCCGGGGTCATAGTTCCAGTCTGAGGCCACAATTCCCGTTTGGAATCACAACTGCAATTCAAGGCCCGAGGTCACAATTACAGTTCGGAATCACAACTGCTATTCAAGGCTCGAGGTCACAATTCAAGTCTGAGGCCACAATTCCGGTTTGGAATCATATTAGCAGTTCAAGGCTTGATTTCACAATTCCGGTTTGAAATAACAATTGCATTTCAAGGCTTGAGGTCACAATTCCAGTTTGAAATCACATTTGCATTTTAAGTCTTGAGGCCACAATTCCAGTATGAGGATAGAATTCATGTTGGGAATCACGATTGATGTTCAATGCTCGAGGTCACAATTCCAGTCAGAGTTCATGAATCCTGTTTGGAATCACAATTGCATTTCAACTCTCAAGATCACAATTCCAGTCTTAGGCCCCAAATCCTGTCAGGAAACACTACTAAAGTTCAAGGCTCGAAGACACGATTCTAGTCTGATGACCCTATAATGCTTTGGAATCACAAGTGCAGCTCAAGGCTCGGGGTCACAATTCCAGTCTGAGGCCACAATTCCCGTTTGGAATCACAATTGCAGTTCAAGGATCGAGGTCACAATTACAGTTTGGATTCACAATAGCAGTTCATGGAATGAAATCACAATTCCAGTCTTAGGTCAATATTCCTGTTTGGAATCACAACTGATGTTCATGTCTCGAGATCACGATTCCAGTCTGAGGACCCAATTCCGGTTTGGTATCACAAATGCAGCACAAGGCTCAGGGTCACAATTCAAGTCTGAGGCCACAATTCCGCTTTGGAATCACAATTTAATTTCAAGGTTCGAAGCCACAGTTCCAGTCTGAGGTCCCAAATCCGGCTCTGAATCGTAACTGCTCTACATTGCTCGAGGTGATGATTCCAGTCTGAAGACTCAATTCCGGTATGGTATCACAACTGCAGCTCAAGCCTAGTTGTCACATTTCCAGTCTGAGGCCACGATTCCCGTTTAGAATCACAACTGCTATTCCTGTCTCGAGATCACAATTCCAGTCTGAGGCCCCAATTCCTGTTTGGAATCAGTACTGCAGTTCAAGGCTCGAGCTCACTATTACAGTTTGGAATCACAATAGGAGTTCATGGAATGAGGTCACAATTCCAGTCTGAGGTCATAATTTCTGTTTGGAATCACAATTGCAGTTCAAAGCTCGAGGTCTCAATTCCAGTCTGCGGTCACAATTCCGGTTTGGAATCACAATTGCAGTTCAAGGCTTGAGATCACAATGCCAGACTGAGGTCTCAATTCCCGTTTGGAATCACAACTGCTGCTCAATGCTCGGGGTCACAATTCCAGTCTGAGGCCACAATTCCCGTTTGGAATCACAACTGCTATTCAAGGCTTGAGTTTACAATTCCAGTTTGGAATCACAATTGCAGTTCAAGTCTCGAGATCACAATTCCAGTCTGAGGCCCCAATTCCTGTTTGAAATCACAATTGTAGTCCAAGGCTCGAGGTCACAAATCCAGTCTGCGGTCACAATTCCGGTTTGGAATCACAATTGCAGTTCAAGGCTTGAGATCACAATGCCAGACTGAGGTCTCAATTCCCGTTTGGAATCAAAATTGCAGTTCAAGGCTCAAGATCACAATTGCAGTCTGAGGCCACAATTCCTGTTTGGAATCACAATGGCAGTTCAAGGCTCGAGATCACAATTCCAGTCTGAGCCCCCAATTCCGTTTGGTAATCACAACTGCTGTTCATGACTCGCGGTCACAATTCCAGTCTGAGGCCACAATTCCCGTTTGGAATTGTAACTGCTATTCAAGGCTTGAGTTCACAATTCCAATTTGGAATCACAATTGCAGTTCAAGGCTTGAGTTCACAATTCCAGTTTCAAATCACATTTGCATTTTAAGTCATGAGGCCACAATTCCGGTATGAGGACACAATTCCTGTTTGGAATCACAATTGATGTTCAAGCCTCGAGGTCACAATTGCAGTCTGAGGCCACAATACGGCTTTGGAATCACAACTAAAATTCAAGGCTCGAAGTCACAACTGCAGTCTGAGGACGCAATAGCTGTTTGGAATCAGTACTGCAGCTCAAGGCTCCGGGGTCATAGTTCCAGTCTGAGGCCACAATTCCCGTTTGGAATCACAACTGCTATTCAAGGCTCGAGGTCACAATTCAAGTCTGAGGCCACAATTCCGGTTTGGAATCATATTAGCAGTTCAAGGCTTGATTTCACAATTCCGGTTTGAAATAACAATTGCATTTCAAGGCTTGAGGTCACAATTCCAGTTTGAAATCACATTTGCATTTTAAGTCTTGAGGCCACAATTCCAGTATGAGGATAGAATTCATGTTGGGAATCACGATTGATGTTCAATGCTCGAGGTCACAATTCCAGTCAGAGTTCATGAATCCTGTTTGGAATCACAATTGCATTTCAACTCTCAAGATCACAATTCCAGTCTTAGGCCCCAAATCCTGTCAGGAAACACTACTAAAGTTCAAGGCTCGAAGACACGATTCTAGTCTGATGACCCTATACTGCTTTGGAATCACAAGTGCAGCTCAAGGCTCGGGGTCACAATTCCAGTCTGAGGCCACAATTCCCGTTTGGAATCACAACTGCAGTTCAAGGATCGAGGTCACAATTACAGTTTGGATTCACAATAGCAGTTCATGGAATGAAATCACAATTCCAGTCTTAGGTCAATATTCCTGTTTGGAATCACAACTGCTATTCCTGTCTCGAGATCACAATTCCAGTCTGAGGCCCCAATTCCTGTTTGGAATCAGTACTGCAGTTCAAGGCTCGAGGTCACAATTCCTGTTTGAAATCACAATAGCAGTTCATGGAATGAGGTCACAATTACTCTCTGAGGTCATAATTTCTGTTTGGAATCACAATTGCAGTTCAAAGCTCGAGGTCTCAATTCCAGTCTGCGGTCACAATTCCGGTTTGGAATCACAATTGCAGTTCAAGGCTTGAGATCACAATGCCAGACTGAGGTCACAATTCCCATTTGGAATCACAACTGCTGCTCAATGCTCGGGGTCACAATTCCAGTCTGAGGCCACAATTCCCGTTTGGAATCACAACTGCTGATCCTGTCTCGAGGTCACGATTCCAGTCTGAGGACCCAATTCCGATTTGAAATCACAATGGCACTTCAAGGCTCGAGATCACAATTCCAGTCTGAGCCCCCAATTCCGTGTTGGAATCACAACTGATGTTCATGTCTCGAGATCACGATTCCAGTCTGAGGACCCAATTCCGGTTTGGTGTCACAAATGCAGCACAAGGCTCAGGGTCACAATTCCAGTCTGAGGACCCAATTCCGATTTGGAATCACAAGTTAATTTCAAGGTTCGTAGTCACAGTTCCAGTCTGAGGTCCCAATTCCGGCTCTGAATCGTAACTGCTCTACATTGCTCGAGGTGACGATTCCAGTCTGAAGACTCAATTCCGGTATGGTATCACAACTGCAGCTCAAGCCTAGTTGTCACATTTCCAGTCTGAGGCCACAATTCCCGTTTGGAATCACAACTGCTGATCCTGTCTCGAGATCACAATTCCAGTCTGAGGCCCCAATTCCTGTTTGGAATCAGTACTGCAGTTCAAGGCTCGAGCTCACTATTACAGTTTGGAATCACAATAGGAGTTCATGGAATGAGGTCACAATTACTCTCTGAGGTCATAATTTCTGTTTGGAATCACAATTGCAGTTCAAAGCTCGAGGTCTCAATTCCAGTCTGCGGTCACAATTCCGGTTTGGAATCACAATTGCAGTTCAAGGCTTGAGATCACAATGCCAGACTGAGGTCTCAATTCCCGTTTGGAATCACAACTGCTGCTCAAAGCTCGGGGTCACAATTCCAGTCTGAGGCCACAATTCCCGTTTGGAATCACAACTGCTATTCAAGGCTTGAGTTTACAATTCCAGTTTGGAATCACAATTGCAGTTCAAGTCTCGAGATCACAATTCCAGTCTGAGGCCACAATTCCTGTTTGAAATCACAATTGTAGTCCAAGGCTCGAGGTCACAAATCCAGTCTGAGGTCACAATTCTTGTTTGGAATCAAAATTGCAGTTCATGGCTCAAGATCACAATTGCAGTCTGAGGCCACAATTCCTGTTTGGAATCACAATGGCAGTTCAAGGCTCGAGATCACAATTCCAGTCTGAGCCCCCAATTCCGTTTTGTAATCACAACTGCTGTTCATGTCTCGCGGTCACAATTCCAGTCTGAGGCCACAATTCCCGTTTGGAATCACAATGGCAGTTCAAGGCCCGAGATCACAATTCCAGTCTGAGCCCCCAATTCCGGTTTGATTTCAGAGCTGCAGCTTAAGGTTCAGGGTCACAATTCCAGTCTGAGGTCCCGATATCGGTTTGGTTCCACAACTGCAGCTCAAATCTCTAGGTCACAAATTCAGTGTGTGGTCACTAATCCCGTTTGGAATCACATTTACAATTCAAGGGTCGAGATCACAATTCCAGTCTGAGGCCTCAATTCCCGTTTGGAATCACAACTGAAGCTCAAGGCTCGGAGTCACAGTTCTAGTCTGAGGCCACAATTCCCGTTTGGAATTACAACTGCTATTCAAGCCTCGAGGTCACAATTCCGGTTTGGAATCACAATTGCAGTTCAAGGCTTGATTTCACAATTCCGGTTTGGAATCACAACTTAATTTCAAGGTTCGTAGTCACAGTTCCAGTTTGAGGTCCCAATTCCGGCTCTGAATCGCAACTGCTCTACATTGCTCGAGGTGACGATTCCAGTCTGAAGACTCAATTCCGGTATGGTATCACAACTGCAGCTCAAGCCTAGTTGTCACATTTCCAGTCTGAGGCCACGATTCCCGTTTAGAATCACAACTGCTATTCCTGTCTCGAGATCACAATTCCAGTCTGAGGACCCAATTCCGATTTGGAATCACAACTTAATTTCAAGGTTCGTAGTCACAGTTCCAGTTTGAGGTCCCAATTCCGGCTCTGAATTGCAACTGCTCTACATTGCTCGAGGTGACGATTCCAGTCTGAAGACTCAATTCCGGTATGGTATCACAACTGCAGCTCAAGCCTAGTTGTCACATTTCCAGTCTGAGGCCACGATTCCCGTTTAGAATCACAACTGCTATTCCTGTCTCGAGATCACAATTCCAGTCTGAGGCCCCAATTCCTGTTTGGAATCAGTACTGCAGTTCAAGGCTCGAGCTCACTATTACAGTTTGGAATCACAATAGGAGTTCATGGAATGAGGTCACAATTACTCTCTGAGGTCATAGTTTCTGTTTGGAATCACAATTGCAGTTCAAAGCTCGAGGTCTCAATTCCAGACTGCGGTCACAATTCCGGTTTGGAATCACAATTGCAGTTCAAGGCTTGAGATCACAATGCCAGACTGAGGTCACAATTGTGGTTTGGTATCAGAACTGCAGCTCAAATCTCTAGGTCACAAATGCAGTGTGTGGTCACAAATCCCGTTTGGAATCACATTTGCAGTTCAAGGGTCGAGATCACAATTCCAGTCTGAGCCCCCAATTCCAGTCTGAGGACCCAATTCCGGTTTGGTAACACAGATGCAGCACAAGGCTCAGGGTCACAATTCCAGTCTGAGGACCCAATTCCGATTTGGAATCACAACTTAATTTCAAGGTTCGTAGTCACAGTTCCAGTTTGAGGTCCCAATTCCAGCTCTGAATCGCAACTGCTCTACATTGCTCGAGGTGACGATTCCAGTCTGAAGACTCAATTCCGGTATGGTATCACAACTGCAGCTCAAGCCTAGTTGTCACATTTCCAGTCTGAGGCCACGATTCCCGTTTGGAATCACAACTGCTATTCCTGTCTCGAGATCACAATTCCAGTCTGAGGCCCCAATTCCTGTTTGGAATCAGTACTGCAGTTCAAGGCTCGAGCTCACTATTACAGTTTGGAATCACAATAGGAGTTCATGGAATGAGGTCACAATTCCAGTCTGAGGCCCCAATTCCTCTTTGAAATCCAATTGTAGTTCAAGTCTCGAGGTCACAAATCCAGTCTGCGGTCACAATTCTTGTTTGGAATCAAAATTGCAGTTCAAGGCTCGAGATCACAATTCCAGTCTGAGGCCACAATTCCCGTTTGGAATCACAACTGCTATTCAAGGCTTGAGTTTACAATTCCAGTTTGGAATCACAATTGCAGTTCAAGTCTCGAGATCACAATTCCAGTCTGAGGCCCCAATTCCTGTTTGAAATCACAATTGTAGTCCAAGGCTCGAGGTCACAAATCCTGTCTGAGGTCACAATTCCCGTTTGGAATCACACTGGCAGTTCAAGGCCCGAGATCACAATTCCAGTCTGAGCCCCCAATTCCGTTTTGTAATCACAACTGCTGTTCATGTCTCGCGGTCACAATTCCAGTCTGAGGCCACAATTCCCGTTTGGAATCACAATGGCAGTTCAAGGCCCGAGATCACAATTCCAGTCTGAGCCCCCAATTCCGGTTTGATTTCAGAGCTGCAGCTTAAGGTTCAGGGTCACAATTCCAGTCTGAGGTCCCGATATCGGTTTGGTTCCACAACTGCAGCTCAGATCTCTAGGTCACAAATTCAGTGTGTGGTCACTAATCCCGTTTGGAATCACATTTACAATTCAAGGGTCGAGATCACAATTCCAGTCTGAGGCCTCAATTCCCGTTTGGAATCACAACTGAAGCTCAAGGCTCGGAGTCACAGTTCTAGTCTGAGGCCACAATTCCCGTTTGGAATTACAACTGCTATTCAAGCCTCGAGGTCACAATTCCGGTTTGGAATCACAATTGCAGTTCAAGGCTTGATTTCACAATTCCGGTTTGGAATCACAATTGCATTTCAAGGCTGGAGAACACAATTCCAGTTTCAAATCACATTTGCATTTTAAGTCATGAGGCCACAATTCCAGTATGAGGACACAATTCCTGTTTGGAATCACAACTGATCTTCAAGGCTTGAGCTCACAATTGCAGTCAGAGTTCATGAATCCTGTTTGGTATCACAAATACATTTCAAGTCTCGAGATCACAATTCCAGTCTTAGGCCCCAAATCCTGTCAGGAAACACTACTAAAGTTCAAGGCTCGAAGACACAATTGCAGTCTGAGGACCCAATACCGGTTTGGTATCAAAACCGCAGCTCAAGGCTCGGGGTCACAAACCCAGTCTGAGGTCACAATTGCGGTTTGGTATCAGAACTGCAGCTCAAATCTCTAGGTCACAAATGCAGTGTGTGGTCACAAATCCCGTTTGGAATCACATTTGCAGTTCAAGGGTCGAGATCACAATTCCAGTCTGAGCCCCCAATTCCAGTCTGAGGACCCAATTCCGGTTTGGTATCACAGATGCAGCACAAGGCTCAGGGTCACAATTCCAGTCTGAGGACCCAATTCCGATTTGGAATCACAAGTTAATTTCAAGGTTCGTAGTCACAGTTCCAGTTTGAGGTCCCAATTCCGGCTCTGAATCGCAACTGCTCTACATTGCTCGAGGTGACGATTCCAGTCTGAAGACTCAATTCCGGTATGGTATCACAACTGCAGCTCAAGCCTAGTTGTCACATTTCCAGTCTGAGGCCACGATTCCCGTTTGGAATCACAACTGCTATTCCTGTCTCGAGATCACAATTCCAGTCTGAGGCCCCAATTCCTGTTTGGAATCAGTACTGCAGTTCAAGGCTCGAGCTCACTATTACAGTTTGGAATCACAATAGGAGTTCATGGAATGAGGTCACAATTACTCTCTGAGGTCATAGTTTCTGTTTGGAATCACAATTGCAGTTCAAAGCTCGAGGTCTCAATTCCAGACTGCGGTCACAATTCCGGTTTGGAATCACAATTGCAGTTCAAGGCTTGAGATCACAATGCCAGACTGAGGTCACAATTGTGGTTTGGTATCAGAACTGCAGCTCAAATCTCTAGGTCACAAATGCAGTGTGTGGTCACAAATCCCGTTTGGAATCACATTTGCAGTTCAAGGGTCGAGATCACAATTCCAGTCTGAGCCCCCAATTCCAGTCTGAGGACCCAATTCCGGTTTGGTAACACAGATGCAGCACAAGGCTCAGGGTCACAATTCCAGTCTGAGGACCCAATTCCGATTTGGAATCACAACTTAATTTCAAGGTTCGTAGTCACAGTTCCAGTTTGAGGTCCCAATTCCAGCTCTGAATCGCAACTGCTCTACATTGCTCGAGGTGACGATTCCAGTCTGAAGACTCAATTCCGGTATGGTATCACAACTGCAGCTCAAGCCTAGTTGTCACATTTCCAGTCTGAGGCCACGATTCCCGTTTGGAATCACAACTGCTATTCCTGTCTCGAGATCACAATTCCAGTCTGAGGCCCCAATTCCTGTTTGGAATCAGTACTGCAGTTCAAGGCTCGAGCTCACTATTACAGTTTGGAATCACAATAGGAGTTCATGGAATGAGGTCACAATTCCAGTCTGAGGCCCCAATTCCTCTTTGAAATCCAATTGTAGTTCAAGTCTCGAGGTCACAAATCCAGTCTGCGGTCACAATTCTTGTTTGGAATCAAAATTGCAGTTCAAGGCTCGAGATCACAATTCCAGTCTGAGGCCACAATTCCCGTTTGGAATCACAACTGCTATTCAAGGCTTGAGTTTACAATTCCAGTTTGGAATCACAATTGCAGTTCAAGTCTCGAGATCACAATTCCAGTCTGAGGCCCCAATTCCTGTTTGAAATCACAATTGTAGTCCAAGGCTCGAGGTCACAAATCCTGTCTGAGGTCACAATTCCCGTTTGGAATCACACTGGCAGTTCAAGGCCCGAGATCACAATTCCAGTCTGAGCCCCCAATTCCGTTTTGTAATCACAACTGCTGTTCATGTCTCGCGGTCACAATTCCAGTCTGAGGACACAATTCCCGTTTGGAATCACAATGGCAGTTCAAGGCCCGAGATCACAATTCCAGTCTGAGCCCCCAATTCCGGTTTGATTTCAGAGCTGCAGCTTAAGGTTCAGGGTCACAATTCCAGTCTGAGGTCCCGATATCGGTTTGGTTCCACAACTGCAGCTCAAATCTCTAGGTCACAAATTCAGTGTGTGGTCACTAATCCCGTTTGGAATCACATTTACAATTCAAGGGTCGAGATCACAATTCCAGTCTGAGGCCTCAATTCCCGTTTGGAATCACAACTGAAGCTCAAGGCTCGGAGTCACAGTTCTAGTCTGAGGCCACAATTCCCGTTTGGAATTACAACTGCTATTCAAGCCTCGAGGTCACAATTCCGGTTTGGAATCACAATTGCAGTTCAAGGCTTGATTTCACAATTCCGGTTTGGAATCACAATTGCATTTCAAGGCTGGAGAACACAATTCCAGTTTCAAATCACATTTGCATTTTAAGTCATGAGGCCACAATTCCAGTATGAGGACACAATTCCTGTTTGGAATCACAACTGATCTTCAAGGCTTGAGCTCACAATTGCAGTCAGAGTTCATGAATCCTGTTTGGTATCACAAATACATTTCAAGTCTCGAGATCACAATTCCAGTCTTAGGCCCCAAATCCTGTCAGGAAACACTACTAAAGTTCAAGGCTCGAAGACACAATTGCAGTCTGAGGACCCAATACCGGTTTGGTATCAAAACCGCAGCTCAAGGCTCGGGGTCACAAACCCAGTCTGAGGTCACAATTGCGGTTTGGTATCAGAACTGCAGCTCAAATCTCTAGGTCACAAATGCAGTGTGTGGTCACAAATCCCGTTTGGAATCACATTTGCAGTTCAAGGGTCGAGATCACAATTCCAGTCTGAGCCCCCAATTCCAGTCTGAGGACCCAATTCCGGTTTGGTATCACAGATGCAGCACAAGGCTCAGGGTCACAATTCCAGTCTGAGGACCCAATTCCGATTTGGAATCACAACTTAATTTCAAGGTTCGTAGTCACAGTTCCAGTTTGAGGTCCCAATTCCGGCTCTGAATCGCAACTGCTCTACATTGCTCGAGGTGACGATTCCAGTCTGAAGACTCAATTCCGGTATGGTATCACAACTGCAGCTCAAGCCTAGTTGTCACATTTCCAGTCTGAGGCCACGATTCCCGTTTGGAATCACAACTGCTATTCCTGTCTCGAGATCACAATTCCAGTCTGAGGCCCCAATTCCTGTTTGGAATCAGTACTGCAGTTCAAGGCTCGAGCTCACTATTACAGTTTGGAATCACAATAGGAGTTCATGGAATGAGGTCACAATTACTCTCTGAGGTCATAGTTTCTGTTTGGAATCACAATTGCAGTTCAAAGCTCGAGGTCTCAATTCCAGACTGCGGTCACAATTCCGGTTTGGAATCACAATTGCAGTTCAAGGCTTGAGATCACAATGCCAGACTGAGGTCACAATTGTGGTTTGGTATCAGAACTGCAGCTCAAATCTCTAGGTCACAAATGCAGTGTGTGGTCACAAATCCCGTTTGGAATCACATTTGCAGTTCAAGGGTCGAGATCACAATTCCAGTCTGAGCCCCCAATTCCAGTCTGAGGACCCAATTCCGGTTTGGTAACACAGATGCAGCACAAGGCTCAGGGTCACAATTCCAGTCTGAGGACCCAATTCCGATTTGGAATCACAAGTTAATTTCAAGGTTCGTAGTCACAGTTCCAGTTTGAGGTCCCAATTCCAGCTCTGAATCGCAACTGCTCTACATTGCTCGAGGTGACGATTCCAGTCTGAAGACTCAATTCCGGTATGGTATCACAACTGCAGCTCAAGCCTAGTTGTCACATTTCCAGTCTGAGGCCACGATTCCCGTTTGGAATCACAACTGCTATTCCTGTCTCGAGATCACAATTCCAGTCTGAGGCCACAATTCCTGTTTGGAATCAGTACTGCAGTTCAAGGCTCGAGCTCACTATTACAGTTTGGAATCACAATAGGAGTTCATGGAATGAGGTCACAATTCCAGTCTGAGGCCCCAATTCCTCTTTGAAATCAAATTGTAGTTCAAGTCTCGAGGTCACAAATCCAGTCTGCGGTCACAATTCTTGTTTGGAATCAAAATTGCAGTTCAAGGCTCGAGATCACAATTCCAGTCTGAGGCCACAATTCCCGTTTGGAATCACAACTGCTATTCAAGGCTTGAGTTTACAATTCCAGTTTGGAATCACAATTGCAGTTCAAGTCTCGAGATCACAATTCCAGTCTGAGGCCCCAATTCCTGTTTGAAATCACAATTGTAGTCCAAGGCTCGAGGTCACAAATCCTGTCTGAGGTCACAATTCCCGTTTGGAATCACACTGGCAGTTCAAGGCCCGAGATCACAATTCCAGTCTGAGCCCCCAATTCCGTTTTGTAATCACAACTGCTGTTCATGTCTCGCGGTCACAATTCCAGTCTGAGGCCACAATTCCCGTTTGGAATCACAATGGCAGTTCAAGGCCCGAGATCACAATTCCAGTCTGAGCCCCCAATTCCGGTTTGATTTCAGAGCTGCAGCTTAAGGTTCAGGGTCACAATTCCAGTCTGAGGTCCCGATATCGGTTTGGTTCCACAACTGCAGCTCAAATCTCTAGGTCACAAATTCAGTGTGTGGTCACTAATCCCGTTTGGAATCACATTTACAATTCAAGGGTCGAGATCACAATTCCAGTCTGAGGCCTCAATTCCCGTTTGGAATCACAACTGAAGCTCAAGGCTCGGAGTCACAGTTCTAGTCTGAGGCCACAATTCCCGTTTGGAATTACAACTGCTATTCAAGCCTCGAGGTCACAATTCCGGTTTGGAATCACAATTGCAGTTCAAGGCTTGATTTCACAATTCCGGTTTGGAATCACAATTGCATTTCAAGGCTGGAGAACACAATTCCAGTTTCAAATCACATTTGCATTTTAAGTCATGAGGCCACAATTCCAGTATGAGGACACAATTCCTGTTTGGAATCACAACTGATCTTCAAGGCTTGAGCTCACAATTGCAGTCAGAGTTCATGAATCCTGTTTGGTATCACAAATACATTTCAAGAGATCACAATTCCAGTCTTAGGCCCCAAATCCTGTCAGGAAACACTACTAAAGTTCAAGGCTCGAAGACACAATTGCAGTCTGAGGACCCAATACCGGTTTGGTATCAAAACCGCAGCTCAAGGCTCGGGGTCACAAATCCAGTCTGAGGTCACAATTGCGGTTTGGTATCAGAACTGCAGCTCAAATCTCTAGGTCACAAATGCAGTGTGTGGTCACAAATCCCGTTTGGAATCACATTTGCAGTTCAAGGGTCGAGATCACAATTCCAGTCTGAGCCCCCAATTCCAGTCTGAGGACCCAATTCCGGTTTGGTATCACAGATGCAGCACAAGGCTCAGGGTCACAATTCCAGTCTGAGGACCCAATTCCGATTTGGAATCACAACTTAATTTCAAGGTTCGTAGTCACAGTTCCAGTTTGAGGTCCCAATTCCGGCTCTGAATCGCAACTGCTCTACATTGCTCGAGGTGACGATTCCAGTCTGAAGACTCAATTCCGGTATGGTATCACAACTGCAGCTCAAGCCTAGTTGTCACATTTCCAGTCTGAGGCCACGATTCCCGTTTGGAATCACAACTGCTATTCCTGTCTCGAGATCACAATTCCAGTCTGAGGCCCCAATTCCTGTTTGGAATCAGTACTGCAGTTCAAGGCTCGAGCTCACTATTACAGTTTGGAATCACAATAGGAGTTCATGGAATGAGGTCACAATTCCAGTCTGAGGCCCCAATTCCTCTTTGAAATCCAATTGTAGTTCAAGTCTCGAGGTCACAAATCCAGTCTGCGGTCACAATTCTTGTTTGGAATCAAAATTGCAGTTCAAGGCTCGAGATCACAATTCCAGTCTGAGGCCACAATTCCAATTTGGAATCACAATTGCAGTTCAAGGCTTGAGTTCACAATTCCAGTTTCAAATCACATTTGCATTTTAAGTCATGAGGCCACAATTCCAGTATGAGGACACAATTCCTGTTTGGAATCACAATTGATGTTCAAGCCTCGAGGTCACAATTCCAGTCTGGGGCCACAATACGGCTTTGGAATCACAACTAAAATTCAAGGTTCGAAGTCACAACTGCAGTCTGAGGACGCAATAGCTGTTTGGAATCAGTACTGCAGCTCAAGGCTCCGGGGTCATAGTTCCAGTCTGAGGCCACAATTCCCGTTTGGAATCACAACTGCAATTCAAGGCCCGAGGTCACAATTACAGTTCGGAATCACAACTGCTATTCAAGGCTCGAGGTCACAATTCAAGTCTGAGGCCACAATTCCGGTTTGGAATCATATTAGCAGTTCAAGGCTTGATTTCACAATTCCGGTTTGAAATAACAATTGCATTTCAAGGCTTGAGGTCACAATTCCAGTTTGAAATCACATTTGCATTTTAAGTCTTGAGGCCACAATTCCAGTATGAGGATAGAATTCATGTTGGGAATCACGATTGATGTTCAATGCTCGAGGTCACAATTCCAGTCAGAGTTCATGAATCCTGTTTGGAATCACAATTGCATTTCAACTCTCAAGATCACAATTCCAGTCTTAGGCCCCAAATCCTGTCAGGAAACACTACTAAAGTTCAAGGCTCGAAGACACGATTCTAGTCTGATGACCCTATAATGCTTTGGAATCACAAGTGCAGCTCAAGGCTCGGGGTCACAATTCCAGTCTGAGGCCACAATTCCCGTTTGGAATCACAATTGCAGTTCAAGGATCGAGGTCACAATTACAGTTTGGATTCACAATAGCAGTTCATGGAATGAAATCACAATTCCAGTCTTAGGTCAATATTCCTGTTTGGAATCACAACGGATGTTCATGTCTCGAGATCACGATTCCAGTCTGAGGACCCAATTCCGGTTTGGTATCACAAATGCAGCACAAGGCTCAGGGTCACAATTCAAGTCTGAGGCCACAATTCCGCTTTGGAATCACAATTTAATTTCAAGGTTCGAAGCCACAGTTCCAGTCTGAGGTCCCAAATCCGGCTCTGAATCGTAACTGCTCTACATTGCTCGAGGTGATGATTCCAGTCTGAAGACTCAATTCCGGTATGGTATCACAACTGCAGCTCAAGCCTAGTTGTCACATTTCCAGTCTGAGGCCACGATTCCCGTTTAGAATCACAACTGCTATTCCTGTCTCGAGATCACAATTCCAGTCTGAGGCCCCAATTCCTGTTTGGAATCAGTACTGCAGTTCAAGGCTCGAGCTCACTATTACAGTTTGGAATCACAATAGGAGTTCATGGAATGAGGTCACAATTCCAGTCTGAGGTCATAATTTCTGTTTGGAATCACAATTGCAGTTCAAAGCTCGAGGTCTCAATTCCAGTCTGCGGTCACAATTCCGGTTTGGAATCACAATTGCAGTTCAAGGCTTGAGATCACAATGCCAGACTGAGGTCTCAATTCCCGTTTGGAATCACAACTGCTGCTCAATGCTCGGGGTCACAATTCCAGTCTGAGGCCACAATTCCCGTTTGGAATCACAACTGCTATTCAAGGCTTGAGTTTACAATTCCAGTTTGGAATCACAATTGCAGTTCAAGTCTCGAGATCACAATTCCAGTCTGAGGCCCCAATTCCTGTTTGAAATCACAATTGTAGTCCAAGGCTCGAGGTCACAAATCCAGTCTGCGGTCACAATTCCGGTTTGGAATCACAATTGCAGTTCAAGGCTTGAGATCACAATGCCAGACTGAGGTCTCAATTCCCGTTTGGAATCAAAATTGCAGTTCAAGGCTCAAGATCACAATTGCAGTCTGAGGCCACAATTCCTGTTTGGAATCACAATGGCAGTTCAAGGCTCGAGATCACAATTCCAGTCTGAGCCCCCAATTCCGTTTGGTAATCACAACTGCTGTTCATGACTCGCGGTCACAATTCCAGTCTGAGGCCACAATTCCCGTTTGGAATTGTAACTGCTATTCAAGGCTTGAGTTCACAATTCCAATTTGGAATCACAATTGCAGTTCAAGGCTTGAGTTCACAATTCCAGTTTCAAATCACATTTGCATTTTAAGTCATGAGGCCACAATTCCGGTATGAGGACACAATTCCTGTTTGGAATCACAATTGATGTTCAAGCCTCGAGGTCACAATTGCAGTCTGAGGCCACAATACGGCTTTGGAATCACAACTAAAATTCAAGGCTCGAAGTCACAACTGCAGTCTGAGGACGCAATAGCTGTTTGGAATCAGTACTGCAGCTCAAGGCTCCGGGGTCATAGTTCCAGTCTGAGGCCACAATTCCCGTTTGGAATCACAACTGCTATTCAAGGCTCGAGGTCACAATTCAAGTCTGAGGCCACAATTCCGGTTTGGAATCATATTAGCAGTTCAAGGCTTGATTTCACAATTCCGGTTTGAAATAACAATTGCATTTCAAGGCTTGAGGTCACAATTCCAGTTTGAAATCACATTTGCATTTTAAGTCTTGAGGCCACAATTCCAGTATGAGGATAGAATTCATGTTGGGAATCACGATTGATGTTCAATGCTCGAGGTCACAATTCCAGTCAGAGTTCATGAATCCTGTTTGGAATCACAATTGCATTTCAACTCTCAAGATCACAATTCCAGTCTTAGGCCCCAAATCCTGTCAGGAAACACTACTAAAGTTCAAGGCTCGAAGACACGATTCTAGTCTGATGACCCTATACTGCTTTGGAATCACAAGTGCAGCTCAAGGCTCGGGGTCACAATTCCAGTCTGAGGCCACAATTCCCGTTTGGAATCACAACTGCAGTTCAAGGATCGAGGTCACAATTACAGTTTGGATTCACAATAGCAGTTCATGGAATGAAATCACAATTCCAGTCTTAGGTCAATATTCCTGTTTGGAATCACAACTGCTATTCCTGTCTCGAGATCACAATTCCAGTCTGAGGCCCCAATTCCTGTTTGGAATCAGTACTGCAGTTCAAGGCTCGAGGTCACAATTCCTGTTTGAAATCACAATAGCAGTTCATGGAATGAGGTCACAATTACTCTCTGAGGTCATAATTTCTGTTTGGAATCACAATTGCAGTTCAAAGCTCGAGGTCTCAATTCCAGTCTGCGGTCACAATTCCGGTTTGGAATCACAATTGCAGTTCAAGGCTTGAGATCACAATGCCAGACTGAGGTCACAATTCCCATTTGGAATCACAACTGCTGCTCAATGCTCGGGGTCACAATTCCAGTCTGAGGCCACAATTCCCGTTTGGAATCACAACTGCTGATCCTGTCTCGAGGTCACGATTCCAGTCTGAGGACCCAATTCCGATTTGAAATCACAATGGCACTTCAAGGCTCGAGATCACAATTCCAGTCTGAGCCCCCAATTCCGTGTTGGAATCACAACTGATGTTCATGTCTCGAGATCACGATTCCAGTCTGAGGACCCAATTCCGGTTTGGTGTCACAAATGCAGCACAAGGCTCAGGGTCACAATTCAAGTCTGAGGCCACAATTCCGCTTTGGAATCACAAGTTAATTTCAAGGTTTGAAGTCACAGTTCCAGTCTGAGGTCCCAATTCCGGCTCTGAATCGTAACTGCTCTACATTGCTCGAGGTGACGATTCCAGTCTGAAGACTCAATTCCGGTATGGTATCACGACTGCAGCTCAAGCCTAGTTGTCACATTTCCAGTCTGAGGCCACAATTCCCGTTTGGAATCACAACTGCTGATCCTGTCTCGAGGTCACGATTCCAGTCTTAGGTCACAATTCCAGTTTGGAATCACAATTGCAGTACAAGCCTGGAGAACACAATTCCTGTCTGAGGTCCCAATATCGGTTTGGTATCACAACTGCAGCTCAAATCTCTAGGTCACAAATTCAGTGTGTGGTCACAAATCCCGTTTGGAATCACATTTGCAGTTCTAGGGTGAATATCACAATTTCAGTCTGAGCCCCCAATTCCGTTTTGTAATCACAACTGCTGTTCATGTCTCGAGGTCACAATTCCAGTCTGAAGACCCAATACCGGTTTGTTATCACAGATGCAGCACAAGGCTCAGGGTCACAATTCAAGTCTGAGGCCACAATTCCGCTTTGGAATCACAACTTAATTTCAAGGTTCGAAGTCACAGTTCCAGTCTGAGGTCCCAATTCCGGCTCTGAATCGTAACTGCTCTACATTGCTCGAGGTGATGATTCCAGTCTGAAGACTCAATTCCGGTATGGTATCACAACTGCAGCTCAAGCCTAGTTGTCACATTTCCAGTCTGAGGCCACGATTCCCGTTTAGAATCACAACTGCTATTCCTGTCTCGAGATCACAATTCCAGTCTGAGGCCCCAATTCCTGTTTGGAATCAGTACTGCAGTTCAAGGCTCGAGCTCACTATTACAGTTTGGAATCACAATAGGAGTTCATGGAATGAGGTCACAATTACTCTCTGAGGTCATAATTTCTGTTTGGAATCACAATTGCAGTTCAAAGCTCGAGGTCTCAATTCCAGTCTGCGGTCACAATTCCGGTTTGGAATCACAATTGCAGTTCAAGGCTTGAGATCACAATGCCAGACTGAGGTCTCAATTCCCGTTTGGAATCACAACTGCTGCTCAAAGCTCGGGGTCACAATTCCAGTCTGAGGCCACAATTCCCGTTTGGAATCACAACTGCTATTCAAGGCTTGAGTTTACAATTCCAGTTTGGAATCACAATTGCAGTTCAAGTCTCGAGATCACAATTCCAGTCTGAGGCCACAATTCCTGTTTGAAATCACAATTGTAGTCCAAGGCTCGAGGTCACAAATCCAGTCTGAGGTCACAATTCTTGTTTGGAATCAAAATTGCAGTTCATGGCTCAAGATCACAATTGCAGTCTGAGGCCACAATTCCTGTTTGGAATCACAATGGCAGTTCAAGGCTCGAGATCACAATTCCAGTCTGAGCCCCCAATTCCGTTTTGTAATCACAACTGCTGTTCATGTCTCGCGGTCACAATTCCAGTCTGAGGCCACAATTCCCGTTTGGAATCACAATGGCAGTTCAAGGCCCGAGATCACAATTCCAGTCTGAGCCCCCAATTCCGGTTTGATTTCAGAGCTGCAGCTTAAGGTTCAGGGTCACAATTCCAGTCTGAGGTCCCGATATCGGTTTGGTTCCACAACTGCAGCTCAAATCTCTAGGTCACAAATTCAGTGTGTGGTCACTAATCCCGTTTGGAATCACATTTACAATTCAAGGGTCGAGATCACAATTCCAGTCTGAGGCCTCAATTCCCGTTTGGAATCACAACTGAAGCTCAAGGCTCGGAGTCACAGTTCTAGTCTGAGGCCACAATTCCCGTTTGGAATTACAACTGCTATTCAAGCCTCGAGGTCACAATTCCGGTTTGGAATCACAATTGCAGTTCAAGGCTTGATTTCACAATTCCGGTTTGGAATCACAACTTAATTTCAAGGTTCGTAGTCACAGTTCCAGTTTGAGGTCCCAATTCCGGCTCTGAATCGCAACTGCTCTACATTGCTCGAGGTGACGATTCCAGTCTGAAGACTCAATTCCGGTATGGTATCACAACTGCAGCTCAAGCCTAGTTGTCACATTTCCAGTCTGAGGCCACGATTCCCGTTTAGAATCACAACTGCTATTCCTGTCTCGAGATCACAATTCCAGTCTGAGGACCCAATTCCGATTTGGAATCACAACTTAATTTCAAGGTTCGTAGTCACAGTTCCAGTTTGAGGTCCCAATTCCGGCTCTGAATCGCAACTGCTCTACATTGCTCGAGGTGACGATTCCAGTCTGAAGACTCAATTCCGGTATGGTATCACAACTGCAGCTCAAGCCTAGTTGTCACATTTCCAGTCTGAGGCCACGATTCCCGTTTAGAATCACAACTGCTATTCCTGTCTCGAGATCACAATTCCAGTCTGAGGCCCCAATTCCTGTTTGGAATCAGTACTGCAGTTCAAGGCTCGAGCTCACTATTACAGTTTGGAATCACAATAGGAGTTCATGGAATGAGGTCACAATTACTCTCTGAGGTCATAATTTCTGTTTGGAATCACAATTGCAGTTCAAAGCTCGAGGTCTCAATTCCAGACTGCGGTCACAATTCCGGTTTGGAATCACAATTGCAGTTCAAGGCTTGAGATCACAATGCCAGACTGAGGTCACAATTGTGGTTTGGTATCAGAACTGCAGCTCAAATCTCTAGGTCACAAATGCAGTGTGTGGTCACAAATCCCGTTTGGAATCACATTTGCAGTTCAAGGGTCGAGATCACAATTCCAGTCTGAGCCCCCAATTCCAGTCTGAGGACCCAATTCCGGTTTGGTAACACAGATGCAGCACAAGGCTCAGGGTCACAATTCCAGTCTGAGGACCCAATTCCGCTTTGGAATCACAACTTAATTTCAAGGTTCGTAGTCACAGTTCCAGTTTGAGGTCCCAATTCCAGCTCTGAATCGCAACTGCTCTACATTGCTCGAGGTGACGATTCCAGTCTGAAGACTCAATTCCGGTATGGTATCACAACTGCAGCTCAAGCCTAGTTGTCACATTTCCAGTCTGAGGCCACGATTCCCGTTTGGAATCACAACTGCTATTCCTGTCTCGAGATCACAATTCCAGTCTGAGGCCCCAATTCCTGTTTGGAATCAGTACTGCAGTTCAAGGCTCGAGCTCACTATTACAGTTTGGAATCACAATAGGAGTTCATGGAATGAGGTCACAATTCCAGTCTGAGGCCCCAATTCCTCTTTGAAATCCAACTGTAGTTCAAGTCTCGAGGTCACAAATCCAGTCTGCGGTCACAATTCTTGTTTGGAATCAAAATTGCAGTTCAAGGCTCGAGATCACAATTCCAGTCTGAGGCCACAATTCCCGTTTGGAATCACAACTGCTATTCAAGGCTTGAGTTTACAATTCCAGTTTGGAATCACAATTGCAGTTCAAGTCTCGAGATCACAATTCCAGTCTGAGGCCCCAATTCCTGTTTGAAATCACAATTGTAGTCCAAGGCTCGAGGTCACAAATCCTGTCTGAGGTCACAATTCCCGTTTGGAATCACACTGGCAGTTCAAGGCCCGAGATCACAATTCCAGTCTGAGCCCCCAATTCCGTTTTGTAATCACAACTGCTGTTCATGTCTCGCGGTCACAATTCCAGTCTGAGGCCACAATTCCCGTTTGGAATCACAATGGCAGTTCAAGGCCCGAGATCACAATTCCAGTCTGAGCCCCCAATTCCGGTTTGATTTCAGAGCTGCAGCTTAAGGTTCAGGGTCACAATTCCAGTCTGAGGTCCCGATATCGGTTTGGTTCCACAACTGCAGCTCAAATCTCTAGGTCACAAATTCAGTGTGTGGTCACTAATCCCGTTTGGAATCACATTTACAATTCAAGGGTCGAGATCACAATTCCAGTCTGAGGCCTCAATTCCCGTTTGGAATCACAACTGAAGCTCAAGGCTCGGAGTCACAGTTCTAGTCTGAGGCCACAATTCCCGTTTGGAATTACAACTGCTATTCAAGCCTCGAGGTCACAATTCCGGTTTGGAATCACAATTGCAGTTCAAGGCTTGATTTCACAATTCCGGTTTGGAATCACAATTGCATTTCAAGGCTGGAGAACACAATTCCAGTTTCAAATCACATTTGCATTTTAAGTCATGAGGCCACAATTCCAGTATGAGGACACAATTCCTGTTTGGAATCACAACTGATCTTCAAGGCTTGAGCTCACAATTGCAGTCAGAGTTCATGAATCCTGTTTGGTATCACAAATACATTTCAAGTCTCGAGATCACAATTCCAGTCTTAGGCCCCAAATCCTGTCAGGAAACACTACTAAAGTTCAAGGCTCGAAGACACAATTGCAGTCTGAGGACCCAATACCGGTTTGGTATCAAAACCGCAGCTCAAGGCTCGGGGTCACAAACCCAGTCTGAGGTCACAATTGCGGTTTGGTATCAGAACTGCAGCTCAAATCTCTAGGTCACAAATGCAGTGTGTGGTCACAAATCCCGTTTGGAATCACATTTGCAGTTCAAGGGTCGAGATCACAATTCCAGTCTGAGCCCCCAATTCCAGTCTGAGGACCCAATTCCGGTTTGGTATCACAGATGCAGCACAAGGCTCAGGGTCACAATTCCAGTCTGAGGACCCAATTCCGATTTGGAATCACAACTTAATTTCAAGGTTCGTAGTCACAGTTCCAGTTTGAGGTCCCAATTCCAGCTCTGAATCGCAACTGCTCTACATTGCTCGAGGTGACGATTCCAGTCTGAAGACTCAATTCCGGTATGGTATCACAACTGCAGCTCAAGCCTAGTTGTCACATTTCCAGTCTGAGGCCACGATTCCCGTTTGGAATCACAACTGCTATTCCTGTCTCGAGATCACAATTCCAGTCTGAGGCCCCAATTCCTGTTTGGAATCAGTACTGCAGTTCAAGGCTCGAGCTCACTATTACAGTTTGGAATCACAATAGGAGTTCATGGAATGAGGTCACAATTACTCTCTGAGGTCATAGTTTCTGTTTGGAATCACAATTGCAGTTCAAAGCTCGAGGTCTCAATTCCAGACTGCGGTCACAATTCCGGTTTGGAATCACAATTGCAGTTCAAGGCTTGAGATCACAATGCCAGACTGAGGTCACAATTGTGGTTTGGTATCAGAACTGCAGCTCAAATCTCTAGGTCACAAATGCAGTGTGTGGTCACAAATCCCGTTTGGAATCACATTTGCAGTTCAAGGGTCGAGATCACAATTCCAGTCTGAGCCCCCAATTCCAGTCTGAGGACCCAATTCCGGTTTGGTAACACAGATGCAGCACAAGGCTCAGGGTCACAATTCCAGTCTGAGGACCCAATTCCGATTTGGAATCACAAGTTAATTTCAAGGTTCGTAGTCACAGTTCCAGTTTGAGGTCCCAATTCCAGCTCTGAATCGCAACTGCTCTACATTGCTCGAGGTGACGATTCCAGTCTGAAGACTCAATTCCGGTATGGTATCACAACTGCAGCTCAAGCCTAGTTGTCACATTTCCAGTCTGAGGCCACGATTCCCGTTTGGAATCACAACTGCTATTCCTGTCTCGAGATCACAATTCCAGTCTGAGGCCCCAATTCCTGTTTGGAATCAGTACTGCAGTTCAAGGCTCGAGCTCACTATTACAGTTTGGAATCACAATAGGAGTTCATGGAATGAGGTCACAATTCCAGTCTGAGGCCCCAATTCCTCTTTGAAATCCAATTGTAGTTCAAGTCTCGAGGTCACAAATCCAGTCTGCGGTCACAATTCTTGTTTGGAATCAAAATTGCAGTTCAAGGCTCGAGATCACAATTCCAGTCTGAGGCCACAATTCCCGTTTGGAATCACAACTGCTATTCAAGGCTTGAGTTTACAATTCCAGTTTGGAATCACAATTGCAGTTCAAGTCTCGAGATCACAATTCCAGTCTGAGGCCCCAATTCCTGTTTGAAATCACAATTGTAGTCCAAGGCTCGAGGTCACAAATCCTGTCTGAGGTCACAATTCCCGTTTGGAATCACACTGGCAGTTCAAGGCCCGAGATCACAATTCCAGTCTGAGCCCCCAATTCCGTTTTGTAATCACAACTGCTGTTCATGTCTCGCGGTCACAATTCCAGTCTGAGGCCACAATTCCCGTTTGGAATCACAATGGCAGTTCAAGGCCCGAGATCACAATTCCAGTCTGAGCCCCCAATTCCGGTTTGATTTCAGAGCTGCAGCTTAAGGTTCAGGGTCACAATTCCAGTCTGAGGTCCCGATATCGGTTTGGTTCCACAACTGCAGCTCAGATCTCTAGGTCACAAATTCAGTGTGTGGTCACTAATCCCGTTTGGAATCACATTTACAATTCAAGGGTCGAGATCACAATTCCAGTCTGAGGCCTCAATTCCCGTTTGGAATCACAACTGAAGCTCAAGGCTCGGAGTCACAGTTCTAGTCTGAGGCCACAATTCCCGTTTGGAATTACAACTGCTATTCAAGCCTCGAGGTCACAATTCCGGTTTGGAATCACAATTGCAGTTCAAGGCTTGATTTCACAATTCCGGTTTGGAATCACAATTGCATTTCAAGGCTGGAGAACACAATTCCAGTTTCAAATCACATTTGCATTTTAAGTCATGAGGCCACAATTCCAGTATGAGGACACAATTCCTGTTTGGAATCACAACTGATCTTCAAGGCTTGAGCTCACAATTGCAGTCAGAGTTCATGAATCCTGTTTGGTATCACAAATACATTTCAAGTCTCGAGATCACAATTCCAGTCTTAGGCCCCAAATCCTGTCAGGAAACACTACTAAAGTTCAAGGCTCGAAGACACAATTGCAGTCTGAGGACCCAATACCGGTTTGGTATCAAAACCGCAGCTCAAGGCTCGGGGTCACAAACCCAGTCTGAGGTCACAATTGCGGTTTGGTATCAGAACTGCAGCTCAAATCTCTAGGTCACAAATGCAGTGTGTGGTCACAAATCCCGTTTGGAATCACATTTGCAGTTCAAGGGTCGAGATCACAATTCCAGTCTGAGCCCCCAATTCCAGTCTGAGGACCCAATTCCGGTTTGGTATCACAGATGCAGCACAAGGCTCAGGGTCACAATTCCAGTCTGAGGACCCAATTCCGATTTGGAATCACAAGTTAATTTCAAGGTTCGTAGTCACAGTTCCAGTTTGAGGTCCCAATTCCGGCTCTGAATCGCAACTGCTCTACATTGCTCGAGGTGACGATTCCAGTCTGAAGACTCAATTCCGGTATGGTATCACAACTGCAGCTCAAGCCTAGTTGTCACATTTCCAGTCTGAGGCCACGATTCCCGTTTGGAATCACAACTGCTATTCCTGTCTCGAGATCACAATTCCAGTCTGAGGCCCCAATTCCTGTTTGGAATCAGTACTGCAGTTCAAGGCTCGAGCTCACTATTACAGTTTGGAATCACAATAGGAGTTCATGGAATGAGGTCACAATTCCAGTCTGAGGCCCCAATTCCTCTTTGAAATCCAATTGTAGTTCAAGTCTCGAGGTCACAAATCCAGTCTGCGGTCACAATTCTTGTTTGGAATCAAAATTGCAGTTCAAGGCTCGAGATCACAATTCCAGTCTGAGGCCACAATTCCCGTTTGGAATCACAACTGCTATTCAAGGCTTGAGTTTACAATTCCAGTTTGGAATCACAATTGCAGTTCAAGTCTCGAGATCACAATTCCAGTCTGAGGCCCCAATTCCTGTTTGAAATCACAATTGTAGTCCAAGGCTCGAGGTCACAAATCCTGTCTGAGGTCACAATTCCCGTTTGGAATCACACTGGCAGTTCAAGGCCCGAGATCACAATTCCAGTCTGAGCCCCCAATTCCGTTTTGTAATCACAACTGCTGTTCATGTCTCGCGGTCACAATTCCAGTCTGAGGACACAATTCCCGTTTGGAATCACAATGGCAGTTCAAGGCCCGAGATCACAATTCCAGTCTGAGCCCCCAATTCCGGTTTGATTTCAGAGCTGCAGCTTAAGGTTCAGGGTCACAATTCCAGTCTGAGGTCCCGATATCGGTTTGGTTCCACAACTGCAGCTCAAATCTCTAGGTCACAAATTCAGTGTGTGGTCACTAATCCCGTTTGGAATCACATTTACAATTCAAGGGTCGAGATCACAATTCCAGTCTGAGGCCTCAATTCCCGTTTGGAATCACAACTGAAGCTCAAGGCTCGGAGTCACAGTTCTAGTCTGAGGCCACAATTCCCGTTTGGAATTACAACTGCTATTCAAGCCTCGAGGTCACAATTCCGGTTTGGAATCACAATTGCAGTTCAAGGCTTGATTTCACAATTCCGGTTTGGAATCACAATTGCATTTCAAGGCTGGAGAACACAATTCCAGTTTCAAATCACATTTGCATTTTAAGTCATGAGGCCACAATTCCAGTATGAGGACACAATTCCTGTTTGGAATCACAACTGATCTTCAAGGCTTGAGCTCACAATTGCAGTCAGAGTTCATGAATCCTGTTTGGTATCACAAATACATTTCAAGTCTCGAGATCACAATTCCAGTCTTAGGCCCCAAATCCTGTCAGGAAACACTACTAAAGTTCAAGGCTCGAAGACACAATTGCAGTCTGAGGACCCAATACCGGTTTGGTATCAAAACCGCAGCTCAAGGCTCGGGGTCACAAACCCAGTCTGAGGTCACAATTGCGGTTTGGTATCAGAACTGCAGCTCAAATCTCTAGGTCACAAATGCAGTGTGTGGTCACAAATCCCGTTTGGAATCACATTTGCAGTTCAAGGGTCGAGATCACAATTCCAGTCTGAGCCCCCAATTCCAGTCTGAGGACCCAATTCCGGTTTGGTATCACAGATGCAGCACAAGGCTCAGGGTCACAATTCCAGTCTGAGGACCCAATTCCGATTTGGAATCACAACTTAATTTCAAGGTTCGTAGTCACAGTTCCAGTTTGAGGTCCCAATTCCGGCTCTGAATCGCAACTGCTCTACATTGCTCGAGGTGACGATTCCAGTCTGAAGACTCAATTCCGGTATGGTATCACAACTGCAGCTCAAGCCTAGTTGTCACATTTCCAGTCTGAGGCCACGATTCCCGTTTGGAATCACAACTGCTATTCCTGTCTCGAGATCACAATTCCAGTCTGAGGCCCCAATTCCTGTTTGGAATCAGTACTGCAGTTCAAGGCTCGAGCTCACTATTACAGTTTGGAATCACAATAGGAGTTCATGGAATGAGGTCACAATTACTCTCTGAGGTCATAGTTTCTGTTTGGAATCACAATTGCAGTTCAAAGCTCGAGGTCTCAATTCCAGACTGCGGTCACAATTCCGGTTTGGAATCACAATTGCAGTTCAAGGCTTGAGATCACAATGCCAGACTGAGGTCACAATTGTGGTTTGGTATCAGAACTGCAGCTCAAATCTCTAGGTCACAAATGCAGTGTGTGGTCACAAATCCCGTTTGGAATCACATTTGCAGTTCAAGGGTCGAGATCACAATTCCAGTCTGAGCCCCCAATTCCAGTCTGAGGACCCAATTCCGGTTTGGTAACACAGATGCAGCACAAGGCTCAGGGTCACAATTCCAGTCTGAGGACCCAATTCCGATTTGGAATCACAACTTAATTTCAAGGTTCGTAGTCACAGTTCCAGTTTGAGGTCCCAATTCCAGCTCTGAATCGCAACTGCTCTACATTGCTCGAGGTGACGATTCCAGTCTGAAGACTCAATTCCGGTATGGTATCACAACTGCAGCTCAAGCCTAGTTGTCACATTTCCAGTCTGAGGCCACGATTCCCGTTTGGAATCACAACTGCTATTCCTGTCTCGAGATCACAATTCCAGTCTGAGGCCACAATTCCTGTTTGGAATCAGTACTGCAGTTCAAGGCTCGAGCTCACTATTACAGTTTGGAATCACAATAGGAGTTCATGGAATGAGGTCACAATTCCAGTCTGAGGCCCCAATTCCTCTTTGAAATCCAATTGTAGTTCAAGTCTCGAGGTCACAAATCCAGTCTGCGGTCACAATTCTTGTTTGGAATCAAAATTGCAGTTCAAGGCTCGAGATCACAATTCCAGTCTGAGGCCACAATTCCCGTTTGGAATCACAACTGCTATTCAAGGCTTGAGTTTACAATTCCAGTTTGGAATCACAATTGCAGTTCAAGTCTCGAGATCACAATTCCAGTCTGAGGCCCCAATTCCTGTTTGAAATCACAATTGTAGTCCAAGGCTCGAGGTCACAAATCCTGTCTGAGGTCACAATTCCCGTTTGGAATCACACTGGCAGTTCAAGGCCCGAGATCACAATTCCAGTCTGAGCCCCCAATTCCGTTTTGTAATCACAACTGCTGTTCATGTCTCGCGGTCACAATTCCAGTCTGAGGACACAATTCCCGTTTGGAATCACAATGGCAGTTCAAGGCCCGAGATCACAATTCCAGTCTGAGCCCCCAATTCCGGTTTGATTTCAGAGCTGCAGCTTAAGGTTCAGGGTCACAATTCCAGTCTGAGGTCCCGATATCGGTTTGGTTCCACAACTGCAGCTCAAATCTCTAGGTCACAAATTCAGTGTGTGGTCACTAATCCCGTTTGGAATCACATTTACAATTCAAGGGTCGAGATCACAATTCCAGTCTGAGGCCTCAATTCCCGTTTGGAATCACAACTGAAGCTCAAGGCTCGGAGTCACAGTTCTAGTCTGAGGCCACAATTCCCGTTTGGAATTACAACTGCTATTCAAGCCTCGAGGTCACAATTCCGGTTTGGAATCACAATTGCAGTTCAAGGCTTGATTTCACAATTCCGGTTTGGAATCACAATTGCATTTCAAGGCTGGAGAACACAATTCCAGTTTCAAATCACATTTGCATTTTAAGTCATGAGGCCACAATTCCAGTATGAGGACACAATTCCTGTTTGGAATCACAACTGATCTTCAAGGCTTGAGCTCACAATTGCAGTCAGAGTTCATGAATCCTGTTTGGTATCACAAATACATTTCAAGTCTCGAGATCACAATTCCAGTCTTAGGCCCCAAATCCTGTCAGGAAACACTACTAAAGTTCAAGGCTCGAAGACACAATTGCAGTCTGAGGACCCAATACCGGTTTGGTATCAAAACCGCAGCTCAAGGCTCGGGGTCACAAACCCAGTCTGAGGTCACAATTGCGGTTTGGTATCAGAACTGCAGCTCAAATCTCTAGGTCACAAATGCAGTGTGTGGTCACAAATCCCGTTTGGAATCACATTTGCAGTTCAAGGGTCGAGATCACAATTCCAGTCTGAGCCCCCAATTCCAGTCTGAGGACCCAATTCCGGTTTGGTAACACAGATGCAGCACAAGGCTCAGGGTCACAATTCCAGTCTGAGGACCCAATTCCGATTTGGAATCACAACTTAATTTCAAGGTTCGTAGTCACAGTTCCAGTTTGAGGTCCCAATTCCAGCTCTGAATCGCAACTGCTCTACATTGCTCGAGGTGACGATTCCAGTCTGAAGACTCAATTCCGGTATGGTATCACAACTGCAGCTCAAGCCTAGTTGTCACATTTCCAGTCTGAGGCCACGATTCCCGTTTGGAATCACAACTGCTATTCCTGTCTCGAGATCACAATTCCAGTCTGAGGCCCCAATTCCTGTTTGGAATCAGTACTGCAGTTCAAGGCTCGAGCTCACTATTACAGTTTGGAATCACAATAGGAGTTCATGGAATGAGGTCACAATTCCAGTCTGAGGCCCCAATTCCTCTTTGAAATCCAATTGTAGTTCAAGTCTCGAGGTCACAAATCCAGTCTGCGGTCACAATTCTTGTTTGGAATCAAAATTGCAGTTCAAGGCTCGAGATCACAATTCCAGTCTGAGGCCACAATTCCCGTTTGGAATCACAACTGCTATTCAAGGCTTGAGTTTACAATTCCAGTTTGGAATCACAATTGCAGTTCAAGTCTCGAGATCACAATTCCAGTCTGAGGCCCCAATTCCTGTTTGAAATCACAATTGTAGTCCAAGGCTCGAGGTCACAAATCCTGTCTGAGGTCACAATTCCCGTTTGGAATCACACTGGCAGTTCAAGGCCCGAGATCACAATTCCAGTCTGAGCCCCCAATTCCGTTTTGTAATCACAACTGCTGTTCATGTCTCGCGGTCACAATTCCAGTCTGAGGACACAATTCCCGTTTGGAATCACAATGGCAGTTCAAGGCCCGAGACCACAATTCCAGTCTGAGCCCCCAATTCCGGTTTGATTTCAGAGCTGCAGCTTAAGGTTCAGGGTCACAATTCCAGTCTGAGGTCCCGATATCGGTTTGGTTCCACAACTGCAGCTCAAATCTCTAGGTCACAAATTCAGTGTGTGGTCACTAATCCCGTTTGGAATCACATTTACAATTCAAGGGTCGAGATCACAATTCCAGTCTGAGGCCTCAATTCCCGTTTGGAATCACAACTGAAGCTCAAGGCTCGGAGTCACAGTTCTAGTCTGAGGCCACAATTCCCGTTTGGAATTACAACTGCTATTCAAGCCTCGAGGTCACAATTCCGGTTTGGAATCACAATTGCAGTTCAAGGCTTGATTTCACAATTCCGGTTTGGAATCACAATTGCATTTCAAGGCTGGAGAACACAATTCCAGTTTCAAATCACATTTGCATTTTAAGTCATGAGGCCACAATTCCAGTATGAGGACACAATTCCTGTTTGGAATCACAACTGATCTTCAAGGCTTGAGCTCACAATTGCAGTCAGAGTTCATGAATCCTGTTTGGTATCACAAATACATTTCAAGTCTCGAGATCACAATTCCAGTCTTAGGCCCCAAATCCTGTCAGGAAACACTACTAAAGTTCAAGGCTCGAAGACACAATTGCAGTCTGAGGACCCAATACCGGTTTGGTATCAAAA
The DNA here is from genome assembly GCF_052056855.1 of Sturnus vulgaris. Classification (NCBI taxonomy): domain Eukaryota; kingdom Metazoa; phylum Chordata; class Aves; order Passeriformes; family Sturnidae; genus Sturnus; species Sturnus vulgaris. Next base: position 365,302 of record NC_142265.1, on the reverse strand, counting down.
CCGCAGCTCAAGGCTCGGGGTCACAAACCCAGTCTGAGGTCACAATTGCGGTTTGGTATCAGAACTGCAGCTCAAATCTCTAGGTCACAAATGCAGTGTGTGGTCACAAATCCCGTTTGGAATCACATTTGCAGTTCAAGGGTCGAGATCACAATTCCAGTCTGAGCCCCCAATTCCAGTCTGAGGACCCAATTCCGGTTTGGTATCACAGATGCAGCACAAGGCTCAGGGTCACAATTCCAGTCTGAGGACCCAATTCCGATTTGGAATCACAACTTAATTTCAAGGTTCGTAGTCACAGTTCCAGTTTGAGGTCCCAATTCCGGCTCTGAATCGCAACTGCTCTACATTGCTCGAGGTGACGATTCCAGTCTGAAGACTCAATTCCGGTATGGTATCACAACTGCAGCTCAAGCCTAGTTGTCACATTTCCAGTCTGAGGCCACGATTCCCGTTTGGAATCACAACTGCTATTCCTGTCTCGAGATCACAATTCCAGTCTGAGGCCCCAATTCCTGTTTGGAATCAGTACTGCAGTTCAAGGCTCGAGCTCACTATTACAGTTTGGAATCACAATAGGAGTTCATGGAATGAGGTCACAATTACTCTCTGAGGTCATAGTTTCTGTTTGGAATCACAATTGCAGTTCAAAGCTCGAGGTCTCAATTCCAGACTGCGGTCACAATTCCGGTTTGGAATCACAATTGCAGTTCAAGGCTTGAGATCACAATGCCAGACTGAGGTCACAATTGTGGTTTGGTATCAGAACTGCAGCTCAAATCTCTAGGTCACAAATGCAGTGTGTGGTCACAAATCCCGTTTGGAATCACATTTGCAGTTCAAGGGTCGAGATCACAATTCCAGTCTGAGCCCCCAATTCCAGTCTGAGGACCCAATTCCGGTTTGGTAACACAGATGCAGCACAAGGCTCAGGGTCACAATTCCAGTCTGAGGACCCAATTCCGATTTGGAATCACAACTTAATTTCAAGGTTCGTAGTCACAGTTCCAGTTTGAGGTCCCAATTCCAGCTCTGAATCGCAACTGCTCTACATTGCTCGAGGTGACGATTCCAGTCTGAAGACTCAATTCCGGTATGGTATCACAACTGCAGCTCAAGCCTAGTTGTCACATTTCCAGTCTGAGGCCACGATTCCCGTTTGGAATCACAACTGCTATTCCTGTCTCGAGATCACAATTCCAGTCTGAGGCCCCAATTCCTGTTTGGAATCAGTACTGCAGTTCAAGGCTCGAGCTCACTATTACAGTTTGGAATCACAATAGGAGTTCATGGAATGAGGTCACAATTCCAGTCTGAGGCCCCAATTCCTCTTTGAAATCCAATTGTAGTTCAAGTCTCGAGGTCACAAATCCAGTCTGCGGTCACAATTCTTGTTTGGAATCAAAATTGCAGTTCAAGGCTCGAGATCACAATTCCAGTCTGAGGCCACAATTCCCGTTTGGAATCACAACTGCTATTCAAGGCTTGAGTTTACAATTCCAGTTTGGAATCACAATTGCAGTTCAAGTCTCGAGATCACAATTCCAGTCTGAGGCCCCAATTCCTGTTTGAAATCACAATTGTAGTCCAAGGCTCGAGGTCACAAATCCTGTCTGAGGTCACAATTCCCGTTTGGAATCACACTGGCAGTTCAAGGCCCGAGATCACAATTCCAGTCTGAGCCCCCAATTCCGTTTTGTAATCACAACTGCTGTTCATGTCTCGCGGTCACAATTCCAGTCTGAGGCCACAATTCCCGTTTGGAATCACAATGGCAGTTCAAGGCCCGAGATCACAATTCCAGTCTGAGCCCCCAATTCCGGTTTGATTTCAGAGCTGCAGCTTAAGGTTCAGGGTCACAATTCCAGTCTGAGGTCCCGATATCGGTTTGGTTCCACAACTGCAGCTCAAATCTCTAGGTCACAAATTCAGTGTGTGGTCACTAATCCCGTTTGGAATCACATTTACAATTCAAGGGTCGAGATCACAATTCCAGTCTGAGGCCTCAATTCCCGTTTGGAATCACAACTGAAGCTCAAGGCTCGGAGTCACAGTTCTAGTCTGAGGCCACAATTCCCGTTTGGAATTACAACTGCTATTCAAGCCTCGAGGTCACAATTCCGGTTTGGAATCACAATTGCAGTTCAAGGCTTGATTTCACAATTCCGGTTTGGAATCACAATTGCATTTCAAGGCTGGAGAACACAATTCCAGTTTCAAATCACATTTGCATTTTAAGTCATGAGGCCACAATTCCAGTATGAGGACACAATTCCTGTTTGGAATCACAACTGATCTTCAAGGCTTGAGCTCACAATTGCAGTCAGAGTTCATGAATCCTGTTTGGTATCACAAATACATTTCAAGTCTCGAGATCACAATTCCAGTCTTAGGCCCCAAATCCTGTCAGGAAACACTACTAAAGTTCAAGGCTCGAAGACACAATTGCAGTCTGAGGACCCAATACCGGTTTGGTATCAAAACCGCAGCTCAAGGCTCGGGGTCACAAACCCAGTCTGAGGTCACAATTGCGGTTTGGTATCAGAACTGCAGCTCAAATCTCTAGGTCACAAATGCAGTGTGTGGTCACAAATCCCGTTTGGAATCACATTTGCAGTTCAAGGGTCGAGATCACAATTCCAGTCTGAGCCCCCAATTCCAGTCTGAGGACCCAATTCCGGTTTGGTATCACAGATGCAGCACAAGGCTCAGGGTCACAATTCCAGTCTGAGGACCCAATTCCGATTTGGAATCACAAGTTAATTTCAAGGTTCGTAGTCACAGTTCCAGTTTGAGGTCCCAATTCCGGCTCTGAATCGCAACTGCTCTACATTGCTCGAGGTGACGATTCCAGTCTGAAGACTCAATTCCGGTATGGTATCACAACTGCAGCTCAAGCCTAGTTGTCACATTTCCAGTCTGAGGCCACGACTCCCGTTTGGAATCACAACTGCTATTCCTGTCTCGAGATCACAATTCCAGTCTGAGGCCCCAATTCCTGTTTGGAATCAGTACTGCAGTTCAAGGCTCGAGCTCACTATTACAGTTTGGAATCACAATAGGAGTTCATGGAATGAGGTCACAATTCCAGTCTGAGGCCCCAATTCCTCTTTGAAATCCAATTGTAGTTCAAGTCTCGAGGTCACAAATCCAGTCGGCGGTCACAATTCTTGTTTGGAATCAAAATTGCAGTTCAAGGCTCGAGATCACAATTCCAGTCTGAGGCCACAATTCCCGTTTGGAATCACAACTGCTATTCAAGGCTTGAGTTCACAATTCCAATTTGGAATCACAATTGCAGTTCAAGGCTTGAGTTCACAATTCCAGTTTCAAATCACATTTGCATTTTAAGTCATGAGGCCACAATTCCAGTATGAGGACACAATTCCTGTTTGGAATCACAATTGATGTTCAAGCCTCGAGGTCACAATTCCAGTCTGAGGCCACAATACGGCTTTGGAATCACAACTAAAATTCAAGGCTCGAAGTCACAACTGCAGTCTGAGGACGCAATAGCTGTTTGGAATCAGTACTGCAGCTCAAGGCTCCGGGGTCATAGTTCCAGTCTGAGGCCACAATTCCCGTTTGGAATCACAACTGCAATTCAAGGCCCGAGGTCACAATTACAGTTCGGAATCACAACTGCTATTCAAGGCTCGAGGTCACAATTCAAGTCTGAGGCCACAATTCCGGTTTGGAATCATATTAGCAGTTCAAGGCTTGATTTCACAATTCCGGTTTGAAATAACAATTGCATTTCAAGGCTTGAGGTCACAATTCCAGTTTGAAATCACATTTGCATTTTAAGTCTTGAGGCCACAATTCCAGTATGAGGATAGAATTCATGTTGGGAATCACGATTGATGTTCAATGCTCGAGGTCACAATTCCAGTCAGAGTTCATGAATCCTGTTTGGAATCACAATTGCATTTCAACTCTCAAGATCACAATTCCAGTCTTAGGCCCCAAATCCTGTCAGGAAACACTACTAAAGTTCAAGGCTCGAAGACACGATTCTAGTCTGATGACCCTATAATGCTTTGGAATCACAAGTGCAGCTCAAGGCTCGGGGTCACAATTCCAGTCTGAGGCCACAATTCCCGTTTGGAATCACAACTGCAGTTCAAGGATCGAGGTCACAATTACAGTTTGGATTCACAATAGCAGTTCATGGAATGAAATCACAATTCCAGTCTTAGGTCAATATTCCTGTTTGGAATCACAACTGCTATTCCTGTCTCGAGATCACAATTCCAGTCTGAGGCCCCAATTCCTGTTTGGAATCAGTACTGCAGTTCAAGGCTCGAGGTCACAATTCCTGTTTGAAATCACAATAGCAGTTCATGGAATGAGGTCACAATTACTCTCTGAGGTCATAATTTCTGTTTGGAATCACAATTGCAGTTCAAAGCTCGAGGTCTCAATTCCAGTCTGAGGCCACAATTCCGGTTTGGAATCACAATTGCAGTTCAAGGCTTGAGATCACAATGCCAGACTGAGGTCACAATTCCCATTTGGAATCACAACTGCTGCTCAATGCTCGGGGTCACAATTCCAGTCTGAGGCCACAATTCCCGTTTGGAATCACAACTGCTGATCCTGTCTCGAGGTCACGATTCCAGTCTGAGGACCCAATTCCGATTTGAAATCACAATGGCACTTCAAGGCTCGAGATCACAATTCCAGTCTGAGCCCCCAATTCCGTGTTGGAATCACAACTGATGTTCATGTCTCGAGATCACGATTCCAGTCTGAGGACCCAATTCCGGTTTGGTGTCACAAATGCAGCACAAGGCTCAGGGTCACAATTCAAGTCTGAGGCCACAATTCCGCTTTGGAATCACAAGTTAATTTCAAGGTTTGAAGTCACAGTTCCAGTCTGAGGTCCCAATTCCGGCTCTGAATCGTAACTGCTCTACATTGCTCGAGGTGACGATTCCAGTCTGAAGACTCAATTCCGGTATGGTATCACGACTGCAGCTCAAGCCTAGTTGTCACATTTCCAGTCTGAGGCCACAATTCCCGTTTGGAATCACAACTGCTGATCCTGTCTCGAGGTCACGATTCCAGTCTTAGGTCACAATTCCAGTTTGGAATCACAATTGCAGTACAAGCCTGGAGAACACAATTCCTGTCTGAGGTCCCAATATCGGTTTGGTATCACAACTGCAGCTCAAATCTCTAGGTCACAAATTCAGTGTGTGGTCACAAATCCCGTTTGGAATCACATTTGCAGTTCTAGGGTGAATATCACAATTTCAGTCTGAGCCCCCAATTCCGTTTTGTAATCACAACTGCTGTTCATGTCTCGAGGTCACAATTCCAGTCTGAAGACCCAATACCGGTTTGTTATCACAGATGCAGCACAAGGCTCAGGGTCACAATTCAAGTCTGAGGCCACAATTCCGCTTTGGAATCACAACTTAATTTCAAGGTTCGAAGTCACAGTTCCAGTCTGAGGTCCCAATTCCGGCTCTGAATCGTAACTGCTCTACATTGCTCGAGGTGATGATTCCAGTCTGAAGACTCAATTCCGGTATGGTATCACAACTGCAGCTCAAGCCTAGTTGTCACATTTCCAGTCTGAGGCCACGATTCCCGTTTAGAATCACAACTGCTATTCCTGTCTCGAGATCACAATTCCAGTCTGAGGCCCCAATTCCTGTTTGGAATCAGTACTGCAGTTCAAGGCTCGAGCTCACTATTACAGTTTGGAATCACAATAGGAGTTCATGGAATGAGGTCACAATTACTCTCTGAGGTCATAATTTCTGTTTGGAATCACAATTGCAGTTCAAAGCTCGAGGTCTCAATTCCAGTCTGCGGTCACAATTCCGGTTTGGAATCACAATTGCAGTTCAAGGCTTGAGATCACAATGCCAGACTGAGGTCTCAATTCCCGTTTGGAATCACAACTGCTGCTCAAAGCTCGGGGTCACAATTCCAGTCTGAGGCCACAATTCCCGTTTGGAATCACAACTGCTATTCAAGGCTTGAGTTTACAATTCCAGTTTGGAATCACAATTGCAGTTCAAGTCTCGAGATCACAATTCCAGTCTGAGGCCACAATTCCTGTTTGAAATCACAATTGTAGTCCAAGGCTCGAGGTCACAAATCCAGTCTGAGGTCACAATTCTTGTTTGGAATCAAAATTGCAGTTCATGGCTCAAGATCACAATTGCAGTCTGAGGCCACAATTCCTGTTTGGAATCACAATGGCAGTTCAAGGCTCGAGATCACAATTCCAGTCTGAGCCCCCAATTCCGTTTTGTAATCACAACTGCTGTTCATGTCTCGCGGTCACAATTCCAGTCTGAGGCCACAATTCCCGTTTGGAATCACAATGGCAGTTCAAGGCCCGAGATCACAATTCCAGTCTGAGCCCCCAATTCCGGTTTGATTTCAGAGCTGCAGCTTAAGGTTCAGGGTCACAATTCCAGTCTGAGGTCCCGATATCGGTTTGGTTCCACAACTGCAGCTCAAATCTCTAGGTCACAAATTCAGTGTGTGGTCACTAATCCCGTTTGGAATCACATTTACAATTCAAGGGTCGAGATCACAATTCCAGTCTGAGGCCTCAATTCCCGTTTGGAATCACAACTGAAGCTCAAGGCTCGGAGTCACAGTTCTAGTCTGAGGCCACAATTCCCGTTTGGAATTACAACTGCTATTCAAGCCTCGAGGTCACAATTCCGGTTTGGAATCACAATTGCAGTTCAAGGCTTGATTTCACAATTCCGGTTTGGAATCACAACTTAATTTCAAGGTTCGTAGTCACAGTTCCAGTTTGAGGTCCCAATTCCGGCTCTGAATCGCAACTGCTCTACATTGCTCGAGGTGACGATTCCAGTCTGAAGACTCAATTCCGGTATGGTATCACAACTGCAGCGCAAGCCTAGTTGTCACATTTCCAGTCTGAGGCAACGATTCCCGTTTAGAATCACAACTGCTATTCCTGTCTCGAGATCACAATTCCAGTCTGAGGACCCAATTCCGATTTGGAATCACAACTTAATTTCAAGGTTCGTAGTCACAGTTCCAGTTTGAGGTCCCAATTCCGGCTCTGAATCGCAACTGCTCTACATTGCTCGAGGTGACGATTCCAGTCTGAAGACTCAATTCCGGTATGGTATCACAACTGCAGCTCAAGCCTAGTTGTCACATTTCCAGTCTGAGGCCACGTCTCCCGTTTAGAATCATAACTGCTATTCCTGTCTCGAGATCACAATTCCAGTCTGAGGCCCCAATTCCTGTTTGGAATCAGTACTGCAGTTCAAGGCTCGAGCTCACTATTACAGTTTGGAATCACAATAGGAGTTCATGGAATGAGGTCACAATTACTCTCTGAGGTCATAGTTTCTGTTTGGAATCACAATTGCAGTTCAAAGCTCGAGGTCTCAATTCCAGACTGCGGTCACAATTCCGGTTTGGAATCACAATTGCAGTTCAAGGCTTGAGATCACAATGCCAGACTGAGGTCACAATTGTGGTTTGGTATCAGAACTGCAGCTCAAATCTCTAGGTCACAAATGCAGTGTGTGGTCACAAATCCCGTTTGGAATCACATTTGCAGTTCAAGGGTCGAGATCACAATTCCAGTCTGAGCCCCCAATTCCAGTCTGAGGACCCAATTCCGGTTTGGTAACACAGATGCAGCACAAGGCTCAGGGTCACAATTCCAGTCTGAGGACCCAATTCCGATTTGGAATCACAACTTAATTTCAAGGTTCGTAGTCACAGTTCCAGTTTGAGGTCCCAATTCCAGCTCTGAATCGCAACTGCTCTACATTGCTCGAGGTGACGATTCCAGTCTGAAGACTCAATTCCGGTATGGTATCACAACTGCAGCTCAAGCCTAGTTGTCACATTTCCAGTCTGAGGCCACGATTCCCGTTTGGAATCACAACTGCTATTCCTGTCTCGAGATCACAATTCCAGTCTGAGGCCCCAATTCCTGTTTGGAATCAGTACTGCAGTTCAAGGCTCGAGCTCACTATTACAGTTTGGAATCACAATAGGAGTTCATGGAATGAGGTCACAATTCCAGTCTGAGGCCCCAATTCCTCTTTGAAATCCAATTGTAGTTCAAGTCTCGAGGTCACAAATCCAGTCTGCGGTCACAATTCTTGTTTGGAATCAAAATTGCAGTTCAAGGCTCGAGATCACAATTCCAGTCTGAGGCCACAATTCCCGTTTGGAATCACAACTGCTATTCAAGGCTTGAGTTTACAATTCCAGTTTGGAATCACAATTGCAGTTCAAGTCTCGAGATCACAATTCCAGTCTGAGGCCCCAATTCCTGTTTGAAATCACAATTGTAGTCCAAGGCTCGAGGTCACAAATCCTGTCTGAGGTCACAATTCCCGTTTGGAATCACACTGGCAGTTCAAGGCCCGAGATCACAATTCCAGTCTGAGCCCCCAATTCCGTTTTGTAATCACAACTGCTGTTCATGTCTCGCGGTCACAATTCCAGTCTGAGGACACAATTCCCGTTTGGAATCACAATGGCAGTTCAAGGCCCGAGATCACAATTCCAGTCTGAGCCCCCAATTCCGGTTTGATTTCAGAGCTGCAGCTTAAGGTTCAGGGTCACAATTCCAGTCTGAGGTCCCGATATCGGTTTGGTTCCACAACTGCAGCTCAAATCTCTAGGTCACAAATTCAGTGTGTGGTCACTAATCCCGTTTGGAATCACATTTACAATTCAAGGGTCGAGATCACAATTCCAGTCTGAGGCCTCAATTCCCGTTTGGAATCACAACTGAAGCTCAAGGCTCGGAGTCACAGTTCTAGTCTGAGGCCACAATTCCCGTTTGGAATTACAACTGCTATTCAAGCCTCGAGGTCACAATTCCGGTTTGGAATCACAATTGCAGTTCAAGGCTTGATTTCACAATTCCGGTTTGGAATCACAATTGCATTTCAAGGCTGGAGAACACAATTCCAGTTTCAAATCACATTTGCATTTTAAGTCATGAGGCCACAATTCCAGTATGAGGACACAATTCCTGTTTGGAATCACAACTGATCTTCAAGGCTTGAGCTCACAATTGCAGTCAGAGTTCATGAATCCTGTTTGGTATCACAAATACATTTCAAGTCTCGAGATCACAATTCCAGTCTTAGGCCCCAAATCCTGTCAGGAAACACTACTAAAGTTCAAGGCTCGAAGACACAATTGCAGTCTGAGGACCCAATACCGGTTTGGTATCAAAACCGCAGCTCAAGGCTCGGGGTCACAAACCCAGTCTGAGGTCACAATTGCGGTTTGGTATCAGAACTGCAGCTCAAATCTCTAGGTCACAAATGCAGTGTGTGGTCACAAATCCCGTTTGGAATCACATTTGCAGTTCAAGGGTCGAGATCACAATTCCAGTCTGAGCCCCCAATTCCAGTCTGAGGACCCAATTCCGGTTTGGTATCACAGATGCAGCACAAGGCTCAGGGTCACAATTCCAGTCTGAGGACCCAATTCCGATTTGGAATCACAACTTAATTTCAAGGTTCGTAGTCACAGTTCCAGTTTGAGGTCCCAATTCCGGCTCTGAATCGCAACTGCTCTACATTGCTCGAGGTGACGATTCCAGTCTGAAGACTCAATTCCGGTATGGTATCACAACTGCAGCTCAAGCCTAGTTGTCACATTTCCAGTCTGAGGCCACGATTCCCGTTTGGAATCACAACTGCTATTCCTGTCTCGAGATCACAATTCCAGTCTGAGGCCCCAATTCCTGTTTGGAATCAGTACTGCAGTTCAAGGCTCGAGCTCACTATTACAGTTTGGAATCACAATAGGAGTTCATGGAATGAGGTCACAATTACTCTCTGAGGTCATAGTTTCTGTTTGGAATCACAATTGCAGTTCAAAGCTCGAGGTCTCAATTCCAGACTGCGGTCACAATTCCGGTTTGGAATCACAATTGCAGTTCAAGGCTTGAGATCACAATGCCAGACTGAGGTCACAATTGTGGTTTGGTATCAGAACTGCAGCTCAAATCTCTAGGTCACAAATGCAGTGTGTGGTCACAAATCCCGTTTGGAATCACATTTGCAGTTCAAGGGTCGAGATCACAATTCCAGTCTGAGCCCCCAATTCCAGTCTGAGGACCCAATTCCGGTTTGGTAACACAGATGCAGCACAAGGCTCAGGGTCACAATTCCAGTCTGAGGACCCAATTCCGATTTGGAATCACAAGTTAATTTCAAGGTTCGTAGTCACAGTTCCAGTTTGAGGTCCCAATTCCAGCTCTGAATCGCAACTGCTCTACATTGCTCGAGGTGACGATTCCAGTCTGAAGACTCAATTCCGGTATGGTATCACAACTGCAGCTCAAGCCTAGTTGTCACATTTCCAGTCTGAGGCCACGATTCCCGTTTGGAATCACAACTGCTATTCCTGTCTCGAGATCACAATTCCAGTCTGAGGCCCCAATTCCTGTTTGGAATCAGTACTGCAGTTCAAGGCTCGAGCTCACTATTACAGTTTGGAATCACAATAGGAGTTCATGGAATGAGGTCACAATTCCAGTCTGAGGCCCCAATTCCTCTTTGAAATCCAATTGTAGTTCAAGTCTCGAGGTCACAAATCCAGTCTGCGGTCACAATTCTTGTTTGGAATCAAAATTGCAGTTCAAGGCTCGAGATCACAATTCCAGTCTGAGGCCACAATTCCCGTTTGGAATCACAACTGCTATTCAAGGCTTGAGTTTACAATTCCAGTTTGGAATCACAATTGCAGTTCAAGTCTCGAGATCACAATTCCAGTCTGAGGCCCCAATTCCTGTTTGAAATCACAATTGTAGTCCAAGGCTCGAGGTCACAAATCCTGTCTGAGGTCACAATTCCCGTTTGGAATCACACTGGCAGTTCAAGGCCCGAGATCACAATTCCAGTCTGAGCCCCCAATTCCGTTTTGTAATCACAACTGCTGTTCATGTCTCGCGGTCACAATTCCAGTCTGAGGACACAATTCCCGTTTGGAATCACAATGGCAGTTCAAGGCCCGAGATCACAATTCCAGTCTGAGCCCCCAATTCCGGTTTGATTTCAGAGCTGCAGCTTAAGGTTCAGGGTCACAATTCCAGTCTGAGGTCCTGATATCGGTTTGGTTCCACAACTGCAGCTCAAATCTCTAGGTCACAAATTCAGTGTGTGGTCACTAATCCCGTTTGGAATCACATTTACAATTCAAGGGTCGAGATCACAATTCCAGTCTGAGGCCTCAATTCCCGTTTGGAATCACAACTGAAGCTCAAGGCTCGGAGTCACAGTTCTAGTCTGAGGCCACAATTCCCGTTTGGAATTACAACTGCTATTCAAGCCTCGAGGTCACAATTCCGGTTTGGAATCACAATTGCAGTTCAAGGCTTGATTTCACAATTCCGGTTTGGAATCACAATTGCATTTCAAGGCTGGAGAACACAATTCCAGTTTCAAATCACATTTGCATTTTAAGTCATGAGGCCACAATTCCAGTATGAGGACACAATTCCTGTTTGGAATCACAACTGATCTTCAAGGCTTGAGCTCACAATTGCAGTCAGAGTTCATGAATCCTGTTTGGTATCACAAATACATTTCAAGTCTCGAGATCACAATTCCAGTCTTAGGCCCCAAATCCTGTCAGGAAACACTACTAAAGTTCAAGGCTCGAAGACACAATTGCAGTCTGAGGACCCAATACCGGTTTGGTATCAAAACCGCAGCTCAAGGCTCGGGGTCACAAACCCAGTCTGAGGTCACAATTGCGGTTTGGTATCAGAACTGCAGCTCAAATCTCTAGGTCACAAATGCAGTGTGTGGTCACAAATCCCGTTTGGAATCACATTTGCAGTTCAAGGGTCGAGATCACAATTCCAGTCTGAGCCCCCAATTCCAGTCTGAGGACCCAATTCCGGTTTGGTATCACAGATGCAGCACAAGGCTCAGGGTCACAATTCCAGTCTGAGGACCCAATTCCGATTTGGAATCACAACTTAATTTCAAGGTTCGTAGTCACAGTTCCAGTTTGAGGTCCCAATTCCGGCTCTGAATCGCAACTGCTCTACATTGCTCGAGGTGACGATTCCAGTCTGAAGACTCAATTCCGGTATGGTATCACAACTGCAGCTCAAGCCTAGTTGTCACATTTCCAGTCTGAGGCCACGATTCCCGTTTGGAATCACAACTGCTATTCCTGTCTCGAGATCACAATTCCAGTCTGAGGCCCCAATTCCTGTTTGGAATCAGTACTGCAGTTCAAGGCTCGAGCTCACTATTACAGTTTGGAATCACAATAGGAGTTCATGGAATGAGGTCACAATTACTCTCTGAGGTCATAGTTTCTGTTTGGAATCACAATTGCAGTTCAAAGCTCGAGGTCTCAATTCCAGACTGCGGTCACAATTCCGGTTTGGAATCACAATTGCAGTTCAAGGCTTGAGATCACAATGCCAGACTGAGGTCACAATTGTGGTTTGGTATCAGAACTGCAGCTCAAATCTCTAGGTCACAAATGCAGTGTGTGGTCACAAATCCCGTTTGGAATCACATTTGCAGTTCAAGGGTCGAGATCACAATTCCAGTCTGAGCCCCCAATTCCAGTCTGAGGACCCAATTCCGGTTTGGTAACACAGATGCAGCACAAGGCTCAGGGTCACAATTCCAGTCTGAGGACCCAATTCCGATTTGGAATCACAACTTAATTTCAAGGTTCGTAGTCACAGTTCCAGTTTGAGGTCCCAATTCCAGCTCTGAATCGCAACTGCTCTACATTGCTCGAGGTGACGATTCCAGTCTGAAGACTCAATTCCGGTATGGTATCACAACTGCAGCTCAAGCCTAGTTGTCACATTTCCAGTCTGAGGCCACGATTCCCGTTTGGAATCACAACTGCTATTCCTGTCTCGAGATCACAATTCCAGTCTGAGGCCCCAATTCCTGTTTGGAATCAGTACTGCAGTTCAAGGCTCGAGCTCACTATTACAGTTTGGAATCACAATAGGAGTTCATGGAATGAGGTCACAATTCCAGTCTGAGGCCCCAATTCCTCTTTGAAATCCAATTGTAGTTCAAGTCTCGAGGTCACAAATCCAGTCTGCGGTCACAATTCTTGTTTGGAATCAAAATTGCAGTTCAAGGCTCGAGATCACAATTCCAGTCTGAGGCCACAATTCCCGTTTGGAATCACAACTGCTATTCAAGGCTTGAGTTTACAATTCCAGTTTGGAATCACAATTGCAGTTCAAGTCTCGAGATCACAATTCCAGTCTGAGGCCCCAATTCCTGTTTGAAATCACAATTGTAGTCCAAGGCTCGAGGTCACAAATCCTGTCTGAGGTCACAATTCCCGTTTGGAATCACACTGGCAGTTCAAGGCCCGAGATCACAATTCCAGTCTGAGCCCCCAATTCCGTTTTGTAATCACAACTGCTGTTCATGTCTCGCGGTCACAATTCCAGTCTGAGGCCACAATTCCCGTTTGGAATCACAATGGCAGTTCAAGGCCCGAGATCACAATTCCAGTCTGAGCCCCCAATTCCGGTTTGATTTCAGAGCTGCAGCTTAAGGTTCAGGGTCACAATTCCAGTCTGAGGTCCCGATATCGGTTTGGTTCCACAACTGCAGCTCAGATCTCTAGGTCACAAATTCAGTGTGTGGTCACTAATCCCGTTTGGAATCACATTTACAATTCAAGGGTCGAGATCACAATTCCAGTCTGAGGCCTCAATTCCCGTTTGGAATCACAACTGAAGCTCAAGGCTCGGAGTCACAGTTCTAGTCTGAGGCCACAATTCCCGTTTGGAATTACAACTGCTATTCAAGCCTCGAGGTCACAATTCCGGTTTGGAATCACAATTGCAGTTCAAGGCTTGATTTCACAATTCCGGTTTGGAATCACAATTGCATTTCAAGGCTGGAGAACACAATTCCAGTTTCAAATCACATTTGCATTTTAAGTCATGAGGCCACAATTCCAGTATGAGGACACAATTCCTGTTTGGAATCACAACTGATCTTCAAGGCTTGAGCTCACAATTGCAGTCAGAGTTCATGAATCCTGTTTGGTATCACAAATACATTTCAAGTCTCGAGATCACAATTCCAGTCTTAGGCCCCAAATCCTGTCAGGAAACACTACTAAAGTTCAAGGCTCGAAGACACAATTGCAGTCTGAGGACCCAATACCGGTTTGGTATCAAAACCGCAGCTCAAGGCTCGGGGTCACAAACCCAGTCTGAGGTCACAATTGCGGTTTGGTATCAGAACTGCAGCTCAAATCTCTAGGTCACAAATGCAGTGTGTGGTCACAAATCCCGTTTGGAATCACATTTGCAGTTCAAGGGTCGAGATCACAATTCCAGTCTGAGCCCCCAATTCCAGTCTGAGGACCCAATTCCGGTTTGGTATCACAGATGCAGCACAAGGCTCAGGGTCACAATTCCAGTCTGAGGACCCAATTCCGATTTGGAATCACAACTTAATTTCAAGGTTCGTAGTCACAGTTCCAGTTTGAGGTCCCAATTCCGGCTCTGAATCGCAACTGCTCTACATTGCTCGAGGTGACGATTCCAGTCTGAAGACTCAATTCCGGTATGGTATCACAACTGCAGCTCAAGCCTAGTTGTCACATTTCCAGTCTGAGGCCACGATTCCCGTTTGGAATCACAACTGCTATTCCTGTCTCGAGATCACAATTCCAGTCTGAGGCCCCAATTCCTGTTTGGAATCAGTACTGCAGTTCAAGGCTCGAGCTCACTATTACAGTTTGGAATCACAATAGGAGTTCATGGAATGAGGTCACAATTACTCTCTGAGGTCATAGTTTCTGTTTGGAATCACAATTGCAGTTCAAAGCTCGAGGTCTCAATTCCAGACTGCGGTCACAATTCCGGTTTGGAATCACAATTGCAGTTCAAGGCTTGAGATCACAATGCCAGACTGAGGTCACAATTGTGGTTTGGTATCAGAACTGCAGCTCAAATCTCTAGGTCACAAATGCAGTGTGTGGTCACAAATCCCGTTTGGAATCACATTTGCAGTTCAAGGGTCGAGATCACAATTCCAGTCTGAGCCCCCAATTCCAGTCTGAGGACCCAATTCCGGTTTGGTAACACAGATGCAGCACAAGGCTCAGGGTCACAATTCCAGTCTGAGGACCCAATTCCGATTTGGAATCACAACTTAATTTCAAGGTTCGTAGTCACAGTTCCAGTTTGAGGTCCCAATTCCAGCTCTGAATCGCAACTGCTCTACATTGCTCGAGGTGACGATTCCAGTCTGAAGACTCAATTCCGGTATGGTATCACAACTGCAGCTCAAGCCTAGTTGTCACATTTCCAGTCTGAGGCCACGATTCCCGTTTGGAATCACAACTGCTATTCCTGTCTCGAGATCACAATTCCAGTCTGAGGCCCCAATTCCTGTTTGGAATCAGTACTGCAGTTCAAGGCTCGAGCTCACTATTACAGTTTGGAATCACAATAGGAGTTCATGGAATGAGGTCACAATTCCAGTCTGAGGCCCCAATTCCTCTTTGAAATCCAATTGTAGTTCAAGTCTCGAGGTCACAAATCCAGTCTGCGGTCACAATTCTTGTTTGGAATCAAAATTGCAGTTCAAGGCTCGAGATCACAATTCCAGTCTGAGGCCACAATTCCCGTTTGGAATCACAACTGCTATTCAAGGCTTGAGTTTACAATTCCAGTTTGGAATCACAATTGCAGTTCAAGTCTCGAGATCACAATTCCAGTCTGAGGCCCCAATTCCTGTTTGAAATCACAATTGTAGTCCAAGGCTCGAGGTCACAAATCCTGTCTGAGGTCACAATTCCCGTTTGGAATCACACTGGCAGTTCAAGGCCCGAGATCACAATTCCAGTCTGAGCCCCCAATTCCGTTTTGTAATCACAACTGCTGTTCATGTCTCGCGGTCACAATTCCAGTCTGAGGACACAATTCCCGTTTGGAATCACAATGGCAGTTCAAGGCCCGAGATCACAATTCCAGTCTGAGCCCCCAATTCCGGTTTGATTTCAGAGCTGCAGCTTAAGGTTCAGGGTCACAATTCCAGTCTGAGGTCCCGATATCGGTTTGGTTCCACAACTGCAGCTCAAATCTCTAGGTCACAAATTCAGTGTGTGGTCACTAATCCCGTTTGGAATCACATTTACAATTCAAGGGTCGAGATCACAATTCCAGTCTGAGGCCTCAATTCCCGTTTGGAATCACAACTGAAGCTCAAGGCTCGGAGTCACAGTTCTAGTCTGAGGCCACAATTCCCGTTTGGAATTACAACTGCTATTCAAGCCTCGAGGTCACAATTCCGGTTTGGAATCACAATTGCAGTTCAAGGCTTGATTTCACAATTCCGGTTTGGAATCACAATTGCATTTCAAGGCTGGAGAACACAATTCCAGTTTCAAATCACATTTGCATTTTAAGTCATGAGGCCACAATTCCAGTATGAGGACACAATTCCTGTTTGGAATCACAACTGATCTTCAAGGCTTGAGCTCACAATTGCAGTCAGAGTTCATGAATCCTGTTTGGTATCACAAATACATTTCAAGTCTCGAGATCACAATTCCAGTCTTAGGCCCCAAATCCTGTCAGGAAACACTACTAAAGTTCAAGGCTCGAAGACACAATTGCAGTCTGAGGACCCAATACCGGTTTGGTATCAAAACCGCAGCTCAAGGCTCGGGGTCACAAACCCAGTCTGAGGTCACAATTGCGGTTTGGTATCAGAACTGCAGCTCAAATCTCTAGGTCACAAATGCAGTGTGTGGTCACAAATCCCGTTTGGAATCACATTTGCAGTTCAAGGGTCGAGATCACAATTCCAGTCTGAGCCCCCAATTCCAGTCTGAGGACCCAATTCCGGTTTGGTATCACAGATGCAGCACAAGGCTCAGGGTCACAATTCCAGTCTGAGGACCCAATTCCGATTTGGAATCACAACTTAATTTCAAGGTTCGTAGTCACAGTTCCAGTTTGAGGTCCCAATTCCGGCTCTGAATCGCAACTGCTCTACATTGCTCGAGGTGACGATTCCAGTCTGAAGACTCAATTCCGGTATGGTATCACAACTGCAGCTCAAGCCTAGTTGTCACATTTCCAGTCTGAGGCCACGATTCCCGTTTGGAATCACAACTGCTATTCCTGTCTCGAGATCACAATTCCAGTCTGAGGCCCCAATTCCTGTTTGGAATCAGTACTGCAGTTCAAGGCTCGAGCTCACTATTACAGTTTGGAATCACAATAGGAGTTCATGGAATGAGGTCACAATTACTCTCTGAGGTCATAGTTTCTGTTTGGAATCACAATTGCAGTTCAAAGCTCGAGGTCTCAATTCCAGACTGCGGTCACAATTCCGGTTTGGAATCACAATTGCAGTTCAAGGCTTGAGATCACAATGCCAGACTGAGGTCACAATTGTGGTTTGGTATCAGAACTGCAGCTCAAATCTCTAGGTCACAAATGCAGTGTGTGGTCACAAATCCCGTTTGGAATCACATTTGCAGTTCAAGGGTCGAGATCACAATTCCAGTCTGAGCCCCCAATTCCAGTCTTAGGCCCCAAATCCTGTCAGGAAACACTACTAAAGTTCAAGGCTCGAAGACACGATTCTAGTCTGATGACCCTATAATGCTTTGGAATCACAAGTGCAGCTCAAGGCTCGGGGTCACAATTCCAGTCTGAGGCCACAATTCCCGTTTGGAATCACAACTGCAGTTCAAGGATCGAGGTCACAATTACAGTTTGGATTCACAATAGCAGTTCATGGAATGAAATCACAATTCCAGTCTTAGGTCAATATTCCTGTTTGGAATCACAACTGCTATTCCTGTCTCGAGATCACAATTCCAGTCTGAGGCCCCAATTCCTGTTTGGAATCAGTACTGCAGTTCAAGGCTCGAGGTCACAATTCCTGTTTGAAATCACAATAGCAGTTCATGGAATGAGGTCACAATTACTCTCTGAGGTCATAATTTCTGTTTGGAATCACAATTGCAGTTCAAAGCTCGAGGTCTCAATTCCAGTCTGAGGCCACAATTCCGGTTTGGAATCACAATTGCAGTTCAAGGCTTGAGATCACAATGCCAGACTGAGGTCACAATTCCCATTTGGAATCACAACTGCTGCTCAATGCTCGGGGTCACAATTCCAGTCTGAGGCCACAATTCCCGTTTGGAATCACAACTGCTGATCCTGTCTCGAGGTCACGATTCCAGTCTGAGGACCCAATTCCGATTTGAAATCACAATGGCACTTCAAGGCTCGAGATCACAATTCCAGTCTGAGCCCCCAATTCCGTGTTGGAATCACAACTGATGTTCATGTCTCGAGATCACGATTCCAGTCTGAGGACCCAATTCCGGTTTGGTGTCACAAATGCAGCACAAGGCTCAGGGTCACAATTCAAGTCTGAGGCCACAATTCCGCTTTGGAATCACAAGTTAATTTCAAGGTTTGAAGTCACAGTTCCAGTCTGAGGTCCCAATTCCGGCTCTGAATCGTAACTGCTCTACATTGCTCGAGGTGACGATTCCAGTCTGAAGACTCAATTCCGGTATGGTATCACGACTGCAGCTCAAGCCTAGTTGTCACATTTCCAGTCTGAGGCCACAATTCCCGTTTGGAATCACAACTGCTGATCCTGTCTCGAGGTCACGATTCCAGTCTTAGGTCACAATTCCAGTTTGGAATCACAATTGCAGTACAAGCCTGGAGAACACAATTCCTGTCTGAGGTCCCAATATCGGTTTGGTATCACAACTGCAGCTCAAATCTCTAGGTCACAAATTCAGTGTGTGGTCACAAATCCCGTTTGGAATCACATTTGCAGTTCTAGGGTGAATATCACAATTTCAGTCTGAGCCCCCAATTCCGTTTTGTAATCACAACTGCTGTTCATGTCTCGAGGTCACAATTCCAGTCTGAAGACCCAATACCGGTTTGTTATCACAGATGCAGCACAAGGCTCAGGGTCACAATTCCAGTCTGAGGCCACAATTCCGCTTTGGAATCACAACTTAATTTCAAGGTTCGAAGTCACAGTTCCAGTCTGAGGTCCCAATTCCGGCTCTGAATCGCAACTGCTCTACATTGCTCGAGGTGATGATTCCAGTCTGAAGACTCAATTCCGGTATGGTATCACAACTGCAGCTCAAGCCTAGTTGTCACATTTCCAGTCTGAGGCCACGATTCCCGTTTAGAATCACAACTGCTATTCCTGTCTCGAGATCACAATTCCAGTCTGAGGCCCCAATTCCTGTTTGGAATCAGTACTGCAGTTCAAGGCTCGAGCTCACTATTACAGTTTGGAATCACAATAGGAGTTCATGGAATGAGGTCACAATTACTCTCTGAGGTCATAATTTCTGTTTGGAATCACAATTGCAGTTCAAAGCTCGAGGTCTCAATTCCAGTCTGCGGTCACAATTCCGGTTTGGAATCACAATTGCAGTTCAAGGCTTGAGATCACAATGCCAGACTGAGGTCTCAATTCCCGTTTGGAATCACAACTGCTGCTCAAAGCTCGGGGTCACAATTCCAGTCTGAGGCCACAATTCCCGTTTGGAATCACAACTGCTATTCAAGGCTTGAGTTTACAATTCCAGTTTGGAATCACAATTGCAGTTCAAGTCTCGAGATCACAATTCCAGTCTGAGGCCACAATTCCTGTTTGAAATCACAATTGTAGTCCAAGGCTCGAGGTCACAAATCCAGTCTGAGGTCACAATTCTTGTTTGGAATCAAAATTGCAGTTCATGGCTCAAGATCACAATTGCAGTCTGAGGCCACAATTCCTGTTTGGAGTCACAATGGCAGTTCAAGGCTCGAGATCACAATTCCAGTCTGAGCCCCCAATTCCGTTTTGTAATCACAACTGCTGTTCATGTCTCGCGGTCACAATTCCAGTCTGAGGACACAATTCCCGTTTGGAATCACAATGGCAGTTCAAGGCCCGAGATCACAATTCCAGTCTGAGCCCCCAATTCCGGTTTGATTTCAGAGCTGCAGCTTAAGGTTCAGGGTCACAATTCCAGTCTGAGGTCCCGATATCGGTTTGGTTCCACAACTGCAGCTCAAATCTCTAGGTCACAAATTCAGTGTGTGGTCACTAATCCCGTTTGGAATCACATTTACAATTCAAGGGTCGAGATCACAATTCCAGTCTGAGGCCTCAATTCCCGTTTGGAATCACAACTGAAGCTCAAGGCTCGGAGTCACAGTTCTAGTCTGAGGCCACAATTCCCGTTTGGAATTACAACTGCTATTCAAGCCTCGAGGTCACAATTCCGGTTTGGAATCACAATTGCAGTTCAAGGCTTGATTTCACAATTCCGGTTTGGAATCACAACTTAATTTCAAGGTTCGTAGTCACAGTTCCAGTTTGAGGTCCCAATTCCGGCTCTGAATCGCAACTGCTCTACATTGCTCGAGGTGACGATTCCAGTCTGAAGACTCAATTCCGGTATGGTATCACAACTGCAGCTCAAGCCTAGTTGTCACATTTCCAGTCTGAGGCCACGATTCCCGTTTAGAATCACAACTGCTATTCCTGTCTCGAGATCACAATTCCAGTCTGAGGACCCAATTCCGATTTGGAATCACAACTTAATTTCAAGGTTCGTAGTCACAGTTCCAGTTTGAGGTCCCAATTCCGGCTCTGAATCGCAACTGCTCTACATTGCTCGAGGTGACGATTCCAGTCTGAAGACTTAATTCCGGTATGGTATCACAACTGCAGCTCAAGCCTAGTTGTCACATTTCCAGTCTGAGGCCACGATTCCCGTTTAGAATCACAACTGCTATTCCTGTCTCGAGATCACAATTCCAGTCTGAGGCCCCAATTCCTGTTTGGAATCAGTACTGCAGTTCAAGGCTCGAGCTCACTATTACAGTTTGGAATCACAATAGGAGTTCATGGAATGAGGTCACAATTACTCTCTGAGGTCATAGTTTCTGTTTGGAATCACAATTGCAGTTCAAAGCTCGAGGTCTCAATTCCAGACTGCGGTCACAATTCCGGTTTGGAATCACAATTGCAGTTCAAGGCTTGAGATCACAATGCCAGACTGAGGTCACAATTGTGGTTTGGTATCAGAACTGCAGCTCAAATCTCTAGGTCACAAATGCAGTGTGTGGTCACAAATCCCGTTTGGAATCACATTTGCAGTTCAAGGGTCGAGATCACAATTCCAGTCTGAGCCCCCAATTCCAGTCTGAGGACCCAATTCCGGTTTGGTAACACAGATGCAGCACAAGGCTCAGGGTCACAATTCCAGTCTGAGGACCCAATTCCGATTTGGAATCACAAGTTAATTTCAAGGTTCGTAGTCACAGTTCCAGTTTGAGGTCCCAATTCCAGCTCTGAATCGCAACTGCTCTACATTGCTCGAGGTGACGATTCCAGTCTGAAGACTCAATTCCGGTATGGTATCACAACTGCAGCTCAAGCCTAGTTGTCACATTTCCAGTCTGAGGCCACGATTCCCGTTTGGAATCACAACTGCTATTCCTGTCTCGAGATCACAATTCCAGTCTGAGGCCCCAATTCCTGTTTGGAATCAGTACTGCAGTTCAAGGCTCGAGCTCACTATTACAGTTTGGAATCACAATAGGAGTTCATGGAATGAGGTCACAATTCCAGTCTGAGGCCCCAATTCCTCTTTGAAATCCAATTGTAGTTCAAGTCTCGAGGTCACAAATCCAGTCTGCGGTCACAATTCTTGTTTGGAATCAAAATTGCAGTTCAAGGCTCGAGATCACAATTCCAGTCTGAGGCCACAATTCCCGTTTGGAATCACAACTGCTATTCAAGGCTTGAGTTTACAATTCCAGTTTGGAATCACAATTGCAGTTCAAGTCTCGAGATCACAATTCCAGTCTGAGGCCCCAATTCCTGTTTGAAATCACAATTGTAGTCCAAGGCTCGAGGTCACAAATCCTGTCTGAGGTCACAATTCCCGTTTGGAATCACACTGGCAGTTCAAGGCCCGAGATCACAATTCCAGTCTGAGCCCCCAATTCCGTTTTGTAATCACAACTGCTGTTCATGTCTCGCGGTCACAATTCCAGTCTGAGGACACAATTCCCGTTTGGAATCACAATGGCAGTTCAAGGCCCGAGATCACAATTCCAGTCTGAGCCCCCAATTCCGGTTTGATTTCAGAGCTGCAGCTTAAGGTTCAGGGTCACAATTCCAGTCTGAGGTCCCGATATCGGTTTGGTTCCACAACTGCAGCTCAAATCTCTAGGTCACAAATTCAGTGTGTGGTCACTAATCCCGTTTGGAATCACATTTACAATTCAAGGGTCGAGATCACAATTCCAGTCTGAGGCCTCAATTCCCGTTTGGAATCACAACTGAAGCTCAAGGCTCGGAGTCACAGTTCTAGTCTGAGGCCACAATTCCCGTTTGGAATTACAACTGCTATTCAAGCCTCGAGGTCACAATTCCGGTTTGGAATCACAATTGCAGTTCAAGGCTTGATTTCACAATTCCGGTTTGGAATCACAATTGCATTTCAAGGCTGGAGAACACAATTCCAGTTTCAAATCACATTTGCATTTTAAGTCATGAGGCCACAATTCCAGTATGAGGACACAATTCCTGTTTGGAATCACAACTGATCTTCAAGGCTTGAGCTCACAATTGCAGTCAGAGTTCATGAATCCTGTTTGGTATCACAAATACATTTCAAGTCTCGAGATCACAATTCCAGTCTTAGGCCCCAAATCCTGTCAGGAAACACTACTAAAGTTCAAGGCTCGAAGACACAATTGCAGTCTGAGGACCCAATACCGGTTTGGTATCAAAACCGCAGCTCAAGGCTCGGGGTCACAAACCCAGTCTGAGGTCACAATTGCGGTTTGGTATCAGAACTGCAGCTCAAATCTCTAGGTCACAAATGCAGTGTGTGGTCACAAATCCCGTTTGGAATCACATTTGCAGTTCAAGGGTCGAGATCACAATTCCAGTCTGAGCCCCCAATTCCAGTCTGAGGACCCAATTCCGGTTTGGTATCACAGATGCAGCACAAGGCTCAGGGTCACAATTCCAGTCTGAGGACCCAATTCCGATTTGGAATCACAACTTAATTTCAAGGTTCGTAGTCACAGTTCCAGTTTGAGGTCCCAATTCCGGCTCTGAATCGCAACTGCTCTACATTGCTCGAGGTGACGATTCCAGTCTGAAGACTCAATTCCGGTATGGTATCACAACTGCAGCTCAAGCCTAGTTGTCACATTTCCAGTCTGAGGCCACGATTCCCGTTTGGAATCACAACTGCTATTCCTGTCTCGAGATCACAATTCCAGTCTGAGGCCCCAATTCCTGTTTGGAATCAGTACTGCAGTTCAAGGCTCGAGCTCACTATTACAGTTTGGAATCACAATAGGAGTTCATGGAATGAGGTCACAATTACTCTCTGAGGTCATAGTTTCTGTTTGGAATCACAATTGCAGTTCAAAGCTCGAGGTCTCAATTCCAGACTGCGGTCACAATTCCGGTTTGGAATCACAATTGCAGTTCAAGGCTTGAGATCACAATGCCAGACTGAGGTCACAATTGTGGTTTGGTATCAGAACTGCAGCTCAAATCTCTAGGTCACAAATGCAGTGTGTGGTCACAAATCCCGTTTGGAATCACATTTGCAGTTCAAGGGTCGAGATCACAATTCCAGTCTGAGCCCCCAATTCCAGTCTGAGGACCCAATTCCGGTTTGGTAACACAGATGCAGCACAAGGCTCAGGGTCACAATTCCAGTCTGAGGACCCAATTCCGATTTGGAATCACAACTTAATTTCAAGGTTCGTAGTCACAGTTCCAGTTTGAGGTCCCAATTCCAGCTCTGAATCGCAACTGCTCTACATTGCTCGAGGTGACGATTCCAGTCTGAAGACTCAATTCCGGTATGGTATCACAACTGCAGCTCAAGCCTAGTTGTCACATTTCCAGTCTGAGGCCACGATTCCCGTTTGGAATCACAACTGCTATTCCTGTCTCGAGATCACAATTCCAGTCTGAGGCCCCAATTCCTGTTTGGAATCAGTACTGCAGTTCAAGGCTCGAGCTCACTATTACAGTTTGGAATCACAATAGGAGTTCATGGAATGAGGTCACAATTCCAGTCTGAGGCCCCAATTCCTCTTTGAAATCCAATTGTAGTTCAAGTCTCGAGGTCACAAATCCAGTCTGCGGTCACAATTCTTGTTTGGAATCAAAATTGCAGTTCAAGGCTCGAGATCACAATTCCAGTCTGAGGCCACAATTCCCGTTTGGAATCACAACTGCTATTCAAGGCTTGAGTTTACAATTCCAGTTTGGAATCACAATTGCAGTTCAAGTCTCGAGATCACAATTCCAGTCTGAGGCCCCAATTCCTGTTTGAAATCACAATTGTAGTCCAAGGCTCGAGGTCACAAATCCTGTCTGAGGTCACAATTCCCGTTTGGAATCACACTGGCAGTTCAAGGCCCGAGATCACAATTCCAGTCTGAGCCCCCAATTCCGTTTTGTAATCACAACTGCTGTTCATGTCTCGCGGTCACAATTCCAGTCTGAGGACACAATTCCCGTTTGGAATCACAATGGCAGTTCAAGGCCCGAGATCACAATTCCAGTCTGAGCCCCCAATTCCGGTTTGATTTCAGAGCTGCAGCTTAAGGTTCAGGGTCACAATTCCAGTCTGAGGTCCCGATATCGGTTTGGTTCCACAACTGCAGCTCAAATCTCTAGGTCACAAATTCAGTGTGTGGTCACTAATCCCGTTTGGAATCACATTTACAATTCAAGGGTCGAGATCACAATTCCAGTCTGAGGCCTCAATTCCCGTTTGGAATCACAACTGAAGCTCAAGGCTCGGAGTCACAGTTCTAGTCTGAGGCCACAATTCCCGTTTGGAATTACAACTGCTATTCAAGCCTCGAGGTCACAATTCCGGTTTGGAATCACAATTGCAGTTCAAGGCTTGATTTCACAATTCCGGTTTGGAATCACAATTGCA
The DNA here is from genome assembly GCF_052056855.1 of Sturnus vulgaris. Classification (NCBI taxonomy): domain Eukaryota; kingdom Metazoa; phylum Chordata; class Aves; order Passeriformes; family Sturnidae; genus Sturnus; species Sturnus vulgaris. Next base: position 340,303 of record NC_142265.1, on the reverse strand, counting down.
TTTCAAGGCTGGAGAACACAATTCCAGTTTCAAATCACATTTGCATTTTAAGTCATGAGGCCACAATTCCAGTATGAGGACACAATTCCTGTTTGGAATCACAACTGATCTTCAAGGCTTGAGCTCACAATTGCAGTCAGAGTTCATGAATCCTGTTTGGTATCACAAATACATTTCAAGTCTCGAGATCACAATTCCAGTCTTAGGCCCCAAATCCTGTCAGGAAACACTACTAAAGTTCAAGGCTCGAAGACACAATTGCAGTCTGAGGACCCAATACCGGTTTGGTATCAAAACCGCAGCTCAAGGCTCGGGGTCACAAACCCAGTCTGAGGTCACAATTGCGGTTTGGTATCAGAACTGCAGCTCAAATCTCTAGGTCACAAATGCAGTGTGTGGTCACAAATCCCGTTTGGAATCACATTTGCAGTTCAAGGGTCGAGATCACAATTCCAGTCTGAGCCCCCAATTCCAGTCTGAGGACCCAATTCCGGTTTGGTATCACAGATGCAGCACAAGGCTCAGGGTCACAATTCCAGTCTGAGGACCCAATTCCGATTTGGAATCACAACTTAATTTCAAGGTTCGTAGTCACAGTTCCAGTTTGAGGTCCCAATTCCGGCTCTGAATCGCAACTGCTCTACATTGCTCGAGGTGACGATTCCAGTCTGAAGACTCAATTCCGGTATGGTATCACAACTGCAGCTCAAGCCTAGTTGTCACATTTCCAGTCTGAGGCCACGATTCCCGTTTGGAATCACAACTGCTATTCCTGTCTCGAGATCACAATTCCAGTCTGAGGCCCCAATTCCTGTTTGGAATCAGTACTGCAGTTCAAGGCTCGAGCTCACTATTACAGTTTGGAATCACAATAGGAGTTCATGGAATGAGGTCACAATTACTCTCTGAGGTCATAGTTTCTGTTTGGAATCACAATTGCAGTTCAAAGCTCGAGGTCTCAATTCCAGACTGCGGTCACAATTCCGGTTTGGAATCACAATTGCAGTTCAAGGCTTGAGATCACAATGCCAGACTGAGGTCACAATTGTGGTTTGGTATCAGAACTGCAGCTCAAATCTCTAGGTCACAAATGCAGTGTGTGGTCACAAATCCCGTTTGGAATCACATTTGCAGTTCAAGGGTCGAGATCACAATTCCAGTCTGAGCCCCCAATTCCAGTCTTAGGCCCCAAATCCTGTCAGGAAACACTACTAAAGTTCAAGGCTCGAAGACACGATTCTAGTCTGATGACCCTATAATGCTTTGGAATCACAAGTGCAGCTCAAGGCTCGGGGTCACAATTCCAGTCTGAGGCCACAATTCCCGTTTGGAATCACAACTGCAGTTCAAGGATCGAGGTCACAATTACAGTTTGGATTCACAATAGCAGTTCATGGAATGAAATCACAATTCCAGTCTTAGGTCAATATTCCTGTTTGGAATCACAACTGCTATTCCTGTCTCGAGATCACAATTCCAGTCTGAGGCCCCAATTCCTGTTTGGAATCAGTACTGCAGTTCAAGGCTCGAGGTCACAATTCCTGTTTGAAATCACAATAGCAGTTCATGGAATGAGGTCATAATTACTCTCTGAGGTCATAATTTCTGTTTGGAATCACAATTGCAGTTCAAAGCTCGAGGTCTCAATTCCAGTCTGAGGCCACAATTCCGGTTTGGAATCACAATTGCAGTTCAAGGCTTGAGATCACAATGCCAGACTGAGGTCACAATTCCCATTTGGAATCACAACTGCTGCTCAATGCTCGGGGTCACAATTCCAGTCTGAGGCCACAATTCCCGTTTGGAATCACAACTGCTGATCCTGTCTCGAGGTCACGATTCCAGTCTGAGGACCCAATTCCGATTTGAAATCACAATGGCACTTCAAGGCTCGAGATCACAATTCCAGTCTGAGCCCCCAATTCCGTGTTGGAATCACAACTGATGTTCATGTCTCGAGATCACGATTCCAGTCTGAGGACCCAATTCCGGTTTGGTGTCACAAATGCAGCACAAGGCTCAGGGTCACAATTCAAGTCTGAGGCCACAATTCCGCTTTGGAATCACAAGTTAATTTCAAGGTTTGAAGTCACAGTTCCAGTCTGAGGTCCCAATTCCGGCTCTGAATCGTAACTGCTCTACATTGCTCGAGGTGACGATTCCAGTCTGAAGACTCAATTCCGGTATGGTATCACGACTGCAGCTCAAGCCTAGTTGTCACATTTCCAGTCTGAGGCCACAATTCCCGTTTGGAATCACAACTGCTGATCCTGTCTCGAGGTCACGATTCCAGTCTTAGGTCACAATTCCAGTTTGGAATCACAATTGCAGTACAAGCCTGGAGAACACAATTCCTGTCTGAGGTCCCAATATCGGTTTGGTATCACAACTGCAGCTCAAATCTCTAGGTCACAAATTCAGTGTGTGGTCACAAATCCCGTTTGGAATCACATTTGCAGTTCTAGGGTGAATATCACAATTTCAGTCTGAGCCCCCAATTCCGTTTTGTAATCACAACTGCTGTTCATGTCTCGAGGTCACAATTCCAGTCTGAAGACCCAATACCGGTTTGTTATCACAGATGCAGCACAAGGCTCAGGGTCACAATTCAAGTCTGAGGCCACAATTCCGCTTTGGAATCACAACTTAATTTCAAGGTTCGAAGTCACAGTTCCAGTCTGAGGTCCCAATTCCGGCTCTGAATCGCAACTGCTCTACATTGCTCGAGGTGATGATTCCAGTCTGAAGACTCAATTCCGGTATGGTATCACAACTGCAGCTCAAGCCTAGTTGTCACATTTCCAGTCTGAGGCCACGATTCCCGTTTAGAATCACAACTGCTATTCCTGTCTCGAGATCACAATTCCAGTCTGAGGCCCCAATTCCTGTTTGGAATCAGTACTGCAGTTCAAGGCTCGAGCTCACTATTACAGTTTGGAATCACAATAGGAGTTCATGGAATGAGGTCACAATTACTCTCTGAGGTCATAATTTCTGTTTGGAATCACAATTGCAGTTCAAAGCTCGAGGTCTCAATTCCAGTCTGCGGTCACAATTCCGGTTTGGAATCACAATTGCAGTTCAAGGCTTGAGATCACAATGCCAGACTGAGGTCTCAATTCCCGTTTGGAATCACAACTGCTGCTCAAAGCTCGGGGTCACAATTCCAGTCTGAGGCCACAATTCCCGTTTGGAATCACAACTGCTATTCAAGGCTTGAGTTTACAATTCCAGTTTGGAATCACAATTGCAGTTCAAGTCTCGAGATGACAATTCCAGTCTGAGGCCCCAATTCCTGTTTGAAATCACAATTGTAGTCCAAGGCTCGAGGTCACAAATCCAGTCTGAGGTCACAATTCTTGTTTGGAATCAAAATTGCAGTTCATGGCTCAAGATCACAATTGCAGTCTGAGGCCACAATTCCTGTTTGGAGTCACAATGGCAGTTCAAGGCTCGAGATCACAATTCCAGTCTGAGCCCCCAATTCCGTTTTGTAATCACAACTGCTGTTCATGTCTCGCGGTCACAATTCCAGTCTGAGGCCACAATTCCCGTTTGGAATCACAATGGCAGTTCAAGGCCCGAGATCACAATTCCAGTCTGAGCCCCCAATTCCGGTTTGATTTCAGAGCTGCAGCTTAAGGTTCAGGGTCACAATTCCAGTCTGAGGTCCCGATATCGGTTTGGTTCCACAACTGCAGCTCAAATCTCTAGGTCACAAATTCAGTGTGTGGTCACTAATCCCGTTTGGAATCACATTTACAATTCAAGGGTCGAGATCACAATTCCAGTCTGAGGCCTCAATTCCCGTTTGGAATCACAACTGAAGCTCAAGGCTCGGAGTCACAGTTCTAGTCTGAGGCCACAATTCCCGTTTGGAATTACAACTGCTATTCAAGCCTCGAGGTCACAATTCCGGTTTGGAATCACAATTGCAGTTCAAGGCTTGATTTCACAATTCCGGTTTGGAATCACAACTTAATTTCAAGGTTCGTAGTCACAGTTCCAGTTTGAGGTCCCAATTCCGGCTCTGAATCGCAACTGCTCTACATTGCTCGAGGTGACGATTCCAGTCTGAAGACTCAATTCCGGTATGGTATCACAACTGCAGCTCAAGCCTAGTTGTCACATTTCCAGTCTGAGGCCACGATTCCCGTTTAGAATCACAACTGCTATTCCTGTCTCGAGATCACAATTCCAGTCTGAGGACCCAATTCCGATTTGGAATCACAACTTAATTTCAAGGTTCGTAGTCACAGTTCCAGTTTGAGGTCCCAATTCCGGCTCTGAATCGCAACTGCTCTACATTGCTCGAGGTGACGATTCCAGTCTGAAGACTCAATTCCGGTATGGTATCACAACTGCAGCTCAAGCCTAGTTGTCACATTTCCAGTCTGAGGCCACGATTCCCGTTTAGAATCACAACTGCTATTCCTGTCTCGAGATCACAATTCCAGTCTGAGGCCCCAATTCCTGTTTGGAATCAGTACTGCAGTTCAAGGCTCGAGCTCACTATTACAGTTTGGAATCACAATAGGAGTTCATGGAATGAGGTCACAATTACTCTCTGAGGTCATAGTTTCTGTTTGGAATCACAATTGCAGTTCAAAGCTCGAGGTCTCAATTCCAGACTGCGGTCACAATTCCGGTTTGGAATCACAATTGCAGTTCAAGGCTTGAGATCACAATGCCAGACTGAGGTCACAATTGTGGTTTGGTATCAGAACTGCAGCTCAAATCTCTAGGTCACAAATGCAGTGTGTGGTCACAAATCCCGTTTGGAATCACATTTGCAGTTCAAGGGTCGAGATCACAATTCCAGTCTGAGCCCCCAATTCCAGTCTGAGGACCCAATTCCGGTTTGGTAACACAGATGCAGCACAAGGCTCAGGGTCACAATTCCAGTCTGAGGACCCAATTCCGATTTGGAATCACAAGTTAATTTCAAGGTTCGTAGTCACAGTTCCAGTTTGAGGTCCCAATTCCAGCTCTGAATCGCAACTGCTCTACATTGCTCGAGGTGACGATTCCAGTCTGAAGACTCAATTCCGGTATGGTATCACAACTGCAGCTCAAGCCTAGTTGTCACATTTCCAGTCTGAGGCCACGATTCCCGTTTGGAATCACAACTGCTATTCCTGTCTCGAGATCACAATTCCAGTCTGAGGCCCCAATTCCTGTTTGGAATCAGTACTGCAGTTCAAGGCTCGAGCTCACTATTACAGTTTGGAATCACAATAGGAGTTCATGGAATGAGGTCACAATTCCAGTCTGAGGCCCCAATTCCTGTTTGAAATCCAATTGTAGTTCAAGTCTCGAGGTCACAAATCCAGTCTGCGGTCACAATTCTTGTTTGGAATCAAAATTGCAGTTCAAGGCTCGAGATCACAATTCCAGTCTGAGGCCACAATTCCCGTTTGGAATCACAACTGCTATTCAAGGCTTGAGTTTACAATTCCAGTTTGGAATCACAATTGCAGTTCAAGTCTCGAGATCACAATTCCAGTCTGAGGCCCCAATTCCTGTTTGAAATCACAATTGTAGTCCAAGGCTCGAGGTCACAAATCCTGTCTGAGGTCACAATTCCCGTTTGGAATCACACTGGCAGTTCAAGGCCCGAGATCACAATTCCAGTCTGAGCCCCCAATTCCGTTTTGTAATCACAACTGCTGTTCATGTCTCGCGGTCACAATTCCAGTCTGAGGCCACAATTCCCGTTTGGAATCACAATGGCAGTTCAAGGCCCGAGATCACAATTCCAGTCTGAGCCCCCAATTCCGGTTTGATTTCAGAGCTGCAGCTTAAGGTTCAGGGTCACAATTCCAGTCTGAGGTCCCGATATCGGTTTGGTTCCACAACTGCAGCTCAAATCTCTAGGTCACAAATTCAGTGTGTGGTCACTAATCCCGTTTGGAATCACATTTACAATTCAAGGGTCGAGATCACAATTCCAGTCTGAGGCCTCAATTCCCGTTTGGAATCACAACTGAAGCTCAAGGCTCGGAGTCACAGTTCTAGTCTGAGGCCACAATTCCCGTTTGGAATTACAACTGCTATTCAAGCCTCGAGGTCACAATTCCGGTTTGGAATCACAATTGCAGTTCAAGGCTTGATTTCACAATTCCGGTTTGGAATCACAATTGCATTTCAAGGCTGGAGAACACAATTCCAGTTTCAAATCACATTTGCATTTTAAGTCATGAGGCCACAATTCCAGTATGAGGACACAATTCCTGTTTGGAATCACAACTGATCTTCAAGGCTTGAGCTCACAATTGCAGTCAGAGTTCATGAATCCTGTTTGGTATCACAAATACATTTCAAGTCTCGAGATCACAATTCCAGTCTTAGGCCCCAAATCCTGTCAGGAAACACTACTAAAGTTCAAGGCTCGAAGACACAATTGCAGTCTGAGGACCCAATACCGGTTTGGTATCAAAACCGCAGCTCAAGGCTCGGGGTCACAAACCCAGTCTGAGGTCACAATTGCGGTTTGGTATCAGAACTGCAGCTCAAATCTCTAGGTCACAAATGCAGTGTGTGGTCACAAATCCCGTTTGGAATCACATTTGCAGTTCAAGGGTCGAGATCACAATTCCAGTCTGAGCCCCCAATTCCAGTCTGAGGACCCAATTCCGGTTTGGTATCACAGATGCAGCACAAGGCTCAGGGTCACAATTCCAGTCTGAGGACCCAATTCTGATTTGGAATCACAACTTAATTTCAAGGTTCGTAGTCACAGTTCCAGTTTGAGGTCCCAATTCCGGCTCTGAATCGCAACTGCTCTACATTGCTCGAGGTGACGATTCCAGTCTGAAGACTCAATTCCGGTATGGTATCACAACTGCAGCTCAAGCCTAGTTGTCACATTTCCAGTCTGAGGCCACGATTCCCGTTTGGAATCACAACTGCTATTCCTGTCTCGAGATCACAATTCCAGTCTGAGGCCCCAATTCCTGTTTGGAATCAGTACTGCAGTTCAAGGCTCGAGCTCACTATTACAGTTTGGAATCACAATAGGAGTTCATGGAATGAGGTCACAATTACTCTCTGAGGTCATAGTTTCTGTTTGGAATCACAATTGCAGTTCAAAGCTCGAGGTCTCAATTCCAGACTGCGGTCACAATTCCGGTTTGGAATCACAATTGCAGTTCAAGGCTTGAGATCACAATGCCAGACTGAGGTCACAATTGTGGTTTGGTATCAGAACTGCAGCTCAAATCTCTAGGTCACAAATGCAGTGTGTGGTCACAAATCCCGTTTGGAATCACATTTGCAGTTCAAGGGTCGAGATCACAATTCCAGTCTGAGCCCCCAATTCCAGTCTGAGGACCCAATTCCGGTTTGGTAACACAGATTCAGCACAAGGCTCAGGGTCACAATTCCAGTCTGAGGACCCAATTCCGATTTGGAATCACAACTTAATTTCAAGGTTCGTAGTCACAGTTCCAGTTTGAGGTCCCAATTCCAGCTCTGAATCGCAACTGCTCTACATTGCTCGAGGTGACGATTCCAGTCTGAAGACTCAATTCCGGTATGGTATCACAACTGCAGCTCAAGCCTAGTTGTCACATTTCCAGTCTGAGGCCACGATTCCCGTTTGGAATCACAACTGCTATTCCTGTCTCGAGATCACAATTCCAGTCTGAGGCCCCAATTCCTGTTTGGAATCAGTACTGCAGTTCAAGGCTCGAGCTCACTATTACAGTTTGGAATCACAATAGGAGTTCATGGAATGAGGTCACAATTCCAGTCTGAGGCCCCAATTCCTCTTTGAAATCCAATTGTAGTTCAAGTCTCGAGGTCACAAATCCAGTCTGCGGTCACAATTCTTGTTTGGAATCAAAATTGCAGTTCAAGGCTCGAGATCACAATTCCAGTCTGAGGCCACAATTCCCGTTTGGAATCACAACTGCTATTCAAGGCTTGAGTTTACAATTCCAGTTTGGAATCACAATTGCAGTTCAAGTCTCGAGATCACAATTCCAGTCTGAGGCCCCAATTCCTGTTTGAAATCACAATTGTAGTCCAAGGCTCGAGGTCACAAATCCTGTCTGAGGTCACAATTCCCGTTTGGAATCACACTGGCAGTTCAAGGCCCGAGATCACAATTCCAGTCTGAGCCCCCAATTCCGTTTTGTAATCACAACTGCTGTTCATGTCTCGCGGTCACAATTCCAGTCTGAGGCCACAATTCCCGTTTGGAATCACAATGGCAGTTCAAGGCCCGAGATCACAATTCCAGTCTGAGCCCCCAATTCCGGTTTGATTTCAGAGCTGCAGCTTAAGGTTCAGGGTCACAATTCCAGTCTGAGGTCCCGATATCGGTTTGGTTCCACAACTGCAGCTCAAATCTCTAGGTCACAAATTCAGTGTGTGGTCACTAATCCCGTTTGGAATCACATTTACAATTCAAGGGTCGAGATCACAATTCCAGTCTGAGGCCTCAATTCCCGTTTGGAATCACAACTGAAGCTCAAGGCTCGGAGTCACAGTTCTAGTCTGAGGCCACAATTCCCGTTTGGAATTACAACTGCTATTCAAGCCTCGAGGTCACAATTCCGGTTTGGAATCACAATTGCAGTTCAAGGCTTGATTTCACAATTCCGGTTTGGAATCACAATTGCATTTCAAGGCTGGAGAACACAATTCCAGTTTCAAATCACATTTGCATTTTAAGTCATGAGGCCACAATTCCAGTATGAGGACACAATTCCTGTTTGGAATCACAACTGATCTTCAAGGCTTGAGCTCACAATTGCAGTCAGAGTTCATGAATCCTGTTTGGTATCACAAATACATTTCAAGTCTCGAGATCACAATTCCAGTCTTAGGCCCCAAATCCTGTCAGGAAACACTACTAAAGTTCAAGGCTCGAAGACACAATTGCAGTCTGAGGACCCAATACCGGTTTGGTATCAAAACCGCAGCTCAAGGCTCGGGGTCACAAACCCAGTCTGAGGTCACAATTGCGGTTTGGTATCAGAACTGCAGCTCAAATCTCTAGGTCACAAATGCAGTGTGTGGTCACAAATCCCGTTTGGAATCACATTTGCAGTTCAAGGGTCGAGATCACAATTCCAGTCTGAGCCCCCAATTCCAGTCTGAGGACCCAATTCCGGTTTGGTATCACAGATGCAGCACAAGGCTCAGGGTCACAATTCCAGTCTGAGGACCCAATTCCGATTTGGAATCACAACTTAATTTCAAGGTTCGTAGTCACAGTTCCAGTTTGAGGTCCCAATTCCGGCTCTGAATCGCAACTGCTCTACATTGCTCGAGGTGACGATTCCAGTCTGAAGACTCAATTCCGGTATGGTATCACAACTGCAGCTCAAGCCTAGTTGTCACATTTCCAGTCTGAGGCCACGATTCCCGTTTAGAATCACAACTGCTATTCCTGTCTCGAGATCACAATTCCAGTCTGAGGCCCCAATTCCTGTTTGGAATCAGTACTGCAGTTCAAGGCTCGAGCTCACTATTACAGTTTGGAATCACAATAGGAGTTCATGGAATGAGGTCACAATTACTCTCTGAGGTCATAGTTTCTGTTTGGAATCACAATTGCAGTTCAAAGCTCGAGGTCTCAATTCCAGACTGCGGTCACAATTCCGGTTTGGAATCACAATTGCAGTTCAAGGCTTGAGATCACAATGCCAGACTGAGGTCACAATTGTGGTTTGGTATCAGAACTGCAGCTCAAATCTCTAGGTCACAAATGCAGTGTGTGGTCACAAATCCCGTTTGGAATCACATTTGCAGTTCAAGGGTCGAGATCACAATTCCAGTCTGAGCCCCCAATTCCAGTCTGAGGACCCAATTCCGGTTTGGTAACACAGATGCAGCACAAGGCTCAGGGTCACAATTCCAGTCTGAGGACCCAATTCCGATTTGGAATCACAACTTAATTTCAAGGTTCGTAGTCACAGTTCCAGTTTGAGGTCCCAATTCCAGCTCTGAATCGCAACTGCTCTACATTGCTCGAGGTGACGATTCCAGTCTGAAGACTCAATTCCGGTATGGTATCACAACTGCAGCTCAAGCCTAGTTGTCACATTTCCAGTCTGAGGCCACGATTCCCGTTTGGAATCACAACTGCTATTCCTGTCTCGAGATCACAATTCCAGTCTGAGGCCCCAATTCCTGTTTGGAATCAGTACTGCAGTTCAAGGCTCGAGCTCACTATTACAGTTTGGAATCACAATAGGAGTTCATGGAATGAGGTCACAATTCCAGTCTGAGGCCCCAATTCCTCTTTGAAATCCAATTGTAGTTCAAGTCTCGAGGTCACAAATCCAGTCTGCGGTCACAATTCTTGTTTGGAATCAAAATTGCAGTTCAAGGCTCGAGATCACAATTCCAGTCTGAGGCCACAATTCCCGTTTGGAATCACAACTGCTATTCAAGGCTTGAGTTTACAATTCCAGTTTGGAATCACAATTGCAGTTTAAGTCTCGAGATCACAATTCCAGTCTGAGGCCCCAATTCCTGTTTGAAATCACAATTGTAGTCCAAGGCTCGAGGTCACAAATCCTGTCTGAGGTCACAATTCCCGTTTGGAATCACACTGGCAGTTCAAGGCCCGAGATCACAATTCCAGTCTGAGCCCCCAATTCCGTTTTGTAATCACAACTGCTGTTCATGTCTCGCGGTCACAATTCCAGTCTGAGGACACAATTCCCGTTTGGAATCACAATGGCAGTTCAAGGCCCGAGATCACAATTCCAGTCTGAGCCCCCAATTCCGGTTTGATTTCAGAGCTGCAGCTTAAGGTTCAGGGTCACAATTCCAGTCTGAGGTCCCGATATCGGTTTGGTTCCACAACTGCAGCTCAAATCTCTAGGTCACAAATTCAGTGTGTGGTCACTAATCCCGTTTGGAATCACATTTACAATTCAAGGGTCGAGATCACAATTCCAGTCTGAGGCCTCAATTCCCGTTTGGAATCACAACTGAAGCTCAAGGCTCGGAGTCACAGTTCTAGTCTGAGGCCACAATTCCCGTTTGGAATTACAACTGCTATTCAAGCCTCGAGGTCACAATTCCGGTTTGGAATCACAATTGCAGTTCAAGGCTTGATTTCACAATTCCGGTTTGGAATCACAATTGCATTTCAAGGCTGGAGAACACAATTCCAGTTTCAAATCACATTTGCATTTTAAGTCATGAGGCCACAATTCCAGTATGAGGACACAATTCCTGTTTGGAATCACAACTGATCTTCAAGGCTTGAGCTCACAATTGCAGTCAGAGTTCATGAATCCTGTTTGGTATCACAAATACATTTCAAGTCTCGAGATCACAATTCCAGTCTTAGGCCCCAAATCCTGTCAGGAAACACTACTAAAGTTCAAGGCTCGAAGACACAATTGCAGTCTGAGGACCCAATACCGGTTTGGTATCAAAACCGCAGCTCAAGGCTCGGGGTCACAAACCCAGTCTGAGGTCACAATTGCGGTTTGGTATCAGAACTGCAGCTCAAATCTCTAGGTCACAAATGCAGTGTGTGGTCACAAATCCCGTTTGGAATCACATTTGCAGTTCAAGGGTCGAGATCACAATTCCAGTCTGAGCCCCCAATTCCAGTCTGAGGACCCAATTCCGGTTTGGTATCACAGATGCAGCACAAGGCTCAGGGTCACAATTCCAGTCTGAGGACCCAATTCCGATTTGGAATCACAACTTAATTTCAAGGTTCGTAGTCACAGTTCCAGTTTGAGGTCCCAATTCCGGCTCTGAATCGCAACTGCTCTACATTGCTCGAGGTGACGATTCCAGTCTGAAGACTCAATTCCGGTATGGTATCACAACTGCAGCTCAAGCCTAGTTGTCACATTTCCAGTCTGAGGCCACGATTCCCGTTTGGAATCACAACTGCTATTCCTGTCTCGAGATCACAATTCCAGTCTGAGGCCCCAATTCCTGTTTGGAATCAGTACTGCAGTTCAAGGCTCGAGCTCACTATTACAGTTTGGAATCACAATAGGAGTTCATGGAATGAGGTCACAATTACTCTCTGAGGTCATAGTTTCTGTTTGGAATCACAATTGCAGTTCAAAGCTCGAGGTCTCAATTCCAGACTGCGGTCACAATTCCGGTTTGGAATCACAATTGCAGTTCAAGGCTTGAGATCACAATGCCAGACTGAGGTCACAATTGTGGTTTGGTATCAGAACTGCAGCTCAAATCTCTAGGTCACAAATGCAGTGTGTGGTCACAAATCCCGTTTGGAATCACATTTGCAGTTCAAGGGTCGAGATCACAATTCCAGTCTGAGCCCCCAATTCCAGTCTGAGGACCCAATTCCGGTTTGGTAACACAGATGCAGCACAAGGCTCAGGGTCACAATTCCAGTCTGAGGACCCAATTCCGATTTGGAATCACAACTTACTTTCAAGGTTCGTAGTCACAGTTCCAGTTTGAGGTCCCAATTCCAGCTCTGAATCGCAACTGCTCTACATTGCTCGAGGTGACGATTCCAGTCTGAAGACTCAATTCCGGTATGGTATCACAACTGCAGCTCAAGCCTAGTTGTCACATTTCCAGTCTGAGGCCACGATTCCCGTTTGGAATCACAACTGCTATTCCTGTCTCGAGATCACAATTCCAGTCTGAGGCCCCAATTCCTGTTTGGAATCAGTACTGCAGTTCAAGGCTCGAGCTCACTATTACAGTTTGGAATCACAATAGGAGTTCATGGAATGAGGTCACAATTCCAGTCTGAGGCCCCAATTCCTCTTTGAAATCCAATTGTAGTTCAAGTCTCGAGGTCACAAATCCAGTCTGCGGTCACAATTCTTGTTTGGAATCAAAATTGCAGTTCAAGGCTCGAGATCACAATTCCAGTCTGAGGCCACAATTCCCGTTTGGAATCACAACTGCTATTCAAGGCTTGAGTTTACAATTCCAGTTTGGAATCACAATTGCAGTTCAAGTCTCGAGATCACAATTCCAGTCTGAGGCCCCAATTCCTGTTTGAAATCACAATTGTAGTCCAAGGCTCGAGGTCACAAATCCTGTCTGAGGTCACAATTCCCGTTTGGAATCACACTGGCAGTTCAAGGCCCGAGATCACAATTCCAGTCTGAGCCCCCAATTCCGTTTTGTAATCACAACTGCTGTTCATGTCTCGCGGTCACAATTCCAGTCTGAGGCCACAATTCCCGTTTGGAATCACAATGGCAGTTCAAGGCCCGAGATCACAATTCCAGTCTGAGCCCCCAATTCCGGTTTGATTTCAGAGCTGCAGCTTAAGGTTCAGGGTCACAATTCCAGTCTGAGGTCCCGATATCGGTTTGGTTCCACAACTGCAGCTCAAATCTCTAGGTCACAAATTCAGTGTGTGGTCACTAATCCCGTTTGGAATCACATTTACAATTCAAGGGTCGAGATCACAATTCCAGTCTGAGGCCTCAATTCCCGTTTGGAATCACAACTGAAGCTCAAGGCTCGGAGTCACAGTTCTAGTCTGAGGCCACAATTCCCGTTTGGAATTACAACTGCTATTCAAGCCTCGAGGTCACAATTCCGGTTTGGAATCACAATTGCAGTTCAAGGCTTGATTTCACAATTCCGGTTTGGAATCACAATTGCATTTCAAGGCTGGAGAACACAATTCCAGTTTCAAATCACATTTGCATTTTAAGTCATGAGGCCACAATTCCAGTATGAGGACACAATTCCTGTTTGGAATCACAACTGATCTTCAAGGCTTGAGCTCACAATTGCAGTCAGAGTTCATGAATCCTGTTTGGTATCACAAATACATTTCAAGTCTCGAGATCACAATTCCAGTCTTAGGCCCCAAATCCTGTCAGGAAACACTACTAAAGTTCAAGGCTCGAAGACACAATTGCAGTCTGAGGACCCAATACCGGTTTGGTATCAAAACCGCAGCTCAAGGCTCGGGGTCACAAACCCAGTCTGAGGTCACAATTGCGGTTTGGTATCAGAACTGCAGCTCAAATCTCTAGGTCACAAATGCAGTGTGTGGTCACAAATCCCGTTTGGAATCACATTTGCAGTTCAAGGGTCGAGATCACAATTCCAGTCTGAGCCCCCAATTCCAGTCTGAGGACCCAATTCCGGTTTGGTATCACAGATGCAGCACAAGGCTCAGGGTCACAATTCCAGTCTGAGGACCCAATTCCGATTTGGAATCACAACTTAATTTCAAGGTTCGTAGTCACAGTTCCAGTTTGAGGTCCCAATTCCGGCTCTGAATCGCAACTGCTCTACATTGCTCGAGGTGACGATTCCAGTCTGAAGACTCAATTCCGGTATGGTATCACAACTGCAGCTCAAGCCTAGTTGTCACATTTCCAGTCTGAGGCCACGATTCCCGTTTGGAATCACAACTGCTATTCCTGTCTCGAGATCACAATTCCAGTCTGAGGCCCCAATTCCTGTTTGGAATCAGTACTGCAGTTCAAGGCTCGAGCTCACTATTACAGTTTGGAATCACAATAGGAGTTCATGGAATGAGGTCACAATTACTCTCTGAGGTCATAGTTTCTGTTTGGAATCACAATTGCAGTTCAAAGCTCGAGGTCTCAATTCCAGACTGCGGTCACAATTCCGGTTTGGAATCACAATTGCAGTTCAAGGCTTGAGATCACAATGCCAGACTGAGGTCACAATTGTGGTTTGGTATCAGAACTGCAGCTCAAATCTCTAGGTCACAAATGCAGTGTGTGGTCACAAATCCCGTTTGGAATCACATTTGCAGTTCAAGGGTCGAGATCACAATTCCAGTCTGAGCCCCCAATTCCAGTCTGAGGACCCAATTCCGGTTTGGTATCACAGATGCAGCACAAGGCTCAGGGTCACAATTCCAGTCTGAGGACCCAATTCCGATTTGGAATCACAACTTAATTTCAAGGTTCGTAGTCACAGTTCCAGTTTGAGGTCCCAATTCCAGCTCTGAATCGCAACTGCTCTACATTGCTCGAGGTGACGATTCCAGTCTGAAGACTCAATTCCGGTATGGTATCACAACTGCAGCTCAAGCCTAGTTGTCACATTTCCAGTCTGAGGCCACGATTCCCGTTTGGAATCACAACTGCTATTCCTGTCTCGAGATCACAATTCCAGTCTGAGGCCCCAATTCCTGTTTGGAATCAGTACTGCAGTTCAAGGCTCGAGCTCACTATTACAGTTTGGAATCACAATAGGAGTTCATGGAATGAGGTCACAATTCCAGTCTGAGGCCCCAATTCCTGTTTGAAATCCAATTGTAGTTCAAGTCTCGAGGTCACAAATCCAGTCTGCGGTCACAATTCTTGTTTGGAATCAAAATTGCAGTTCAAGGCTCGAGATCACAATTCCAGTCTGAGGCCACAATTCCCGTTTGGAATCACAACTGCTATTCAAGGCTTGAGTTTACAATTCCAGTTTGGAATCACAATTGCAGTTCAAGTCTCGAGATCACAATTCCAGTCTGAGGCCCCAATTCCTGTTTGAAATCACAATTGTAGTCCAAGGCTCGAGGTCACAAATCCTGTCTGAGGTCACAATTCCCGTTTGGAATCACACTGGCAGTTCAAGGCCCGAGATCACAATTCCAGTCTGAGCCCCCAATTCCGTTTTGTAATCACAACTGCTGTTCATGTCTCGCGGTCACAATTCCAGTCTGAGGCCACAATTCCCGTTTGGAATCACAATGGCAGTTCAAGGCCCGAGATCACAATTCCAGTCTGAGCCCCCAATTCCGGTTTGATTTCAGAGCTGCAGCTTAAGGTTCAGGGTCACAATTCCAGTCTGAGGTCCCGATATCGGTTTGGTTCCACAACTGCAGCTCAAATCTCTAGGTCACAAATTCAGTGTGTGGTCACTAATCCCGTTTGGAATCACATTTACAATTCAAGGGTCGAGATCACAATTCCAGTCTGAGGCCTCAATTCCCGTTTGGAATCACAACTGAAGCTCAAGGCTCGGAGTCACAGTTCTAGTCTGAGGCCACAATTCCCGTTTGGAATTACAACTGCTATTCAAGCCTCGAGGTCACAATTCCGGTTTGGAATCACAATTGCAGTTCAAGGCTTGATTTCACAATTCCGGTTTGGAATCACAATTGCATTTCAAGGCTGGAGAACACAATTCCAGTTTCAAATCACATTTGCATTTTAAGTCATGAGGCCACAATTCCAGTATGAGGACACAATTCCTGTTTGGAATCACAACTGATCTTCAAGGCTTGAGCTCACAATTGCAGTCAGAGTTCATGAATCCTGTTTGGTATCACAAATACATTTCAAGTCTCGAGATCACAATTCCAGTCTTAGGCCCCAAATCCTGTCAGGAAACACTACTAAAGTTCAAGGCTCGAAGACACAATTGCAGTCTGAGGACCCAATACCGGTTTGGTATCAAAACCGCAGCTCAAGGCTCGGGGTCACAAATCCAGTCTGAGGTCACAATTGCGGTTTGGTATCAGAACTGCAGCTCAAATCTCTAGGTCACAAATGCAGTGTGTGGTCACAAATCCCGTTTGGAATCACATTTGCAGTTCAAGGGTCGAGATCACAATTCCAGTCTGAGACCCCAATTCCAGTCTGAGGACCCAATTCCGGTTTGGTATCACAGATGCAGCACAAGGCTCAGGGTCACAATTCCAGTCTGAGGACCCAATTCCGATTTGGAATCACAACTTAATTTCAAGGTTCGTAGTCACAGTTCCAGTTTGAGGTCCCAATTCCGGCTCTGAATCGCAACTGCTCTACATTGCTCGAGGTGACGATTCCAGTCTGAAGACTCAATTCCGGTATGGTATCACAACTGCAGCTCAAGCCTAGTTGTCACATTTCCAGTCTGAGGCCACGATTCCCGTTTGGAATCACAACTGCTATTCCTGTCTCGAGATCACAATTCCAGTCTGAGGCCCCAATTCCTGTTTGGAATCAGTACTGCAGTTCAAGGCTCGAGCTCACTATTACAGTTTGGAATCACAATAGGAGTTCATGGAATGAGGTCACAATTCCAGTCTGAGGCCCCAATTCCTGTTTGGAATCACAATGGCAGTTCAAGTCTCGAGGTCACAAATCCAGTCTGCGGTCACAATTCTTGTTTGGAATCAAAATTGCAGTTCAAGGCTCGAGATCACAATTCCAGTCTGAGGCCACAATTCCAATTTGGAATCACAATTGCAGTTCAAGGCTTGAGTTCACAATTCCAGTTTCAAATCACATTTGCATTTTAAGTCATGAGGCCACAATTCCAGTATGAGGACACAATTCCTGTTTGGAATCACAATTGATGTTCAAGCCTCGAGGTCACAATTCCAGTCTGGGGCCACAATACGGCTTTGGAATCACAACTAAAATTCAAGGTTCGAAGTCACAACTGCAGTCTGAGGACGCAATAGCTGTTTGGAATCAGTACTGCAGCTCAAGGCTCCGGGGTCATAGTTCCAGTCTGAGGCCACAATTCCCGTTTGGAATCACAACTGCAATTCAAGGCCCGAGGTCACAATTACAGTTCGGAATCACAACTGCTATTCAAGACTCGAGGTCACAATTCAAGTCTGAGGCCACAATTCCGGTTTGGAATCATATTAGCAGTTCAAGGCTTGATTTCACAATTCCGGTTTGAAATAACAATTGCATTTCAAGGCTTGAGGTCACAATTCCAGTTTGAAATCACATTTGCATTTTAAGTCTTGAGGCCACAATTCCAGTATGAGGATAGAATTCATGTTGGGAATCACGATTGATGTTCAATGCTCGAGGTCACAATTCCAGTCAGAGTTCATGAATCCTGTTTGGAATCACAATTGCATTTCAACTCTCAAGATCACAATTCCAGTCTTAGGCCCCAAATCCTGTCAGGAAACACTACTAAAGTTCAAGGCTCGAAGACACGATTCTAGTCTGATGACCCTATACTGCTTTGGAATCACAAGTGCAGCTCAAGGCTCGGGGTCACAATTCCAGTCTGAGGCCACAATTCCCGTTTGGAATCACAACTGCAGTTCAAGGATCGAGGTCACAATTACAGTTTGGATTCACAATAGCAGTTCATGGAATGAAATCACAATTCCAGTCTTAGGTCAATATTCCTGTTTGGAATCACAACTGATGTTCATGTCTCGAGATCACGATTCCAGTCTGAGGACCCAATTCCGGTTTGGTATCACAAATGCAGCACAAGGCTCAGGGTCACAATTCAAGTCTGAGGCCACAATTCCGCTTTGGAATCACAACTTAATTTCAAGGTTCGAAGCCACAGTTCCAGTCTGAGGTCCCAAATCCGGCTCTGAATCGTAACTGCTCTACATTGCTCGAGGTGATGATTCCAGTCTGAAGACTCAATTCCGGTATGGTATCACAACTGCAGCTCAAGCCTAGTTGTCACATTTCCAGTCTGAGGCCACGATTCCCGTTTAGAATCACAACTGCTATTCCTGTCTCGAGATCACAATTCCAGTCTGAGGCCCCAATTCCTGTTTGGAATCAGTACTGCAGTTCAAGGCTCGAGCTCACTATTACAGTTTGGAATCACAATAGGAGTTCATGGAATGAGGTCACAATTACTCTCTGAGGTCATAATTTCTGTTTGGAATCACAATTGCAGTTCAAAGCTCGAGGTCTCAATTCCAGTCTGCGGTCACAATTCCGGTTTGGAATCACAATTGCAGTTCAAGGCTTGAGATCACAATGCCAGACTGAGGTCTCAATTCCCGTTTGGAATCACAACTGCTGCTCAATGCTCGGGGTCACAATTCCAGTCTGAGGCCACAATTCCCGTTTGGAATCACAACTGCTATTCAAGGCTTGAGTTTACAATTCCAGTTTGGAATCACAATTGCAGTTCAAGTCTCGAGATCACAATTCCAGTCTGAGGCCCCAATTCCTGTTTGAAATCACAATTGTAGTCCAAGGCTCGAGGTCACAAATCCAGTCTGCGGTCACAATTCCGGTTTGGAATCACAATTGCAGTTCAAGGCTTGAGATCAGAATGCTAGACTGAGGTCTCAATTACCGTTTGGAATCAAAATTGCAGTTCTAGGCTCAAGATCACAATTGCAGTCTGAGGCCACAATTCCTGTTTGGAATCACAATGGCAGTTCAAGGCTCGAGATCACAATTCCAGTCTGAGCCCCCAATTCCGTTTTGTAATCACAACTGCTGTTCATGACTCGCGGTCACAATTCCAGTCTGAGGCCACAATTCCCGTTTGGAATCACAACTGCTATTCAAGGCTTGAGTTCACAATTCCAATTTGGAATCACAATTGCAGTTCAAGGCTTGAGTTCACAATTCCAGTTTCAAATCACATTTGCATTTTAAGTCATGAGGCCACAATTCCGGTATGAGGACACAATTCCTGTTTGGAATCACAATTGATGTTCAAGCCTCGAGGTCACAATTCCAGTCTGAGGCCACAATACGGCTTTGGAATCACAACTAAAATTCAAGGCTCGAAGTCACAACTGCAGTCTGAGGACGCAATAGCTGTTTGGAATCAGTACTGCAGCTCAAGGCTCCGGGGTCATAGTTCCAGTCTGAGGCCACAATTCCCGTTTGGAATCACAACTGCAATTCAAGGCCCGAGGTCACAATTACAGTTCGGAATCACAACTGCTATTCAAGGCTCGAGGTCACAATTCAAGTCTGAGGCCACAATTCCGGTTTGGAATCATATTAGCAGTTCAAGGCTTGATTTCACAATTCCGGTTTGAAATAACAATTGCATTTCAAGGCTTGAGGTCACAATTCCAGTTTGAAATCACATTTGCATTTTAAGTCTTGAGGCCACAATTCCAGTATGAGGATAGAATTCATGTTGGGAATCACGATTGATGTTCAATGCTCGAGGTCACAATTCCAGTCAGAGTTCATGAATCCTGTTTGGAATCACAATTGCATTTCAACTCTCAAGATCACAATTCCAGTCTTAGGCCCCAAATCCTGTCAGGAAACACTACTAAAGTTCAAGGCTCGAAGACACGATTCTAGTCTGATGACCCTATACTGCTTTGGAATCACAAGTGCAGCTCATGGCTCGGGGTCACAATTCCAGTCTGAGGCCACAATTCCCGTTTGGAATCACAACTGCAGTTCAAGGCTCGAGGTCACAATTCCTGTTTGAAATCACAATAGCAGTTCATGGAATGAGGTCACAATTACTCTCTGAGGTCATAATTTCTGTTTGGAATCACAATTGCAGTTCAAAGCTCGAGGTCTCAATTCCAGTCTGAGGCCACAATTCCGGTTTGGAATCACAATTGCAGTTCAAGGCTTGAGATCACAATGCCAGACTGAGGTCACAATTCCCGTTTGGAATCACAACTGCTGCTCAATGCTCGGGGTCACAATTCCAGTCTGAGGCCACAATTCCCGTTTGGAATCACAACTGCTGATCCTGTCTCGAGGTCACGATTCCAGTCTGAGGACCCAATTCCGATTTGAAATCACAATGGCAGTTCAAGGCTCGAGATCACAATTCCAGTCTGAGCCCCCAATTCCGTGTTGGAATCACAACTGATGTTCATGTCTCGAGATCACGATTCCAGTCTGAGGACCCAATTCCGGTTTGGTATCACAAATGCAGCACAAGGCTCAGGGTCACAATTCAAGTCTGAGGCCACAATTCCGCTTTGGAATCACAACTTAATTTCAAGGTTTGAAGTCACTGTTCCAGTCTGAGGTCCCAATTCCGGCTCTGAATCGTAACTGCTCTACATTGCTCGAGGTGACGATTCCAGTCTGAAGACTCAATTCCGGTATGGTATCACAACTGCAGCTCAAGCCTAGTTGTCACATTTCCAGTCTGAGGCCACGATTCCTGTTTGGAATCACAACTGCTATTCCTGTCTCGAGATCACAATTCCAGTCTGAGGCCACAATTCCCGTTTGGAATCAGTACTGCAGATCATGGCTAGGAGTCACAATTCCAGTCTGAGGCCCCAATTCCCAGTTGGACTCACAACTGCTGGTCAAGGCTCGAGGTCACAATTCCAGTCTGAGGTCACAAGTCCTGTTTGGAATCACAACTGGAGTTCAAGGCTCGAGGTCACAATTACAGTTTGGAATCACAATAGCAGTTCATAGAATGAGGTCACAATTACTCTCTGAGGTCAAAGTTTCTGTTTGGAATCACAATTGCAGTTCAAAGTTCGAGGTCTCAATTCCAGTCTGCCGTCACAATTCCGGTTTGGAATCAGAAGTGCTGTTCAAGTCTCGGGGTCACCATTCCAGTCTGAGGCCACAATTCCCGTTTGGAATCACAACTGCTGATCCTGTCTCGAGGTCACGATTCCAGTCTTAGGTCACAATTCCAGTTTGGAATCACAATTGCAGTACAAGCCTGGAGAACACAATTCCTGTCTGAGGTCCCAATATCGGTTTGGTATCACAACTGCAGCTCAAATCTCTAGGTCAAAATTCAGTGTGTGGTCACAAATCCCGTTTGGAATCACATTTGCAGTTCAAGGGTCGAGATCACAATTCCAGTCTGAGCCCCCAATTCCGTTTTGTAATCACAACTGCTGTTCATGTCTCGAGGTCACAATTCCAGTCTGAAGACCCAATTCCGGTTTGGTATCACAGATGCAGCACAAGGCTCAGGGTCACAATTCAAGTCTGAGGACCCAATTCCGCTTTGGAATCACAACTTAATTTCAAGGTTCGAAGTCACAGTTCCAGTCTGAGGTCCCAATTCCGGCTCTGAATCATAACTGCTCTACATTGCTCGAGGTGATGATTCCAGTCTGAAGACTCAATTCCGGTATGGTATCACAACTGCAGCTCAAGCCTAGTTGTCACATTTCCAGTCTGAGGCCACGATTCCCGTTTAGAATCACAACTGCTATTCCTGTCTCGAGATCACAATTCCAGTCTGAGGCCCCAATTCCTGTTTGGAATCAGTACTGCAGTTCAAGGCTCGAGCTCACTATTACAGTTTGGAATCACAATAGGAGTTCATGGAATGAGGTCACAATTACTCTCTGAGGTCATAATTTCTGTTTGGAATCACAATTGCAGTTCAAAGCTCGAGGTCTCAATTCCAGTCTGCGGTCACAATTCCGGTTTGGAATCACAATTGCAGTTCAAGGCTTGAGATCACAATGCCAGACTGAGGTCTCAATTCCCGTTTGGAATCACAACTGCTGCTCAATGCTCGGGGTCACAATTCCAGTCTGAGGCCACAATTCCCGTTTGGAATCACAACTGCTATTCAAGGCTTGAGTTTACAATTCCAGTTTGGAATCACAATTGCAGTTCAAGTCTCGAGATCACAATTCCAGTCTGAGGCCACAATTCCTGTTTGAAATCACAATTGTAGTCCAAGGCTCGAGGTCACAAATCCAGTCTGAGGTCACAATTCGTGTTTGGAATCACAATGGCAGTTCAAGGCTCGAGATCACAATTCCAGTCTGAGCCCCCAATTCCGTTTTGTAATCACAACTGCTGTTCATGTCTCGCGGTCACAATTCCAGTCTGAGGCCACAATTCCCGTTTGGTATCACAATGGCAATTCAAGGCCCGAGATCACAATTCCAGTCTGAGCCCCCAATTCCGGTTTGATTTCAGAGCTGCAGCTTAAGGTTCAGGGTCACAATTCCAGTCTGAGGTCCCGATATTGGTTTGGTTCCACAACTGCAGCTCAAATCTCTAGGTCACAAATTCAGTGTGTGGTCACTAATCCCGTTTGGAATCACATTTACAATTCAAGGGTCGAGATCACAATTCCAGTCTGAGGCCTCAATTCCCGTTTGGAATCACAACTGAAGCTCAAGGCTCGGAGTCACAGTTCTAGTCTGAGGCCACAATTCCCGTTTGGAATTACAACTGCTATTCAAGCCTCGAGGTCACAATTCCGGTTTGGAATCACAATTGCAGTTCAAGGCTGGAGAACACAATTCCAGTTTCAAATCACATTTGCATTTTAAGTCATGAGGCCACAATTCCAGTATGAGGACACAATTCCTGTTTGGAATCACAACTGATCTTCAAGGCTTGAGCTCACAATTGCAGTCAGAGTTCATGAATCCTGTTTGGTATCACAAATACATTTCAAGTCTCGAGATCACAATTCCAGTCTTAGGCCCCAAATCCTGTCAGGAAACACTACTAAAGTTCAAGATTCGAAGACACAATTGCAGTCTGAGGACCCAATTCCGGTTTGGTATCAAAACCGCAGCTCAAGGCTCGGGGTCACAAATCCAGTCTGAGGTCACAATTGCGGTTTGGTATCAGAACTGCAGCTCAAATCTCTAGGTCACAAATGCAGTGTGTGGTCACAAATCCCGTTTGGAATCACATTTGCAGTTCAAGGGTCGAGATCACAATTCCAGTCTGAGCCCCCAATTCCAGTCTGAGGACCCAATTCCGGTTTGGTATCACAGATGCAGCACAAGGCTCAGGGTCACAATTCCAGTCTGAGGACCCAATTCCGATTTGGAATCACAACTTAATTTCAAGGTTCGTAGTCACAGTTCCAGTTTGAGGTCCCAATTCCGGCTCTGAATCGCAACTGCTCTACATTGCTCGAGGTGACGATTCCAGTCTGAAGACTCAATTCCGGTATGGTATCACAACTGCAGCTCAAGCCTAGTTGTCACATTTCCAGTCTGAGGCCACGATTCCCGTTTAGAATCACAACTGCTATTCCTGTCTCGAGATCACAATTCCAGTCTGAGGCCCCAATTCCTGTTTGGAATCAGTACTGCAGTTCAAGGCTCGAGCTCACTATTACAGTTTGGAATCACAATAGGAGTTCATGGAATGAGGTCACAATTACTCTCTGAGGTCATAATTTCTGTTTGGAATCACAATTGCAGTTCAAAGCTCGAGGTCTCAATTCCAGTCTGCGGTCACAATTCCGGTTTGGAATCACAATTGCAGTTCAAGGCTTGAGATCACAATGCCAGACTGAGGTCTCAATTCCCGTTTGGAATCACAACTGCTGCTCAATGCTCGGGGTCACAATTCCAG